>NC_047085.1:119061520-119374020 GCF_902459505.1 Geotrypetes seraphini
ATTTATGAATATCCTTTTAGCAGGGGTAGTAGCTTCAGATCAAGATTTGGATCAAGGTTTTTGATGTGAAATGAAAACCCTGGGACCTTAAAACATAGGAATGTGTGCAGGCAAAATAAGTTTGGTTTGGTATTGGATTTTTCAGAATTTTTCTAGATTTGTAGTTTGGGGGCGGGGGGTTATTTCACATTTGTTTCAATAAAAATTGAATACACATTAACATTTTAAGGCATGTAGATGAACCAAATACACACCTCTAATGTACATCCCTAATCAGTATCCTTTTCAAAAGCTTCTAAGATAACATTTATTTTTGCACCATTTCAGTGTGCCTAATTTTGAAAGTACCCTTGTTACCCACGTCCTTTATTGTACTGTAGAGAATTTGACCAGTGAAGTACTGACTGCATCCTTAGGCACACAGCTGGATGTATTTTTGCATATAAATGGTTGAAGTGTGTTATTATACTCCTACGCCAAAAACCAAGTTGAAAAGTAATCTATTGTCGGTATCATCTCTTAAGTTGTATTATAGTATTTAATTCTCTCTGTCACTATGCAACTTTTTGTAAGACTTATTTTAGAAATGTGTTCTCTTGCTCCAATAGTTTGCAAATAACTTTGCTAACAATATTGTGGTAAGAAAATATCAATAAACATATGAACTTTAATTTGCACCTCAATTTTTTAAACAAATGTACAGAAATTTGAATGGGACCTTTCTTTGTCCAACTTCAAGAAGAGCCGGTTGACGCCATCACAGACCTTGGAGTATCTGGGCCTTCTCTTCGACACCCAGCAGGGTCATGCGTTTCTTCCCGACCTATGCAGTACACAGCTTCAGCAGCAGATTAAAGCCTCTTGAACCTTCTAGCTCCCATGTCCTGACATAATTTGAAGGTGCTGGTGCCACACACTTCTCCACTTCCCAGTGCACGGTCATGATTAGCTCCAGTGCTCAGACCTCCTTTTTTCAGCACATCCGAATATCACTTCCCTAGTTACTGAGCAGAACCCCAGAAAGCTTCTTAAGGCTTGCAAAGGCTATGTCCAGGCTCCACCCAAAGGCACCAGAGTTCTAGCAGCTGTTTAATCAGCTGAAGGTAGACTCTGCAGTGGCCCTGGTCACAAACACATGGCTCTCCCAAGTGAGGGAGGAATTATGCTGCAAGATTGCAAGGTGGACATGGTTTTAAAGACAATTTGAAGCTCTAGCTCTAGGAATTAAAGCAGCAGTGGCAGTTTCATTTGCTGTATGGGCCTCTCATACCAGATTGAGATGGGACCTCTGCAGAGAAGGACGTCTGCCCCCAGCTGATGCTAGGTATGTATTACATAGCAGATAAGGTCAGATATCGGTGTATGTGGTCTGTTTGCAGAATGCTTTGGTCAGGCAGTGGGCGGGCGACTCAGCATTCAAGGCAACCTTAAGCAGACTACCTTTTAAGGAGAAGATGCTTTTTGGTAAGGTCCTAGACCAGGGGTGCCCAATAAGTCGATCGCGATCGACCGGTAGATCAGGAAGGCAACATGAGTTGATACCGGGCCTTCCTCTCCCCGACGTCAAAGATAACGACGCCGGGCATCCACTTTAATCTGGTTTTTGTCATTTCGGGGGGGGGGGGGAAGGGGGTGGCAGCGGCGGCAGCCTGAAAAAAAAATCATTCTGGCCGGGGTCGGTGTCATGCTCCGGAGCTTCTACCTCTTCCAGCAGCCTTCCTATCTGGCCCTCTCCCTTCTACCTGCATCCGGCCACACCCCCTGCTCCACGGCTCTCTTCGGCAACTCGTCAGCAGCAGCGATCGACACAAGCTTCTGACGTTGGGGCCTACCCTCTGTGAGTCCCACTTGTTTCAACTTCCTTTTTCCACAAAGGTGGGACTCGCAGAGAGAAGGCTTCGATGTCGGCAGCCTGTCTTGATCACCATTGCAGATGAGTTGCTGAAGAGGGCCGCAGGGCAGTGTATGTGGCTGGATTCAGGTGGAAGGGAGAGGGCCAGATGCAGGACTCGTGGGTGAGGGAGGAGAATGAGAGAAAGAAAGAGAGAGGGGAGGGAAACAAAAGGAAATATTTCATACCGGGCTGGGCCGGAGTAGAGGGAGGGTGGAAAGATTCTGGCTACAGGGTGAAGTAACAAAGGAAAAGGGAGGGAAAGCTGAAAATGGAGATAGTGACACAAAGAAGAGAAAGGGTAAGCAGGACCTACTGAATAAGGATAAAGATACAGAGGGGACATGCTGAAAGCAGGGGTGGTGGTGGTTTAACACAGAGGGAGAAATCCTGAAAAGGGGTTACATGGGTTTACAGAGGGAGGCAATGCTGAAAGAGGCTAGATTGGCATACAGAGGGAATAATACTGATATGGAGGGTTGATGGGGATACAGATGGAGCAATGTTGAAAAGGGGGAGAGGAGATAGGGACACAGAGAGGGAAAAAGGGGGGGGGAGATAAAGACATTGAAAGGGCAAATGGTGATCATGGGTTAAAGACAAGAAAAGAGACAAATGATTCTGAAAAAGTGGTGAGATAGGGATATAGGTGAGATGGACACAAAGAAGGGTGATGCTGGAAAATAGGTGAATGGTAATTCTGACAGACACAGAAGGGAAATGCTGGATCAAGGAGAGATGGAGCTCAGGCTGGATGGAATGGGGAGAAATGCCTGGTTGGCCCGGAACTTCCTCTCCTACATCAGAATTGACGTCGGGGAGCGGAATGCTGGTCAGCGCGACGCTTCTGCAGGGAGAGCTTGGGTTGGCAGTGGCTTGGGGGCTATTCCCCGATGGCGGCAGTGGCAAACTGAGTGGCTTGGGGGAGGGCAGAGAGACAGAAAGAAGGGAAAACAGGGAGACAGAATGAAAAAGTTGGGGGAGAGAATGAGGTCTGGAGGAGAGGAAACATACAGGAGGCTGAAAGAAAGGAAGAAAGATTGGATGCACAGTCAGAAGAAGAAAGTGCAACCAGAGATTCGTCAAATCACCAAACAAAAAAGGTAGTAAAAATGATTTTATTTTCAATTTAGTGGTCAAAATGTGTCTGTTTTGAGAATTTATATCTGCGGTCTATATTTTGCACTATGGCTGCCTTTTACACTATGGCTCCCTTTTACTAAACTGCAATAGCGGTTTTTTAGCACAGGAAGCCTATGAGCATCGAGAGCAGCGTGGGGCATTCAGCGCAACTCCCTGTGCTAAAAACTGCTATCGCGGTTTAGTAAAAAGGGAGGGAGGTATATTTGTCTATTTTTGTATGGTTGTTACTGAGGTGACATTTCATAGAGTCATCTGCCGTGACCTCTTTGAAAACCCCCCGGAATATGAATGATAATTAACATTTTCTCTGCCTTTCAGTGTGCTTTGTGGGTTTTGTGGTTTGTTTTTTTTATTTCATTATTGGTAGATCATTTTGACTTGGTCATTTTAAAAGTAGCTCACAAGCGCAAAAAGTGTGGGCACCCCTGTCCTAGACGATCTCATGGCCAATGTGATGGATTGCCATCCTAAGTCTCTGCCACAGAATAGGCCATGCCAATCCCCAGGAGGGAGTAGAGGTAATTTTTGTTCCTTCTGCCATTCTCACCAGTACAACCCAAGTTCCTCCACTCAGAGATCTTTCCAAGGTTACAGACAGTGATTTAGCCAGCAACCCTCAGAGTCTCTGGTCAACCCACCCTCCAAAAAGTCCCAATAACGCCAAGTTGGCAGCCCTACCTTCACTAATTGGAGGGAGGCTGTCGGCGTTTCGAAGGGAGTGGAATGGGTGCAGGACATCATCCAAGTGGGTCAAAAGATCGAGTTTTATTGTTCTGCATATTTGTTGCTAGATTCTTCTGTCAGACGACTGGAAAAAGAGACCAAGGTCCGAGCCACATTTCTAAAGCTGTTAGATATTCAGGCCATAGAACCCATCCCTGACGCTGAATCGGATTCAAGTAGATACTCCATATACTTCACTTATCCCAAGAAATGCACAGAAGACTAGAGGTCCATCTTAGATCTCAAGACTGTCAATGCATTTCTAAGGATCCTGCATTTCTACATGGAAATGGCCTGTTTTGTCATTGCGGCAGTGGCTACAGGAGAGTTTCTTGCCTTTCAGGATGTGTCAAAAGCATATCTGCATATTCCCATCTTTCCAGGCCACAGGCAATATCTGAGATTTCATGTACTTAAGAACATTTCCAGTTTGCAGCTCTCCTGTTGCAGCCTCCCACACTGTCACCAAGGTAATGGTGGTGGTGGTGGTTGCGGCTCAGCTCCGAAAGTTGGGGATCCAATTAAACCCCTATCTGGATGATTGGCTAATCAGAGTTCCATCCAAACTTGAGTGCAAGCAGACAATGCAATAGGTATTGGATCTACTCCAGCAGTTAGGCTGGATAGTCAACTTCAGGAAGATTCATCTAGAATTGACCCAGAGATTAGAGTATCTGAGCATTTACTTTCAACACGGCTCAGGGCCGTCTCTTTCTTTTTGAGCTATGCAAACAGAAACTCAAGCAACAAATCTTGAATCTCTTGGCGATGCCGATTCCTACTGCTTATACTAATCTCCAAATTCATAAGGAGAAGTTTAGATACTCGATCCTCAGAGGGTCAAATTACCCAATGGTTCCAATGAGCGGAAGCTCACAGAACCCGATCTTCACAGGATCCAAATGTATCTTTTTTATCTTTTATCTATATATACTTTTTTTTATCACTTTTTCTTTTATCCATAGATTGTCAATATAGATAATTTTTACTTAGCTTTTTTCTAGTTTTTAAAGGGGAGCGCCTCCACCAACATGTCCATGTTTCACACGCTTTCCTCAGGGTCGAGGCTCCCTATTATATCTGTAAAACATTTGAATATCAAACATTACTCCTAAAACTATTATTATCTTATATTTCAAAAGAACTCTTATGTATTAATATAATATATCATATTATGACTAGTCAAGACCTTTAAACTCTCATATCAACTTACTCATGCACACAGTAGAAATCGCTCCATTCGAGTTAATTTCATGCCGATCGGGAGCGTCTGACGTCAGTTCTGGTATTTAAACCCTAGAGATGCTAACTCAGCAAAAGACACGTCATGTATCTTAGCGGAAGAGACTGAAATATGTAAGAAACGTCAATTGATTCAAACTAAAGACATCCAGTCAATTTCTTCATTCAATCCGTTAGGCCAGTGGTTCCCAACCCTGTCCTGGAGGACCACCAGGCCAATCGGGTTTTCAGGATTGCCCTAATGAATTTGCATGGAGCAGATTTGTATATCTGTCACTTCCATTAAATGCAAATCTCTCTCATGCATATTCATTAGGGCTAGCCTGAAAACCCGATTGGCCTGGTGGTCCTCCAGGACAGGGTTGGGAACCACTGCGTTAGGCGATAGAGCATTTAATTCATAAATCCATCTTTGCTCTTTGATGTTAAGAGTTTTTTTATAATTCCCACCCTCCTTCCCTATTGTTACAGAATCTATAATACGCCATTTGATATCTTGCCAGGAGTGTTGTTTAGTTATCCAATGGTTTACTATGGGTGCAGTGTCTGTTTCCATATGAACTCTAGATTTATGTTCATTCAAGCGCGTTTTAATCGACCGCTGTGTTCTTCCCACGTAAATTTGATCACAAGGGCACTGAATGATGTAAACAACATTAGTGGTGTTACAATTAGTGATCTCCTTCGATTGTATAGTCATCCCTGTGGTTGGATGAATCCAAATTTCACCTGGGATGGTGAGAGAACACGACTGGCACTTGCCGCAACCTCCGTGATACCCACGTTGGTAAGGGGCTATCGGACTCCGGAGTATTTCTTCTATGTTACGATGTCTTCGGAAAGCAAACATCGGTCTTTCTGATATATCTTCCAATAATCGGACAATGTGCCAATGTTTAAGTAGTATATTTTTTATTTGTATAGATAGAGCAGTATATTTCTGTACATATACTAAGTCATTAGCATTTTTTTGTCTTAGAAACATAGAAACATAGAAGATGAAGGCAGAAAATGGCTACAGCCCATCAAGTCTGCCCACTCTGCTTACCCACCCCCTGTCTATGCCCTAATGACCCAATTTCCTTATCTTGACCCTCGTAGGGATCCCGCATGGGTATCCCATTTATTCTTAAAGTCTGGCACGCTGTCTGCCTCAATCACCTGCACTGGAAGCTTGTTCCAATGATCAACCACTCTCTGTGAAGAAATACTTTCTGGTGTCGCCATGAAATTTTCCGCCCCTGAGTTTGAGCGGGTGCCCTCTTGTGGCCGAGGGTCCCTTGAGAAAGAAAATATCATTTTCCACTTCGACACGTCCCGTGACGTACTTAAATGTTTCGATCATGTCTCCCCTCTTCCTACGTTCCTCAAGAGTGTAGAGCTGCAATTTGTTCAGTCTCTCTTCGTACGAGAGACCCTTGAGCCCCGAGATCATCCTGGTGGCCGTCCATTGAACCGATTCAATTCTGCGCACATCTTTACTCTAATGTGGCCTCCAGAATTGCACACAGTACTCCAGATGAGGTCTCACCATGGCCCTGTACAACGGCATTATGACTTCAGGCTTTCGGCTGACGAAACTTCTATTGATACAACCCAATATCTGCCTTGCCTTAGATGAAGCCTTCTCCACTTGATTGGCAGTTTTCATGTCTGTACTGATGATTACTCCTAAATCTCGTTCTGCTGAAGTCCTAGTTAAAGTTTCTCCGTTCAAGAAGTACGTCCTGCATGGATTTCCGCTTCCGAGGTGCATGACCTTACATTTCTTAGCATTGAAGCCTAGCTGCCAGGTAGAGGACCAACTTTCCAATGTAAGCAGGTCCTGCGCCATATAATTCTGTAAACTGCATTCACTTACTATATTACATAGTTTGGCGTCATCGGCGAATAGTGTTATTTTACCTTGAAGCCCTTGAGTCAGATCCCCTATGAATATGTTGAAAAGGAGTGGACCCAGGACCGAGCCCTGCGGCACTCCACTGGTCACCTCCGATGTTTTAGAGAGGGTACCATTAACCACCACCCTCTGAAGTCTGCCACTCAGCCAATCATTGACCCATGCAGTTAGTGTCTCTCCTAACCCCATCGATTCCATCTTGCTTAGCAGCCTGCGGTGAGGGACACTGTCAAAAGCTTTCCTGAAGTCCAGGTACACGACGTCCAAAGACTCTCCCAAAGACTCTCACGGTTAGCAAATTTGGCCCTTATGTATGCTCTTTTGATGATATGAGAGGGATAACCTCTATGGGAAAAACGTTGCCACAATTGTTTTGCTTGAAATTTATAATCATCCAGGGAAGAACACAACCGACGAATTCTCAAAAATTGACTCATGGGGAGATTGGATCTTAACGCTAGAGGGTGAAAACTATGATAGTATAAAAAGCTCGCCCTATCCGTATGTTTACGAAATAAAGAAGTGTGGAAAATATCTTGTGTTTTTCTTATATGAATATCAAAAAAATTTATTTCATCTTAATGTATATTGGCTGTGAATTTAATGCAAGAATCAATAGTGTTAATCCATTCAACGAATTGTATTAGATCTTCTCTAGGACCCGACCATATGAAAATGACATCATCGAGATATCTTTTCCACAGTTTTATATGCTGAAATGAAGGGTGTTGGTATATGTAGTGTTCTTCCATATTTGCTACATATATAGTGGCTACAGAAGGAGCCAGGGACGCCCCCATTGCTACACCATGTACCTGAAGAAAATATTCTTGTTCAAACATGAAATAATTTCTTTTAAGCACTAAAGTTGTGATGGTTAGAAGAAAACCAGGGGTGAGACGGGGGATCCATACACGAGTTTTGAATATCTCTTCCAGTATATGTAATAATTTGTCCACTGGGATCATAGTATATAAGGACGTGATGTCCATAGTTACCAACCAATCTTGTTCATTAATATTAACAATGTCATTTAAGATGTGAATCATATGGGTGGAATCTTTAATAAAGGACCTAGCTTCTTTGGCTATTTGTTGTAAAAATATATCCAGAAACTTGGATAAAGGCTCAAGAATGGAAGCTTGCATGGTAACTATTGGTCGGCCAGGAGGAGTTTTTTCATTTTTATGTATTTTTGGAAGAAATTTGATTCTAGGAAGACGAGGATATTGTTCTGTTAGATAGGCTGCTTCCTTAGTTGTTAAAATATTCTCCTTTAATGCTTTATCAATAATAACCTGGATTTCCTGTTTTAGAGATTCAGTGGGATCCGAGGGGAGACGTAGATAAATATCAGGTTTAATGAGTTGTGAATAGGCTTCCTGGAGATAGGCTTTTCTGATCTGGATGACGATGGCACCCCCTTTGTCCGCCCGGGTGATAACAAGGCTGGACTCACATCGTAGGGATTGTAAAGCTTTCCATTGTTTATGAGACATGTTAAATTTTTGTCTTTGAGTTTCTTTCTCTATCTGTTCTATGTCTCTTAGAATTAGCTCCCTATAGGTTTCAATATGATGATTAAAAGGTCCCGGGGGATACCAATTAGATTTCAAAGTTACTAGAGAACCATCCCCAGTAGACTTATGTTCCTGAAAAAATATTTTAGGAATGATCATTATTTAGGAATGATCAATCTTTCATAGATAAATGGATTGCTATATTGAACAAATGTAGTATGGACCTCATGTTGTTGATTATTGAAAATATAACCAAACTGGAAAGTGAATTGAAAGGGAACATAATAGCCTTGGAAGAAACTATACAACAAAACACTGATACAGAACAGTTCCCTAAATTGAAACAAGATACACAACAACGGTTGGATACATTTCGAGAAACAATAAAGGCATCTAAAATTAAAAAGCTAAAACGAGATGAAGGGGACTATAATCAAAACCGTATTTACACATGGACTTTTAAATATAAAGATAACAAACAGGTCTCTAAACAATCTTTCCAGAGTGATTTATCTTCTACTGATTCAGGTAGTGATAGCACTGCCCAAGACAATGCCCCGTATGTAGGTGGTCAAAGTATTTGACAACAACGAGGTAGAAATAAGAATAGGGGTACTTCACGAGAAGGGTTTCAAGGACGAACTCAGTACAACAGCCGTCCGAACACTCGCTCTCAACAGTGATTGAGCCCTCCATTTTCAATCTATCTACCATTCAACTTACTACACTGCAATTCGAAGTATTAGATTTGGGGCTGGGGTTTGTTCCTACGCCTCATTATGATGCTTTCCAAACCCGAAGAGAAATCTACAGATTTTTGCGTAAGCTCCAATTAAAAATATTTTTTCAGGAACATAAGTCTACTGGGGATGGTTCTCTAGTAACTTTGAAATCTAATTGGTATCCCCCGGGACCTTTTAATCATCATATTGAAACCTTTAGGGAGCTAATTCTAAGAGACATAGAACAGATAGAGAAAGAAACTCAAAGACAAAAATTTAACATGTCTCATAACAATGGAAAGCTTTACAATCCCTACGATGTGAGTCCCGCCTTGTTATCACCCGGGCGGACAAAGGGGGTGCCATCGTCATCCAGACCAGAAAAGCCTATCTCCAGGAAGCCTATTCACAACTCAATAAACTTGATATTTATCTCCCCTCGGATCCCACTGAATCTCTAAAACAGGAAATCCAGGTTATTATTGATAAAGCATTAAAGGAGAATATTTTAACAACTAAGGAAGCTGCCTATCTAACAGAACAATATCCTCGTCTTCCTAGAAACAATTTCTTCCAAAAATACATAAAAATGAAAAAACTCCTCCTGGCCGACCAATAGTTACCATGCAAGCTTCCATTCTTGAGCCTTTATCCAAGTTTGTGGATATATTTTTACAACAAATAGCCAAAGAAGCTAGGTCCTTTATTAAAGATTCCACCCATATGATTCACATCTTAAATGACATTGTTAATATTAATGAACAAGATTGGTTGGTAACTATGGACATCACGTCCTTATATACTATGATCCCAGTGGACAAATTATTACATATACTGGAAGAGATATTCAAAACTCGTGTATGGATCCCCCGTCTCACCCCTGGTTTTCTTCTAACCATCACAACTTTAGTGCTTAAAATAAATTATTTCATGTTTGAACAAGAATATTTTCTTCAGGTACATGGTGTAGCAATGGGGGCGTCCCTGGCTCCTTCTGTAGCCACTATATATGTAGCAAATATGGAAGAACACTACATATACCAACACCCTTCATTTCAGCATATAAAACTGTGGAAAAGATATCTCGATGTCATTTTCATATGGTCGGGTCCTAGAGAAGATCTAATACAATTCATTGAATGGATTAACACTATTGATTCTTGCATTAAATTCACGGCCAATATACATCAAGATGAAATAAATTTTTTGGATATTCATATAAGAAAAACACAAGATATTTTCCACACTTCTTTATTTCGTAAACAGACGGATAGGGCGAGCTTTTTATACTATCATAGTTTTCACCCTCTAGCGTTAAGATCCAATCTCCCCATGAGTCAATTTTTGAGAATTCGTCGGTTGTGTTCTTCCCTGGATGATTATAAATTTCAAGCAAAACAATTGTGGCAATGTTTTTCCCATAGAGGTTATCCCTCTCATATCATCAAAACAGCATACATAAGGACCAAATTTGCTAACCGTGATTTATTGTTAGCATCTACAAGACAAAAAAATGCTAATGACTTAGTATATGTACAGAAATATACTGCTCTATCTATACAAATAAAAAATATACTACTTAAACATTGGCACATTGTCCGATTATTGGAAGATGTACCAGAAAGACCGATGTTTGCTTTCCGAAGACATCGTAACATAGAAGAAATACTCCGGAGTCCGATAGCCCCTTACCAACGTGGGTATCACGGAGGTTGCGGCAAGTGCCAGTGGTGTTCTCTCACCATCCCAGGTGAAATTTGGATTCATCCAACCACAGGGATGACTATACAATCGAAGGAGATCACTAATTGTAACACCACTAATGTCGTTTACATCATTCAGTGCCCTTGTGATCAAATTTACGTGGGAAGAACACAGCGGTCGATTAAAACGCGCTTGAATGAACATAAATCTAGAGTTCATACGGAAACACACTGCACCCATAGTAAACCATTGGATAACTAAACAACAATCCTGGCAAGATATCAAATGGCGTATTATAGATTCTGTAACAATAGGGAAGGAGGGTGGGAATTATAAAAGAGCTCTTCACATCAAAGAGCAAAGATGGATTTATGAATTAAATGCTCTATCGCCTAACGGATTGAATGAAGAAATTGACTGGATGTCTTTAGTTTGAATCAATTGACGTTTCTTACATATTTCAGTCTCTTCCGGTAAGATATATGACGTGTCTTTTGCTGAGTTAGCATCTCTAGGGTTTAAATACCAGAACTGACGTCAGACGCTCCCGATCGGCATGAAATTAACTCGAATGGAGCGATTTCTACTGTGTGCATGAGTAAGTTGATATGAGAGTTTAAAGGTCTTGACTAGTCATAATATGATATATTATTTTAATACATAAGAGTTCTTTTGAAATATAAGATAATAATAGTTTTAGGAGTAATGTTTGATATTCAAATGTTTTACAGATATAATAGGGAGCCTCGACCCTGAGGAAAGAGTGTGAAACATGGACATGTTGGTGGAGGCGCTCCCCTTTAAAAACTAGAAAAAAACTAAGTAAAAATGATCTATATTGACAATCTATGGATAAAAGAAAAAGTGATAAAAAAAAGTATATATAGATAAAAGATAAAAAAGATACATTTGGATCTTGTGAAGATCGGGTTCTGTGAGCTTCCGCTCATTGGAACCATTGGGTAATTTGACCCTCTGAGGATCGAGTATCTAAACTTCTCCTTATGAATTTGGAGATTAGTATAAGTCTGGAATAATTTATTCTTGACATGATATTGTAGATTGATTCCAGTTATTAGTATAGCCATTTATTGTGGGATTCCTACTGCTTGGCATTACCTACAGGAGTTGGGTTCTATGGCAGCCTTCCTAGAAGTTGTTTCCTGGGCCAGGGTGCACATGTGGCCTCTCCAGCCTCAGTGTCGTTCTCTTCAGATGCAAAGTAGGTGACTTTCATGACTGATACTAGCATATTCAGCTGGGGAGCCCATTGTGGGGACCACTCAATTCAGGGCCAATGGACTCAACATCAGAAGGGGTGGTCCATAAAACATCTTGAGCTCCGAGCCATTCGATTAGCATTGAGAACTCTAGAAAAGGCCCTAGAGAGAAAGGCAGTAAGAATGTTTTCCGGCAATGCCACAGAAGTAGTGTATGTGAACAGACAAAGAGGCATCAGAAGTGCACCCTTATATCTGAGCTCAGATGCTCTTGGTGGGCAGAAGTCCACCTAAAGACTCTTTTGGCCGCACACATGGCCAGAGTGGAAAATGTTCAGGCCGAATTTCTCAGTTGGCAATTCCTAGACCCAGGGGAATGGCGTCTATCCAAAAGGGCATTTGATCTCATTGTGCGTCACTGGGGCAGACCGGTAACAGATTTGATAGCTTCTGCAAACTCGAACTGAAACACTTCAGTCGAAGAGAAGAACCAGTAAGCTTAGAATTTGAGGTGGAGTGGCGCTCGTGGGCTATAGGAGGCGCTAATGGAATGGATAGTATGCAGGATATGGTGCAGTATTTTGTGGAGTTTTTTCTACAAAAATGCCAACTTTTTGTATTGTCTGGGTAAACTAGTTAGAAGTACATATGAAAGTTAAGGCCATGCCCAATAGAAGCGTACGGAAAAGTTGGTGAATGAAATCTGAATATGAATATAGCCAAGGTCAGAAAAACACACTACAAATTAATATTAAGGAAAAGCATAATAATGTTCTCTGTATGTATTTTGCTATTAAGCTAGACCATAGTGGAAATCAGCTAATGCGTAACATACTTCTGGAGGGATTAAGAACGCCATCTTGATTTTGTGACTCCATTTTGTTTTAGTGACTTTCTGTCTGTTGTTCTCTCTGAGTCTTCCTGCCTTGAGCCGCATGGCTCTAATTAATACCAGATCTCTCAGTCTGGCTTGTGGAAGATATAGGGTTTCACAATTTTGAATACAGATAGTTATATGTATCTTATGAATGAAATATGTGTCTTGGTATGAGTGAATGGGATCCCATGAGTGATAATGTGTGTGATATATGGTATGAATGATATGTGAGAGAATGATTTGTACTTAATTTTAAATGTTTTATATATATATATATATATACTAGTCATTAAGCCCGTTACATTAACGGGTGCTAGAATACATGTCTGTCTGTCTCCCTTCCGCTGACTCTCTTTCTCTCTCCATGGCCCCCTTTCTCTGTCTGTCTTTCTGTTCCTCTCCCTGCCCCTGTGTCTTTCTTTCTTTCTGTCTCCCTCCCTCCTGCTGTCTGTCTGTTATTTTCCCCCATTTTCCTGTGCAGCAGCATTTCCATCCCACTTACCTATGCAGCAGCAACAGCATTTCCCTCCTATCCCCCCCTTTCTTGTGCAGAAGCAGCAGCGGTATTTCCCTTCCCCTCCAAGTCCCTGTATAGCAGTAGCAGCATTTTCCCCCACCCCCCTTTCCCTTCTCTTACCACGATCTGGCCTGCTCCGTTTGGCCCCTCCCCCTTCTTTTAGTGCCGTTGCTCTGCTCGATCTGGCCTGCTCCTGACCCTCCCACCGCCGACAAACCTCTGGGCGAAGGTGAACGCCAGTCCCAAGTCTGAGCGATCCTCCCAAACTTGACCTCCCTTACCCGGGTTGCGTTAGCCAGTGCTAATGTGTGCAAGCGGCTGTAGCACCGGCTTCTCCACCCGGACCCTGAGCACGCGCCGCGCTCCGCCCCTTAGCTACCCGGAAGTACCGGGCTTCACTCGCCTGCTCCCAGTGGGCCAAGAGAGAGGGGGGAGTGGCTGCCGTGGTGATCTGGCCGACTCCCTGGTGACAGGAGCCGCGGCGGCACCTTTAAAGTGAAAAAATAACTGTGGCAAGGGAGCCGGCCAACTGGCAGTTCAAGTTGGAGCTTTGGTCTGGCCTGCTCCCTGCCCGCCTTGCCATATTGTATTTTTTTATTTGAAAGACGCGGCGGTGGCTCCTCTCATGATCCCCACCTGCGTCGGAAGTCTGACCCAGGCGGGGTTCGTGAGAGGAGCCACCGCCGCTTCTTTCAACTAAAAAATACAATACGGCAGGGAGCAGGCCAGACTGAAGCTCCAACTTGAACTGCCAGTTGGCCGGCTCCCTTGCCACAGTTGCCGCCGCGGCTCCTGTCACCAGGGAGTCGGCCAGATCACCACGGCAGCCACTCCCCCCTCTCTCTTGGCCCACTGGGAGCAGGCGAGTTCAGGTGAAAGGAAGAACTACATACCTGTTTAGCTCGTGGTTTTAAAGTTAGGCGGCCAGGCCAGGTCTTCAAAGCAGCTGCAGCCGCGGGTTTAAAGTTAGGCGGTCAGGTATTCAGAGCGGCAGGGGGAGGCAACCTTTTATTCAATGTCTGCCGGGTAAAGCGCCGTGCCGAGTAGAGGAAGCAAACGCCGTGGCAGGAGAGCAGGGAGTGAGTTTTTCCTATGCGGTTGTTTGGGGGGGGGGGGGGGGGGTTGTGAACAGGAAGTCGAGCAGAGGCGGGAGTGAGCTGTTCAGCTTCCCCTATCTTGGCAAACCGCTCTGGCGAAAATGTAGTGAAGTGCCGCGTGGGGCCGTAGAAAGAGCGGGGCATGCTGCAGTCTTGGCGGCCACGGACATACGGATCACGGAAGCACGCTGATAAGACTGCGCATGCGCCGCTTACGGTTTTATTATATAGATATATATATATATATATATAATGCAAGAAGCTTTAAGGAGAAATCCTGAGAACAACATCTGGAAATAAATTAGAGCCAGAGACTGTACCAGTCTTTGAGAGGCTCAGAGCAGGAAGGTCAGCTAGTTTGACCTCCAGCATAGGAGGGAAGGGGAGTAGGTTTTTTCCTCCTTTTGTGCTGACAGGGACACAAACTTATCAGCAGGCTGACTTTAACAAACAAGCTGTTTTGGATTGAAAGTTTTCTTTAGGTATGTTATAATGGTTTATGCATATTTAGAAAGTAATGTAAACACAAATATGATTTGTGAAACTTTTATTTCGATGTCAAAAGGAAGTGCTTTGTTCAAGCCTAAGAACAGCCTCTGTCAGTCGATTGGCTGACAAGTGTGATGCCATACTGCCTTGTGAAAAATATAAAAGGAATGGACCAGTATAGACCCAGAGAGACCATCAGGAGTGGTGCAAATTTCACGCCTGATGGGACTTCGTCACACATATGATTTCTGAGACAAGTAAGATTAACATTAATAAATAATAATATTGAACTGGTAATATATGTGTGATTGCCAATATTCCTAAGCACCTAAGAGCGAGCTTGGTGCAGAGCGCAGCACACATGCGCTAATTGCTAATCAGATTGGATGCATATTGGTTCAGCCCTGGCCTAGACAAGTACTCCTTTGTTTTCCCACCCTGGCCTATGATGGGCCGGGTCATCCACAGGATCGCAACTCATCCAGGACTTGTGATATTAGTAGCCCCGGACTGGTCTTGCTGACCGTGGTATTCAGACCTAGTACATCTTCAGCAGGATAGGAGCCTCAAGCTCCCTCTTCATCATGGATTTCTCAGTCAGGAGCTAGTCCCTTTGAAAACTCCAGAACGCTTTGGCTGTTGAGCGCCCGGCCCTAGTTCGCAAGGGATATTCAGATGTGGTTATTTCCACTTTCCTCCAGGCAAAAAAGCATTCTACTGTATTTACTGTATTTTTCGCTCCATAAGATGCACCTGACCATAAGACGCACCCCAAATTTAGAGTAGGAAAATAGGAAAAAAACTTTCTGAACCAAATTGTGTACTAATATACAGTATTCCAGGCTCTGCACCCAGCCCCCCTCACCCACTGCCAGGCTCTGCACCCAACCTCACACTCTTTGCCAGACTCTGCACCCTGTCTCCCCTTCCCTGCCAGGCTCTGCACCCTGTTCCTTTCATTTTTCATATACACACAATACACAAAGTAGATATAAATTCTCAAAACTGACACATTTTGATCACTAAATTGAAAATAAAATCATTTTTTCTACCTTTTGTTGTCTGGTGATTTAATGAGTCTCCTTCCTTCTTTTCTTTCTTCCTTCCTTTCTTCACTCAGGCCCAACAATTGTCCCTTTCTATTCCCTCCCTCCCATGTCCCAAGTTTGTGCCCCTCCCCCTCACTGCCTTCCAGCCTTTGTCCTTCATCCTCCCTCCCATGTACCGAGTTCGTGGCCTTCCCCCTCACTGCCTTCCAGCCTTTGTCCTTCGTCCTCCCTCCCATGTCCCGAGTTTGTATCCCCTCCCCCTCACTGCCTTCCAGCCTTTGTCCTTCATCCTCCTTGCGGCGCCAAAGCCTGCCTTCCTCCCTGCCTGCGACGCCGAAGCTTGCCTTCCTCCCTCCCGTCCATGCCAAAGCCTGCCTATCCACCGTCGATTATTCCTCCTCTGCCCCTGGTCTGTCGCCACAACTCCAGGAAGGGAAGGGCCAGCCTGCAGTGATCGCATATTGCCAGCCACAAGCCTTCTTCAACGTCAGTTCTGACATTGGGGGAAGGCTTGTGGGCCAGCAACATGCAATCGCTGCACACTAGCTCTTCCCTTCCTGGAGTTGCGGCGCAGCAGCGACAGGCAGGTGGGCGACAGTCAGCCCTCATACCCCCAACAACGGGACATTTAAAAAGGTACGACGGGAAGGGTAGGGGATATTTAAAAAATTTATCTTCGCTGCATAAGACGCACTGACATTTCCACCCACTTTTGGGTGGAAATAAAGTGTCTCTTATGGAGTGAAAAATACGCTGTATTTTTCGCTCCATAAGACACACCCGACCATAAGACACACCCTAGATTTAGAGAAGGAAAACAAGAAAAAACCATTCTGAACCAAATTGTGTACTAATATACGAGCGCTGTTCAAAAAGTATTAGACCTTTATTCGTAAAAAATACTCGTATTCAGAATCAAAAATCTTATACTAATCTCCTTCAAAGTATTCCCCTTGGGCTGCCACACACTTCTTCCAATGGGTCTACCACTGTCGGAAGCAGCGCTGGAATGCCTCTTTTGAGATTGCTCGCAATTGGTCCGTTGCATTTTGCTTGATGTCTTCTCTTGACTGAAATCTGATCCCTTTCAGGGGCATTTTCAGCTTGGGGAAAATCCAGAAGTCACACGGAGCCATGTCAGGAGAGTAGGGAGTCTGAGGAATCACAGGTGTGTTGTGTTTGACCAGCAAACTCCGTATCAAATATGAAGAATGGACCTGCCTTGCTTTTTTGGCCTCAGGGATGTTGAATGCTTCCATTGTGATGACATCAACTTGGTTTCTGGGTTATACCCATAAACCCAGGACTCATCGCCAGTGATCACTGTGCTGAAGAACTTGGGATCACTGTTCACATTTTGCAGCATGTCCTGTTCGATCTCCAAATGGAGTTGCTTCTGCTCAATCGTTAGCAGCTTTGGCATGAACTTCGCTGAAATTCTCCTGAAGCCCAAATCCTCAGTCAAAATGGAATGAATGGATCCAACGCTGATGCTTGCCTCGTCTGCAAGTTCTTTGATCATGATTCGATGATCCTGCATCACCAGGGTCCTCACTTGGTCAATGACGATCTCCTTTCTGTATGTTGAGGGCCTACCAGAACGTGTTTCACTCTCCACTGATGTGCGGCCATCTCTGAAGCAGTTGTACTACTCCTTTATCTGTGTGGTGCACATTGCTTCGTCCCCAAAGGCCTGTTGAATCTTGCAGATCTTTTCCACTTGGGAATCGCTAAACTTTACACAAAATTTAATGCAGTAGCGTTCAACTTTTTCTGTCTTTTTTTCAAAAAAGAAAATCTGACGACACTTACACTTCTTCACTCATCGGCGGTCTGCCAGCGACTGACAGCTTTTGTAGGCGGGAAAAATTTCAAGCACGTGCATTAGGATCGCCTACATACATGCACCAAACCACGCCTCCCTAGCAATATTTGTATACACAAGAAAAATTAAGGTCTGATACTTTTTGAACAGCCCTCGTATACCAGGCTCTGCACCTAGCCCCCTTCACTCCCTGCCAGGCTCTGCACCCTGTCCCCCCTCCCTTCCCCTTCCAGTCTAACACCAGCTCTGATAGGATACACATTTCAAATCTGACATATTGTAATCGCAAAACAGAAAATAAAATATTTTATTCTACCTTTCAAATTTATTATTCAAATCATGTTGTGGTCCCAGGCTCTGGTTGTCTTTGATAACTTGCTTGCCAGGGTCTGTTTTCTTCTTCCCTTCCCTCCCTCCATCCCGGCAGCTGAAGACAGGCACCTCCCCTCAGCGGCCAGAGGCCAAAGAGGGGCCCAGCAGCCGAGAACAACCGTCCCGAAAGAAGGCAGGCCATGAAGAAGGTAGGCCCTGATGTCAGCATCAATCCACGCATGACACTCAGGCAGGCCCTGCTAGCACCAATCAACCACACAACCATCTCCAGGCGCAGCCATCGGGTGCAGCTCAGCTCTGCCAATGTGAAAAGGAGCTGCATCAAAATCGGAGTCCTGCCGCCACCGTAGCACATTCCTTCTGCCGCAGTCCCACCCCTATGACATATGGTACCACGGCAGAGGGAATGTGCAGCGGCAGGGCTATGATTTTGACGTGGTTCCTTTTAACATTGGCGGAGCTGCGCTGCACTTGATGGAGGAAGGAAAGGAACGGCGGGTCAGATTTCAGCAACGGCAGGAATTGTTTGGTGGGCCAAGTTTTATTGACCCGCGGGCCTTACATGTCTGATTTAAAGGTACCCGGGGGAGGGGGGGTAGTTTGGTTATATTCGTTCCATAAGATGCACCTTTATTTCCACCCACTTTTTTGGGGGGGAAAAAGTGCGTCTTATGGAGCGAAAAATATGGTAACTGTATTAATAACTATACTGATTTACCTATACTAACAATTCTATTGAATGTCCATGTCAAACTGTCCATTGTAACTTCCTTGGTAAATGACTCAACCTCTTGTAATGTAGTCTGACCTTAACTGAATAGGTAAAAGCGGAATAGAAAACCTGATTAGCATATAACATAACATAACTGAAATTCACTGTCACATGCAGGTTGTCCATTGTGATTGTGTTAATATGATTATTCCAGGACAAGCAGGCAGCATATTATCACTGATGGGTGACGGCACCGATGGAGCCCCGGTACGGACATTTTAGAGTGAATTGCACGCTAAGAACTTAGAAAGTTCTGGCTAGCCCGAATCGCGCATGCACGAGTGCCTTCCTGCCCGACATAGGCGCGCGGTCCCTCAGTTTCTTAGTTTCCGCAGAGCTAAGAAGTCGTGTTTCAACTTCTGTTGAATTTTTCTTCGCTGCCTTCCTGCTCATGTGGCGTTTTTTCTTGACTTTTTTGTCTTTTTTTGTTTTTATTTTGTCTATTCTTTTTTAAAAAACAATTAAACTTGTGTTTAGTTTTTTTTCTGGCTGCGGCCCGTTGCAACGATTCAAGCCTCGACCTTCGATTTTGCTGCGGCCGTGTTTCCATTCATGTTCCGTCCACAATTGGGTTTCAAAAAGTGCCAACAGGAGACTGCAAGGGGATATGATCGAGACTTTCAAAATACTGAAAGGTATCGACAAAATAGAGCAGGAAAAAATTTATTTACAATGTCCAATGTGACACGGACAAGAGGACATGGACTGAAGCTAAGGGGGGACAAGTCCAGGACAAATATCAGGAAGTTCTGCTTCATGCAACGAGTGGTGGACAACTGGAATGCTCTCCCAGAGGAGGTTATTGCGGAATCCACCGATCTAGGATTTAAAAGCAAACTAGATGCACATCTCCTTACGAGAGGCATAGAGGGATATGGGTGACTAAAATTATGCCAGGTGTACACCTGGTTGGGCCTCCGCGTGTGCGGATCGCTGGACTTGATGGACCGAAGGTCTGATCCGGAGATGGCAGTTCTTACGGATCCACATCGCTGATGTCTCCAGTGTTTGGGTCCAGACCACATGGCTGATTCCTGCACCCGTTGTTCTTCTCTTCAGAAGCGGACCCTCAAAAATCATCAGTTTCAGCAGCGGTTATTGTTCTGGTATGGAGGGTGATTCGACCGGCTCTGGCATCAGCGTCCATGCTGAAATTGGCGTCACATCAGTCGACACCGCAAGAATCTTCCTCGGTGTCGCAGCCAGCAGGTAAGCCGGCTAAGAAGCCTTCCCCTACCCCTTCGGGCCCTCAGGTCGCTTCAGCAGTGAGCCAAGTCCTGCAGACTTCAAGGCGTCCCAAGAAACGCTCGGCTCCCATTGAGGTGAGTGCCTCTTCATCGGCCTCCTCATCTCCGGAGCGCAGAGCGGCACCAAAGGTACCGGTGAAAAAGCAAGTGGTACCGGTGCAGTCTCTGGATGACAAAATTGCAGCCATACTGCAAGTCCAGTTAAGGGAACAGTTATAACACACATACTCCCTGCCTTGCTGACACCAGCACCTCCAGTGCCGGTCCGGTCTGAGCCTTTGATATCGGCATCGACCCTTATGGCACCGGTTCACTCTGACTCTTGGGTGCCGACGCTGGCCCTTTCAGTTCCGGTGCAGTCTGTCTCCTCGGTACCGACCTTTGCAGAACCAGTGTCTACAGTTGTTCCGCCTCAGCTATACTCCCTAGATCTCAAGGAAGCCTACACGCGTATACCTTTTCATCCGGCTTCCTGGAAATACCTCAGATTTCAAATCAATCGTTGTCATTACCAATACAAGGTACTCCCCTTCGGCCTGGCATCTTCTCCCAGAGAGTATTCACAAAGTGCCTGATTGTAGTGGCCGCATCTCTCTGTTCTCACAGCCTCCAAGTCTTTCCTTACCGGGACGACTGGTTGATCAAGGCTCCTTCATCCCAGGAAGTGGTCCAAGCAACATCTCAGACCATTTCTTTCCTTAAGATTCTGGGATTCGAGGTCAATTTCCCCAAATCGCATCTCATTCCGACTCAGCGTCTTCAGTTCATTGGGGCAATCCTGGACACCAGTCTCATGAGAGCGTTCCTCCCACTGGATCGTCTTCAGACTCTCATCTGTCTCTGTCAACAAGTGCTTCCACTTCAGACCATTTCTGCCAGACACATGATGGTTCTTCTAGGCTACATGGCTTCCACTGTTCATGTCACGCCATTGGCAAGATTCCATCTGCGTACTCCTCAGTGAACTCTGGCTTCTCAGTGGTCTCAGGCGACGGATCGTCCTTCATAGCATATATCTGTGACATCGTCTCTTCTGCAGTCGCTTCAATGGTGGTTGACCTCCTCCAATCTTTCCAGAGGTCTTTTTTTATTTGCCTCCTCATCACAAAATCATCATGACAGATGTGTCTCCTTATGCATGAGGGGCACACATAGACGATCTGAAGACTCAGGGTCTTTAGACTGCCAGGGAGCGAAAATTTCACATCAATTTCCTAGAACTCAGAGCGATGTTTTATGCCCTCAAGGCGTTTCAGCATCTTCTCTGTCCTCAAGTCCTCCTCCTTTGCACAGACAATCAAGTAGCAATGTACTACATCAACAAGCAAGGAGGCACGGGTTCTCTCCTGTTGTGTCAGGATGCCCAAAAAATTTGGACTTGGGCGATAGCTCGCAATCTGTTTTTGAAGGCTATCTACATTCAAGGAGAGAAGAATTCACTAGCAGACAACCTCAGCAGAATCCTTCAACCTCACGAATGGACTCTCGACTGTCTGCATTTGCTCAATGGGGCACTCCACAGGTGTACTTATTTGCAGCCCCTCACAATCACCAGTTGCCCCAGTTTTGCTCCAGACTTTACTCTCCTCTCCGTCTGGCGGCAGATGCTTTTCTTCTGGATTGGATGGGTCGGGTTCTGTATGCCTTCCCTCCAATTCCTCTCATGTTGAGAACTGTTCAAGCTCAAAAGGGAAGCAGCCACCGTGATTCTCATTGCTCCAAGGTGGCCCAGACAACATTGGTTCTCCCTTCTACTTCAACTCGGTTCCAGGGAACCCATACTTCTGCCAATATTTCCTACTCTGCTTACTCAGAATCAGGAATTGCTTCTACATCCCAACCTGCTGTCTCTACACCTGACAGCTTGGCTTCTCTCGGGCTGAGTTCCTCTCAATTTATCTTCTCTTAGCCTGTCCATCAAATTATTGATGCTTCCAGGAAACCGGCCACACAGCAATGTTACCAACAGAAGTGGACTCGGTTTTCTTCCTGGTGTTTTCTTCATCATTATGATCCAACTTCCTTGGCAGTGGAATTGGTGTTGGATTATCTCCTTTCTCTGTCTGACTCTGGTCTTAAATCTACATCCATTAGAGTCCATCTCAGTGCTATTACTGCTTATCATGAACCAGTGCAGGGAAAACCTCTTACTGCTCATCCTTTGGTATCCAGATTCATGAAGGGGCTTTTCAATCTGAAACCACCTCTCAAGCCACCTTTAGTCTGGGACCTTAATGTGGTTCTTTCCAGTTTGATGAAGCTACCGTTTGAACCAATGGTCACAGCTTATCTCAAGTTTCTTACCTGGAAAGTGGTCTTCCTTATTGCTCTCACCTCTGCCAAGAGGGTCAGTGAGTTACAAGTACTCGTAGCAGATCCACCTTTCACAGTTTTCTATCATGATAAGGTGGTTCTGCGCACACATCCAAAGTTTCTGCCTAAAGTTGTCTCTGACTTTCATATAAGTTTTTTCCCTAAGCCTCATTCTCATCCTGGAGAAGCGGCCTTGCATACTTTGGACTGTAAATGAGCTTTGGCTTGCTACCTTGATTGCACAAAGCCTCACAGAACTTCCCCACAACTCTTCATTTCTTTTGATCCAAACAAGTTGGGGCATCCTGTTTCCAAGAGAACGATTTCCAAATGGCTTGCTGCCTGCATCTCGTTCTGCTATGCTCAGACTGGACTGGTACTGGAGAGCCATGTCACAAGCCATAAAGTTAGAGCTATTGCAGCTTCTATGGCTTTCCTCTGATCTACTCCTATTGAGAAAATCTGTAAAGCTGCCACCTGGTCCTCAGTTCATACCTTCACTTCTCACTACTGTCTGGAGTCTTTCTCCAGGCGGGATGGGCACTTCGGCCAATCTGTATTACAAAATTTATTTTCCTAATGGCCAACTATCCCACCATCCCATTCTGTTAGCTTGGAGGTCACCCATCAGTGAGAATATGCTGCCTGCTTGTTCTGGGATAAAGCACAGTTACTTACCGTAACAGGTGTTATCCAGGGACAGCAGGCAGATATTCTCACAACCCACTTTCCTCCCCAGGTTGGCTTCTTAGCTGACTTATCTTAACTGAGGGACCGCGTGCCTACGTCGGGAGGGAAGGCACTCTCGCATGCGCAGTGCAGGCTAGCCAGAAATTTCTAAGTTCTTAGACTGCAATTCACTCTAAAATGTCTGTACCGGGGCTCCATCGGTGCCGTCACCCATCAGTGAGAATATTTGCCTGCTGTCCCTGGATAACACCTGTTAGGTAAGTAACTGTGCTATACTATATGATGCTGGTCCAAAAAATGTTAAGATTGTGGACTGGGAATGACTGATTTGTGCCATCAGAAACAAAGTGAATGATCTGTGACAGCATCGGGATGAGTCTCTCATACAAGAAATATTGATGAACTAAAAAGGGCAATCGGAGGATCACTCAAAGGAAAATTGCTGACACACTTGGCATTTCACAGGAATCTCTAGGTTGTATGATTGATATTCTTGGATATCAAAATGTTTTTAATAGATTGGCTCCTCGCATGCTGATTGCTGAAATGAAAGTTTCAAGGCTTTAAATTGACAGCAATTATCCCAAAACCTCATTTACCATATAGCTCAGACTTGGTGCCATGCAGTTTCCATCTTTTTTTTTTCAAAATTGGAGGAATACATTTAGGAGCATCTGTTCGTTTCAAATGAAGATATAGAAAAGACTCTGAGCAACTGGTTGATGAGACAAGATATGTAATTTGCAGCAGCTTTCAACAACTTGTTCATCATTGGTAGAAATAAAATTTAAAAAAGCAAGTTTTAAGCATTGTTTTCATTTTTTTATTCATTAAAGTACTGTATTTTCATTTAAACAAAAGTTAAGGAGGTGCAGGTATGCCTTTTTATTTAGCCCTCATATAAACTCAGACTTGAAAAGTCATTGTAAGGTTTGTCTTTTCATCCTTCAGATTTATGTGAGGTGCAAATGTGCCTCTGTACCACTCAATGGTGCGACCTCACCTTGAGTATTGCGTTCAGTTCTAGTCAAAGAAGATCAACCAAGATGATAAAGGGGATGGAACTCCTCTCATATGAGGAAAGACTAAAGGGGTTAGGGCTCTTCAGCTTAGAAAAGAGACAGCTGAGGGGAGATATGATTGAAGTCTACAAAAACCTCAGTGGTATAGAAAGGGTAAAAGTGGATCAAGATTTACAAAGATTAGGGAACACTCGATGAAGTTACAGAATAAAACTTTAAAAACCAATAGGAGGAAATAGTTGTTCACTCAGAGAATAGTTAAGCTCTGAAATGCATTGCAAGAGGATGTGGTAAGAGCAGTTAATGTAGCTGGTTTTAAAAAAGGTTTGGACAAGTTCCTAGAGGAAAAGTCCATAGTCTGCTGCTAAGACAGACAAGGGGGAAGCCACTGCTTGCCCTGTATTGGTAGCATGGAATGCTGCTACTGTTTGGGTTTTAGCCAGGTACTTGTGACTTGGATTGGCCTCCGTGATAACGGGATACTGGGCTAGATGGACCATTGGTCTGACCTACTAAGGTTATTCTTATGTCTCTATGTAGCATTTGTGTGCCAGTCTTTCGGTTGTCCTGATTATGGTTATGTTTCTGATGCCCACCAAATTCAAAAATCATTTTACTAAGTTGTGACAACAAGTGACCTTAGTATACCTTTGTGTGTGTTTTTTCCCCCACACCAAGGCCATTTTTACTGAATTAGTAAAACTGACCTTCAGCTTTGATGATTAGCACAGGATGTTTCACTCTCTGCCCCGCCTCAGACATGATCCTTCATTAAAAAAAAGTAAAAATATATTTTAGTGTGTGCATATTTGTCACTTACAACAGGACACCTGAGCATTTCCCAGAAGAAAGCAACTAAAATGGTTGGTGGTCTACGTCATAGACATACAGGGACAGACTTAAATATCTCAATATGTATACTTTGGAGTAAAGGCGGAAGAGTGGTGAAATGGTAGAGATGTCTAAATACCTCTGTGGCATAAATACGTATGAGTCGAGCCTCTTTCAAATGAAAGAAAAGTCCAGAGTGAGGGCATAGAATGAGGTTAAAAGGCTTAGGAGTAATCTAAGGAAATATATATATTTTTTTTCTACAGAAAAGGTGGTAAATGCATGGAATAGTCTCCCAGTAGAGGTGGTGGCGACAAAGAATGCTGTGGATGGGTTATTTGGCCTTTATCTGCCATCATGTCTCTGTTTCTATGCCATTTTAAGCAGCGCTAGGTAGAGAATGACACGGTGACAAAATTCATCACCGTTCCCATGGATAACCTTAGTAAACCATCTTCATGTCATTCTTTTAGGAGAGAGGGAAGAATCATAAGAACATAAGCAATGCCTCTGCTGGGTCAGACCTGAGGTCCATCATGCCCAGCAGCCCGCTCACGCGGCGGCCCCAACAGGTCCAGGACCTGTGCAGTGATCCTCTATTTATACCCTTCTATCCCCCTTTCCAGCAGGAAATTGTCCAATCCTTTCTTAAACCCCAATACCGTACTCTGCCCTATTACGTCCTCTGGAAGCGCATTCCAGGTGTCCACCACACACTGGGTAAAGAAGAACTTCCTAGCATTTGTTTTGAATCTGTCCCCTTTCAGTTTTTCCGAATGCCCTCTTGTTCTTATATTTTTTGAAAGTTTGAAGAATCTGTCCCTCTCTACGCCCCTCATGATCTTATAAGTCTCTATCATATCCCCTCTAAGTCTCCTCTTCTCCAGGGAAAAGAGACCCAGTTTCTCCAATCTCTCAGCGTATGAAAATCAGAGTATGAATGGCCACAACCACTGACCCTCAAGCTTTGCTTTGAAGAATGCTGGTGTAGAAGGACTGAGGCTGAAATAGACACTAAAAAATGACATGGGATTATTTCCCGCGGTTATCCGCGGGGACGGGAACAGTGATGAATTTTGTCACCGTGTCATTCTCTAGTGCTAAGTACGTGAGTGCCAAATGCAGTTTAGTAAAGGGGCTTCTCATTGTAGTAAAAGAACATTGGAATTTACTTGTGCAAGTGTTAATCATATTCTTTTTGTACCTCATGGGTCCTCATGGGTTGGCATTTTACAACACTTCTATAAAGTTAGATCTAATATAATACATTGACTTTCATATTTTCAAATCTGTTGTGTATGAAATCTGCTAAAACTGGTGTTGATTTTAGAAGATACGAGGGGGTGATGAAAAGTTCTCAGCCCAACCAATCAACTTTATAAATTCTGAGTGTTATTTTGCCACTAGCTGAAAAAAAAATGTCATCTTACTTTGTTGCGTGCCAATTTGCAGAATCGAAATTCTGTGTTTTGATTATTGTTTCAGATCATTGATTGATCCATATCCACATTATTCTCTTCTTGGTTGGCTGAGATTTTTCAGTACCACTTCATAATGAAAGAAAAAATAGCACAACAAAACATCAGAACTTCTCCCAAAGATAAAAGGACCCACGAGTTCATGGTGACATAATTTATATCCTTTTTTTTTCTTTTGGTTTTCTTATATTCAAATTATGGAAGTTGTTTGGATGAGGGTTGATATGTTAAGTTATTCTGTGTGATGCATTTTCAGATGGGCCATCAACTGACAAAGAATCTGAAGAAAAGAAGAAAGAACCTGTTTCTTCATCACAGAATAGTCCAGAGGCAAGAGAAGAGAGGTACCATGTGCTTAGTAGAAAAGAACTAGGGCAGAGACATTTACAGTACAGTATTTATAAAAGGTTCATTGTCTGCTACCCAGCCTCAGAAACAATTTGCACTTCTCTTTCTACCTTTTTTGCTGAAACTGAAGTATTTGCAAGCGTAATTGAAATACAGGAAATTCTTTCAAAAGGAAAAAAAAAACTGTATTAAAACAATTATTCAGAATTAGCATTTCTTCTGATTTTTGAATGCAGTGCCCTAGGTTTCCCTTTGTCAAAAGTGAGTTGTTACAATATGAAATAACCCTGTTCAATAGAAGTGAATTTTAAGCATCAAGGGGCAGCATGATAAATCTAGTTTTAGTTAATAAAAAAATATAAAACAAAAAACACCACTACCTCTGTATTCAGATACACCATAATCCTTTGCTGCTATCTAGAAGACTTGGAATTCAGAGTAAGCCTGCAGTGACAGCTCTGGGATAAGCAAATGGGCATGTTTTGTACCCTGCTAGTCTTTAATGGAAGAATGAGGTTAGTCGCCCTTTGAAGGACATGGTGAAAAAATGTCGAGTTCTACATGTAAACACCAAAAAGTCTAACAGGACAGAGAACCCACAGGTATAAAATAGTACAAAAGTAAGTAGGAACGGACAATGAGTTCTACATATCCATTTTACATACTTAGGAAATCTTACAAGTTTTGGGGAGAGGAACAGACTAATACTTATTTTTGGATATTAGGAAGCATATTTATGGTGACTTTAATTTGATTTCAAGAGAAGGTTTAGAATAATAATGTATTTTTATGAAAAGGCCAAATCTTGGGGGACGTGGCTTGGATGCGCAGCCGAATGGAAGGGTAAATGAGCAGCTCTGTACTAACAGGATTTACAAACGGATATATTAAGCTGTAAATATTAAATTTCGCTTCCTCTATATGTAACATTGGTAGTGTAATATGGCATCGAATAAACAACAAAAGGAAAAATGTTGGGCTCAACTTCAAGCAACGCAAAGCAATCAAAACCAGAGCCGTCGACTCCCACGAAGGTACCGCTGCCAAAGGAAGATCATAATGATATTTTTGTGGAGCTTCGACAAATAAAATAAATTGTTTCTAATAATTCAAAAACCCTGCAAGAAGTCAAGGAGGAGGTCGCTAACCTTAACAAAAGGATGGAACTCATGAAGCTAAAGATGGCTCAAATGGCAAAACGAACGGAGACGAATGAAAATATGATACAGCAATGCAAAATTGACAAGAAAATAATCGAAAATCTAACGAGAGACTTGGAAGACTGTATTAATAGAGGTAAAATAAATAATTTGAGGATTATTGGGATTCCTGAGGGAGTGGAAAAAAATGACTCGATTGCATTCTTAGAAAACTTCCTTCCTAAGATCCTACCGCTTAAAACAAAATTTCCACTTGAATTTGAAAGGGCGCACAGAATCCCGGCAAGGAGGTCTAATCAACAACAGGGATCACGTCCTCTAATTTTTAGACTTTTGAGACATCAGCAGGTGATGGAAATTATTAAGCTAGCAAAGGAAAATAAAAATCTCAGATGTCAAGATTCAAAAATACATATAGTACCTGACTTTGCTAGGAATACTGCGTACAAGAGAAAACAGCTGTTGGAAATGCGCCCGAAACTTAGATCTCTGGGTGCTAGATATGGGTTGATGTACCCTGCTATAATGAGGGTAACATATGGCAATAAAACTTTAAACTCTGAAGATCCGGCAAAATTACAGGAATTCTTAGAGAACTGTGAACAACAAATGTCTTCATGAGAGTATATAAGATCAGCCATAACTTTAATATTTTGGTTGATTGAAAGGAAAAGATCAAACAAGATTTGTGCCTTTTATTTTGGCTTATTTTATTTTTCATATTTTATTTCAATTGGAAAATTGATGATATCCCTATGTAATGATTTTGTTACACATATAGAACTAATTTAAATGAACTGTTTCAAACTGTTTTCTTCAGAACGCAGTCATTAGATTGTTCAGGTTATATGCAAATATCTCTGATGTCTTACAAGAAGAATGGAATTGACGTTTGATTTGCAAAATAAATCAAAGCAATAATGATATTCTCCATCTGAAAGACAGCCTGGTTATTGTATATACCATTAAAGGGCAGTGTCCTGACAGTGTTTAATATGGGATAAGAAACACTTCCTCTTGTAGTTACGTTACAATATTCCTGCGGCCAACGTTACACATAAAGTGCATTTTATCCTTTCCCAGTATGTTTCCCTGTCACTGACATTTAAGGATCAAAACATTGTATATGTTTTTTTGTGCGGTCTCTTTGAACTTAAATGGATGCTTCATATATCAAAGGGAGTATGGCTCTCAGGTCCATTGCAAATGACTTGATCAGATCGGAGCACTGAGAAGCAATTTCGTTCAATTGTTGGTTTTTTGTTTTGTTTTGTTTTAATTTATTTATACACTTTCAAATATAATCAATCAAGTAAAACTTGTAATTTCGTTCAATTGTAAGTGCCCATTGGTGGATGTCAGTGATTTTGATTTCAGGATATTAGCTCTGAACAACAGACATGACGTTCTAATTATGGAATGGATGACTGACTACAGAATTCGAGGCATCGGATGGACTTTAGAGATGATGGCTACTCAGCTTAAGCAGCGAGTTTAAGAGGATCTCTGATAGTGCTGTTTCATCTTACAGCAGGGCCTAGTAACTTAGAATGCTAATACGTTAGGCCTGGAGTCCTAGTTCGTAAGGAATCGAGAGAGGAAGATAGAAAAATGAGCCTAAAGAGATATAAATTATAGGTATTCAGGAATTTAAGTAGATTGGCTTGAGTTTTTAGCCATATAGGGTAACTGCATAGAGGGAAAAATTGGATATCATCCTATTAAAATGAATTTAAGGGAAAGAAAATTAGAATTCAAAATTTATCTGATTCTAAACAAGATTTATTTATTGAGTAGTTTATGAAGAGTCAGAAGTACCAAGTAATATGAACAAGTGAATGATTATAGTATTATTAATTTAAGATATATGTTTTTAAAATGTAATGATAAAAAATGGATATTTATAATTTACAGTTTGATTATAGTGGTATAAGATATATGGATTTCATAAGAATTTTAAGATTTCTTTTTATTCCTGTGATTAATCTTAATTATAACATAACTCAGGAATTATATAAGATCTATATTAAATATATAATATAGGGTATACTGGTATACTAACCTCATAAACAAAGTCTTACTATTGGGCCTGTTCTCCACCGAAATGGGACACATTGCCTTATCTCCTCTTCTGAAAAAAACCGATCTTGACCCTTCCTCACCATCGAACTATCGCCCCATAGCAAATATACCTCTTTTAACAAAACTTCTAGAGACCATAGTCGCCACTCAGCTCTCCTCTTACCTAGAGAGATTCTCCATTCTCCAACACTACCAATACAGATTTAGGCCCAATTTCAGCACCGAGTCCCTCCTAGTTTCCCTAATCTCAAAGGTGCAACAACTACACGCCTGAAACAGATTTGCTGTTCTCCTACAGTTTGATCTCTCCGCGGCTTTCGACGTCGTGCATCATGACATACTAATCTACCAACTTTCCGAGATTGGGATAGACTCTTCTGTCCTAAAGTGGTTCTCAAACTTCCTTCGCGATCGTTCCTACATTGTCAACACAAACGGCTCCAAATCCGCTTCATGGACACCATCCTGTGGTGTTCCACAGGGCTCTCCCCTAACCCCTATTCTCTTCAACATATATATGACCTCCTTGAAGCTCCTTAAACTATCCCCCCTTGAAACAATTTGCACATATGCAGACGATATCCTCATCCTCCTCGAAACAGATCCAAACCTTACAAACCTCCAAGTGAACATCACATCATGCATAATGAGACTTAACGCCTGGTCCCTCTCAGTACAGATGAAATTAAATGAATCAAAAACAAAATTACTCTGGCTCGGCCCAAAATTAGCTCACCTACCCGCCCTCTTCACCCTACCCACAGGCCCTGCTCTACACCTTGAGTTCTCAAGCAAGGTCCTTGGCATCACTATCGACTCCTCCCTTCCCCTCAACGATCACCTGAATTCCCTGGCAAAATCTTGTTTTTTCAGCCTCCACATGCTGAGGAAAGTTAGATCCTATTTTCACCAAAAGCATTTCACCGTCCTTGTACAATCCATCATCTTATCCAAACTCGATTATTGTAACGCCATCTACTTAGGCCTAACAAAAAAAGTCTTCGCAGACTCCAGCTTATCCAGAACACTGCGGCTAAGCTGATTTTTGCTAAACGCAAATATGACCACGTCTCCCCTCTACTTATCAATCTTCACTGGCTCCCAGTACTTTCCAGAATCCATTTCAAATGCTCCTGCCTGGCTTTCAAGATCATTCACGGCATCCTTCCGCCCCTAATCCCTCTATCCTTCCTCGCCCCGACACCAACTACCACCAGATCTGCCCACAGACATAAACTATCCTTCCCCTCTCTACACGGCATCCTCCACGCAGGTAAACTGGGTAGATCCCTCCTCTCCAAAATCACCGGCCTCTGGAACGACCTCACTGTCCCGCTGCGGAACCTGGACTCCCTCCAACTATTCCGAAAACAACTGAAAACCTGGCTTTTCTCTAGCATATAATAATCTCTTCTCCTGATCACATCCCCTCTTTTTATGCTTTGTAAACTCTTTCTCTTCTCTCTTCCCATATTTTTTAAACTCTGTAAACCGTGTCGAGCTCCACTTCAGTGGAGAAGATGCGGTATATAAACCTAAGGCTTAGTTTAGTTTAGTTTATATGATTTTAGATATTCATTTTCATAATAATATGTATATTTTTTATTATTTTATGTAAATGGAATTCTCCAGATTCTTCTGAAAGTATGAGTTCAATAATTAAATTAATATTTTTATCAAAGATTCATAAATAGATTTGGATAGCTTAATATAGTTTAATGAGATTATGTTTTATTTTATCCTGTTGGGGGTTTTTCATAACCTGAATCCATATGTGCGTTTCCAAGTTTTCATCATTATTCAGGGGGGGAATGGGTAAGGGTGGATATGATGATTTGGGGTGGGAGGATAGGAAAAGAAAGGGTTGAAGAGGGGGAAATTTGTTTTTTTAAATTGTATAAACAGTGTAATGGTGTCTAATCATATTACTTTACCTAATTTGAAATTTTATTGTTGGATTAAGTATTTGGAAATAGATGGAGATTAAATTTTTTTCATTGAATGTCAATGGTTTAAAAACCATCAAATAAAGAGAAAAAAAATGTTAATTTTCCTGAAACAACAAAATGCTGATTTATATTTTATTCAAGAGACACATCTATCAATGGTGGAGTCAGAAAAACTGGAAGGGGGTTGGGTAAGACATATTTTTTGCCCCTGCAGTTGGCAAGAAAGCTGGGGTTACCATATTAATAAATAAAAAATGTACAGCTAATTTTCAACTGATTGATTCGGATTCTTTGGGTAGGTGGGAACATGTGAGAATGAGCATGGGAAATAATACCCTGGAACTGTTTAATGTGTATACCCCAAATACAAATCAAATGGAATTTTTTAAAGAAATTACAACAACTACTGGCTGCTTCTAATTTAATAGTGGCTGGAGATTTCAATGCTGTAATGGATCCATTATTGGATAAAAAACCAAGTTAAGTTATAAAGTCATTAGGGTTAGACAATTTGGCACAATCTTGTAATTTAATAGATATATGGCGTATACTTCATTTTGATGATCAGGAATTTTCTTTTTGTTCACAAGTCCATAAATCTTTTTCAAGAATAGATTATATTTTTGTCTCGAATCAAATAGTACAGAATGTGACAAAAACTGCCATAGATCCTATCATTTTATCCGATCATGGTGGAATATGGATTGAATTTCATTTAGATGAGCAAGATTATAGCATATCCGTATGGAGATTTGATAATACATTGATTGCGGATTCAAATTTCCTTGAAGAATTTAAATTAAAAATGATTGAATTTTTTCAACTTAATACTTCAGAAGATATTAACATAGAAACAGTATGGGACGCATTTAAAGCTACCATGAGAGGTAATATTATTTTATATTTGGCGTATATTAGAAAACAACTTAAAAAACAATTTTATAATTTGGAAAAAGAAATTAAACATTTGGAAACTAAATTAGTTGATAAATGGGAGCAAAGTACACTACAGGCTTTATTAAAAGCAAAAGGTAAATATAATTAGATCTTCAAAATTTGTAAGGAAAGATTTGTTTTCCCAACAAACTGTATTATGAAAGCTCAAATAAGGCGGGAAGATTATTGGCAAATTATCTTAAAGAAAAGAAGAACACAAATTATTGCAATAAAGGATGAGAATGGATAGACACATACTAAAATTGGAAATATTTTAAGTCAATTACTAAATTTTTACAAAGGCCTATATTCTTCTGAGCCTTAAGGAGATAGGGAAAAAGATGGTTTAGATTTTTTGGCTCTAATTATTGGACCGAAGGTTCCTGAACATATAAAAAGAAGTTTGGAAGAGCCTATATCACTAAAAGAATTAGAAACAGCGTTGAAATCTCTTAGAGTTGGATCCGCTCCAGGTGGTGATGGTTTCACAGTAGAGTTTTATAAATCTACTGTGAGTTTTATAAATCATTTCAAATCTACAGTAGAGTTTTATAAATCATTTCAAATTACCCTATTACCTCATTTATTACATTTACCGTATTTTCACGCATATAACGCGCGCGTTATACGCGTTTTTACCTACCGCGCATACCCCTCGAGCGGTATATGCGTGAGCGCGGTATACAAAAGTTTTAAAACATAGTTCCCACCCCGCCCGACGCCCGATTCACCCCCCCAGCAGGACCGCTCGCACCCCCACCCCGAACGACCGCTCGCACGCGCTCCCACCCGCACCCGCATCCACGATCGGAGCAAGAGGGAGCCCAAGACCTCTTGCCCGGTCGACTCCCCGACGTCCGATACATCCCCCCCCCCCGGCAGGACCGCCGACTTCCCGACAATATCGGGCCAGAAGGGAGCCCAAACCCTCCTGGCCACGGCGACCCCCTAACCCCACCCCGCACTACATTACGGGCAGGAGGGATCCCAGGCCCTCCTGCCCTCGACGCAAACCCCCCTCCCCCCCAACGACCGCCCCCCCCAAGAACCTACGACCGCCCCCCAGCCGACCCGCGATCCCCCTGGCGACCCCCACGACCCCCCCACCCCCCTTCCCCGTACCTTTGGTAGTTGGCCGGACAGACGGGAGCCAAACCCGCCTGTCCGGCAGGCAGCCAACGAAGGAATGAGGCCGGATTGGCCCATCCATCCTAAAGCTCCGCCTACTGGTGGGGCCTAAGGCGCGTGGGCCAATCAGAATAGGCCCTGGAGCCTTAGGTCCCACCTGGGGGCGCGGCCTGAGGCACATGGGCCCAACCCGACCATGTGCCTCAGGCCGCGCCCCCAGGTGGGACCTAAGGCTCCAGGGCCTATTCTGATTGGCCCACGCGCCTTAGGCTCCACCAGTAGGCGGAGCTTTAGGATGGATGGGCCAATCCGGCCTCATTCCTTCGTTGGCTGCCTGCCGGACAGGCGGGTTTGGCTCCCGTCTGTCCGGCCAACTACCAAAGGTACGGGGAAGGGGGGTGGGGGGGTCGCCAGGGGGGTCGCGGGTCGGCTGGGGGGGCGGTCGGAGGTTCTTGGGGGGGGCGGTCGTTGGGGGGAGGGGGGTTTGCGTCGAGGGCAGGAGGGCCTGGGATCCCTCCTGCCCGTAATGTAGTGCGGGGTGGGGTTAGGGGGTCGCCGTGGCCAGGAGGGTTTGGCTCCCTTCTGGCCCAACTACCAAAGGTACGGGGAAGGGGGGTGGGGGGGTCGTGGGGGTCGCCAGGGGGGTCGCGGGTCGGCTGGGGGGGCGGTCGGAGGTTCTTGGGGGGGGGGCGGGCGTTGGGGGGAGGGGGGTTTGCGTCGAGGGCAGGAGGGCCTGGGATCCCTCCTGCCCGTAATGTAGTGCGGGGTGGGGTTAGGGGGTCGCCGTGGCCAGGAGGATTTGGGCTCCCTCCTGGCCCGATATTGTTGGGGAGTCGGCGGTCCTTCGGGGGGAGGGATGTATCGGACGTCGGGGGGGGCATCAGGCTTTCAGGATGGGGACAGACCTTCTAGGGGGGACAGTGCACGGAAGTCAGGGGGGGTGAACGGAGAGTCAGGACAGCGCACGGAAAGTCAGGGCGGGCGAAAGGAGCGTCAGGCAGCATGCGCGATATACCCGTGAGCGCGGTATACCAAAGTTTTTGTACATATCATCGTGATTTCTGCGCGCTATACCCGTGTGCGCGTTTTATACGGGTGCGCGTTATTTGCGTGAAAATACGGTATATCAGTCCCAACTAACTAAAAGTTGTATTACAGGTACTATGGCTGAATCATTAACAATCATTTTGCCAAAGCCAAATAAAGATCCCACTTTGGTTTCAAACTACAGGCCTATCTCGCTAATCAATGTTGATGGAAAACTTTTAGCTAAGACATTAGCTTTACGCTTAGCTAAGGTTCTCCCTTTTATTATTGATATGCACCAAATGGGTTTTGTTGCTAAAATACATTTCTCTAATAATACCAGATTGGCTTTTCATATGTTAAATTTAACAAAAGCCATGAATGATCTGGCTTTCTCTGTCTCTTTGGATGCGGAGAAAGCCTTCGATCGGGTTGAGTGGACTTTTATGTATCAAGCATTAGATTGGTTTGGTATAGGTTCAGGATTTATACGAATGATTCAGACATTGTATAGCTCCCCTGCTGCAAGATTGTATATTAATAATAATTTATCAGAGCGTTTTACTTTGTGGAGGGGGGTTAGACAAGGCTGTCCATTATCTCCTTTGCTTTTTGATATTGTATTAGAACCCTTGTTATTAGCCATTCAACAAGCAAAGGGGATACAGGGTATTCCTCGTACAGATTGGGAATATAAAGTCTCTGCATATGCAAATGATATACTGCTTTATTTGAGAAATACAGAAACTACCATGCCATGCTTGCTAGAGTTGATAGAGAAATTTGGAAAATTTTCAGGGTATAAGATAAATTGGAGCAAGTCAGAAATTCTTCCAATTAATGTGCATTGTACTAAAGGCTTATTTGATTCATTCTCATTTGTATGGAAGGAAGATGGATTAAAGTATTTAGGTATTAGGATAAAAAATACACTGGAAGACACAATGAAAGAGAATGAAAATTTTTTATTAAAAAAAGTAACAGAAATGTGTGAGCAATGGAATCCTTTACATCTTTCTTGGTGGGGGAGAGTTCAAACTATTAAAATGATGATATTGCCTGTGGTTTGTTATCAAATGAGTATGATACCAGTTTTTTTTCAAGGGTCCTTTTATAAAAAGTTAAATGATATTCTTACAAAATTTGTTTGGCTGGGTAAAATGCCTAGAATTGCTTTAGTATCTTTACAAAAACCAATTGTGGAGAATGGGGTAAATTTTCCAAACTTTTATAGGTATCATCAAGCCTATATTTTACGCCAGGGTATGTATTGGGTCCTCCAAGAGCTCATGGAAAATACCCCAGATTGGTTGTATTTGGAATGGCATCTCATGTTTCCTATAAATTTATCTCATGTTCTCAGTGTCAAGATGCCTAGAAAATATAAAGAGAACAGAATATTGATGGCTACATGGAAAACATTGCGTTATGTCAGTAATTTAACTCCTAACCCAATACACAAATCAACAAATCAATCTTTATGGCTAAACTCCAAGATTCAAATTGGCGGATTTAAAATCGTATGGAAGCATTGGATTATTGCAGGTATACAAACTTTAGGTGATGTTATTTTAAATGGTAAACTGCTTGATTTTTCACAGTTGCAACATAAATATGGTCTTAACAAATCACAAAGCTTTAAATGGTTGCAGCTGAAGCAGGCTATTCAGGAGGGGTTCCCTGAATGGAAAAATCTTAATAATCAGTATAGTCTGGAGTTCTTATGCTTTTAGGCAGATTTCTTGGGACACCAGGCCGCACAGTGGTATAAATTGATATCTGGATTTATGAATAAAAAAACAAAGACTGGTCTTAGAGACATTTGGAGCATTGAGATTAAGCATCAAATTTCTGCATCTCAATGGCCACGAATTTGGTCTTGGAGAATGAGATGTACAGTGTCTCAATCTATGAGACAAACTTGGTTCTTTTTGTTACATAGAGCATTCTGGACCCCAGTTAGATTACAAAAGTTGGATAGCTCTAAGTCTAATAGATGCTGGCGTTGTAATCTGGAAGCAGGGACTATGGATCACTTAATATTCTATTGTCCCTGCATCATGGTCTTTTGGAAATCAATTTGGTCTCAAATTAATTGTTTATTAGAGAACCATGTAGCTCTATCATATGATACAATTCTATTTGGGACGTCAATGAGAATAAAAAGTCAAATTTCATCAAGCAATAATAAACTTTTATTGATAATGACAGGAGTTGCCATTCAACATATCATCAAGAATTGGAAAAATTATACTAGACTTAATTACACCTGGTGGAATTTGTTGTGCCATATATACAAAATGGAAAGAACAATTGCCATACAAAAAGAGAATTATAATAATTTTAAAAAGATTTGGGGGCCATTGATAACTTATTGTAATGATTAGATGCCTTTTTACACTGAAAGTATATTTATAATTAGGGGAAGGGGGTGGTATATAGTTATATTAAAGGTTTAATCAATAATTATGAATGTAATGTTTATATATTTTTGAGTACAATATTTGTGGGAAGGGTGGGTGGTAGAGGGAGTAAATTTATGTATTTAAGATGATAATAGAAAGAAATTCAAGTGACGATTATAAGTTAAAATGATGTAATATTGTTTACTTGATGTAAGATGAAAAAAGGAATAAAGAATTGGGGAAAAAAAAGGCCAAATCTCATAACCCTCTGGTATACTGCAGTGAGTAGTCTAATAGTTTACCAGTTCAGTGTCAGATTGTCTTAAGGCAGTGTTTTTCAACCTTTTTTGGGCAAAGGCACACTTGTTTCATGAAAAAAATCACGAGGCACACCACCATTAGAAAATGTTAAAAAATTTAACTCTCTGCCTATATTGACTATATATAAAGTAATTCTCTTGAATAGGAATCAAATAAACACAAAGAAAGTATTTTATAATTACTTTATTACAAAATAAAAATTATAAAATACTTTATTCAGTGTGAAACCTGGGCCTGTTTGGCTGAACACAAAGCTGATATTCTGGCTGGAATCGAAGAAAGACACACACGTAGCTCTTCGTCAACAGTTCTCAGTCTCTCTCTGTATTTGGTTTTTATAGCATACAAAAATAGACAAATATACCCTCCATCCTTTTTATTAAACCACAATAGCAGTTTTTAGCGCAGGGAGCTGCGCTGAATGTCCAGCGCTGCTCTTGACACTCATAGGCTCCCTGCGCTAAAAATCACTATTGCGGTTTAGTAAAAGGTGACCATATTGTAAAATATAGACAGCAGATATAAATTCAGAACTGTGCATAGTAAGTGAAGGGAAGTTTTCATCTCTGGGAATTTACCCAGTTAACTATTAAGTTATTTGGGCAAATTCCTTTGAAAACTGTGGTAATACTGCCTCCACTTTGCTAAATTTAAAATAAAATCATTTTTCCTACCTTGTCTGGTGATTTCTGGTTGCACTTTCTTCTTCTGACTGTGCATCCAATCTTTCTTCCCTTCTATCAGCCTGTATGCTTTCTCTCCTCCACACCTCATTCCCTCCCCCAACTTTTTCTTCCTCTCTCCCTGACCTTTCTTTCTTTTTTTCTGTTTCTCTTCTTTCCTTCTGTTTCCCTGCCTGCCCCCTTTCTTTCTTTCTCCCTGCCGTTCCCCAAGCCACTGCCGCTGCCATCGGGGAACAGGACCCACCAATGGATAACAGGCCTCAAAGCCGACGCCGACGCATGCTCTCCCTGACGTCAATTCTGCAATCGGAGAGGAAGTTCCGCCCAGCCAGGCAGCGATTGGCTGGCCCGAACTTCCTCTCCGACTGCAGAATTGACGTCGGGGAGAAGAAGACTTATCGGCTCGATAGATTAGATCGCCAAGACAAAGTGAGTCCTGGGTGATCGACTCACTTTGCCTTGGCAAGCTACTGGCGCCCCTGCCTCGGGCCCCCTGTCAGCTCCGGGCCCGGTGGCCCTGCGGCACACCAGGCAACATCTCGCGGCACACTAGTATGCCGCGGAACAGCTGTTGAAAAACACTGTCTTAAGGCATATAATGTGTTGTTTAGTAGTTTAAAAAACTGATCTTAGTTATGTAGCAAATTACTGTCTAGGTCCAACAATGGCCACCGTTTCATCACTCTGCTTCAGGGACTAGAGGACTGTGCTGCACAAAATTTTATTCCATTAATGATATAGATATCATAATATGTTAACATTTCAAAACCTTTAAAACTTAGGGAATTGTTGTCTAAAGCACATTAGTAAATGTGCTTAGCAAGTGCTAATGTTGGACTTTCCTGTGCGCTCAGGGCCAAATTCTATATATGGCGCCCAGAAAATTGATGCAATGGTGCTTAGTGTGATTCTATAAAAGGTACACACACCTTATAGAATAGTGATATGTGCCAGTATGTATCATAACTTTTAGGTGCACCCATTTAGGCCAGGGAAAGCCAGGCCTAAATACCTGTGCATTGGACATATTATATCATTGTGCCTAACTTTTAGGAATGCCCACGATCACCCATGTTCCTCCCCTGGCCATGCCCGCTTTTCAGATCACACACTAGAACTGGTGCGCAGCACTGTTTATAATATACCGAACAAGTTATGTGCATAACTACTAATTCCAGTGCAATATGGATAGTATGCTGAACCATAGGGTACTTGATCCATTCTCTCAAGAATACTGCACAAAGATGTCAGTCACAGCTTTTGAACACCTCCTCCTCCTCTCTGGTCTTTGCTGTCCCCTTCAGTTCCTCTTTCTGAAGACGAGCATGAAGGTATCTTCTGATCTACTCAGTTTATTTCTTTTTTTATTTTGCAATAGTTACTTGCTAGCCATCACAGTGGCACACATAGCCAGAGTGGGCAATGTGCAAGCGGGCTACCCCAGCAGACAGACATTGGACCCAGGAGAATGGTCGTTGTTCCTGAGAGCGTTTCAGGACATCGTTGAACGTTGAGGGTGTCCGACGTTTTATCTAATGGCACACAATAAGAAAGCACCACGGTTCTTCAGCCAAAGATACAAAATCAGAAATGCAGAACTGGACGCCCTGGTTCATAGAAACATAGAAACTGACGGCAGAAAAGGGCCACGGACCATCCAGTCTGCCCACACCAATGACCCACCCCTACCTTCCCCTATGTAGAGATCCTACGTACCAATCCCATTTTGTCTTAAAATCTGGTACACTACTGGCCTCGATTACCTGTAGTGGAAGATTATTCCAGCGATCAACCACCCTTTCGGTAAAGAAATATTTTCTGGTGTCACCATGAAATTTCCCACCTCTGAGTTTCAACGGATGCCCTCTTGTTGATGTGGGACCTTTGAGAAAGAAGTTGTCCTCTTCCACCTCGATATGGCCCGTGAGATATTTGAACGTCTCGATCATGTCACCCCTTTCTCTGCGTTCCTCGAGTGAGTACAGCCATTCCTCATAAGGGAGATCCCTAAGACCTGAGACCATCCGAGTGGCCATTCGCTGAACCGACTCAACTCTCAGCACATTTTTGCAGTAATGTGGCCTCCAGAATTGTACACAGTATTCCAGATGGAGTCTCACCATGGATCTGTACAATGGCATTATGACTTCGGGCTTACGGCTGACGAAACCTCTACGGATACAACCTATGACTTGTCTAGCCTTGGATGAAGCTTTCTCCAATTGATTGGAGTCTTCATGTCTTCACTAATGATCACCCCCAAGTCACGTTCTGCTACAGTCCATGCTAGGGTCTCACCATTTAGGGAGTAAGCCTTGCATGGATTTTTGCTGCCAGGGTGCATGATCTTGCATTTTTTTGGCATTGAAACTTAGTTGCCAGGTTCTGGACCAATGCTCCAGCAGGAGTAGGTCATGCGTCATACTGTCGGGCAATGAGCTTTTGTCAGGCACTGTGCTTTTGTCTGTTGTGCTCTTGCCTACTACATTGCATAGTTTGGCGTCATCGGCGAATAACGTAATTTTACTTCGAAGCCCCTTAGCCAAGTCTCTTATGAAGATGTTGAATAGAGTCGGGCCCAGGACCAAGCCTTGCGGCACTCCGCTGATCACCTCCGTCGTTTCGGAGGGGGTGCCGTTCACCACCACCCTCTGAAGTCTACCTCCAAGCCAGTCCCTGACCCATGCAGTAAATGTGTCACCTAATCCCATCGAACTCATCTTGCTCAATAACCTGCGGTGTGGGACGCTGTCGAATGCTTTGCTGAAGTCCAAGTACACGATGTCTAGGGACTCCCCCATATCCAGCTTCCTCGTTACCCAGTCAAAGAAGTTTATTAGATTGGATTGACAGGACCTTCCCTTTGTAAATCCATGTTGATGGGGATCTCGTGTCCAATTGGCGTTTGATTAGAGCTTCCATTAGTTTGCTCACTATCGAAGTGAGGCTCACCGGTCTGTAGTTCGCAGCCTCCGTCCTGCATTCTTTTTTGTGAGTGGAGTGACGTTAGCTGTTTTCCAGTCCAACGGGACTCTTCCTGTACTTAGGGAAAGATTGAAAAGCGCGGATAGCGGTTCCGCCAAGACGTCACTTAACTCCCTGAGCACCCTAGGGTGTAGTTTGTCTGGCCCCATAGCTTTGTTAACCTTGAGTTTTGATAGCTCACAGTAGACACTGCTGGGCGTAAACTCGAAATTTCAAAACGGGTCTACCGAGCTTTCCCTTGTCTGCAGCTGAGGACCGGATCCTGGCGCCTCGCAGGTGAAGACTGAGCAATATTCATTTAAAAGTTTAGCTTTATCGGAGTCCGATTCTGCATAGTTCCCGTCTGGTTTCCTAAGGCGTACTATCCCATCTGCTTTTCTGTTTCTGTCATTAATATACCAGAAGAAGGATTTATCGCCCTTCTTGATGTTCTTTGCTAGGTTCTCCTCCATTCGGAATTTGGCCTCTCTGACTGCTGTTTTGACGGCTTTTGACTTGGTCAGATAGTCTTCCCTAGAGTCCTGCTTCTCTGATTGTTTGTAGGAGATGAATGCTCTTTTCTTCTTTTTAATGAGGTCCGAAGAGAACCACTGTGGTTTATTGTTTCTTCGCCATTTACTTACTGATTTTACATAGCGATTGGTTGCTTCTTGAATGGTAGCTTTAAGAGTTGACCACAATTCCTTTACATTATCTGTTTCTGCTTGGTTTTGCAGCGCCAGTTGGATGAAATCCTCCATGCCTTCGAAGTTTGTGTCCTTGAAGTTGAGGACCTTGGTTAATGTGTGAGATTTAGTGAAGCCTTTCCTGAGGTTGAACCATACCATGTGGTCACTGGAGGCCAACGTGTCACCCAACATACCTGAAGTCCTGACTCCTATATGTGTTTCCTTCATGGCCCCTGATAGGCTGAGTGGTCTGTCGCATAGCAAGTCGCCCGAGAAGGGTGTCCTTGTGGCCCCAGATTAGCCCAGGCTTCCCTGGTATGCGGATCTAGTATGCCTAAAATAGGATGAATGTCTCAGACTCTAGGTGTATCCAGACTTGCTCTCACAGGGGCCAATTGCCCTAGAAAATCTGGGTCGCTTCATTCTTAACGGCATGGCTTTTGTGCGCACAGTGCTAGCCAAGAAAGAATATTCAGACGTGGTCATTCCCACCCTACTGAAGGTAAAGAAGCCATCCACTCTTTTGGCATGTGTCAAGGCATGGAATACTTTTCAGCATTGGTGCAATAAGGAGAATCTGGAGCCTGACAATGCCCCAGTATTGTCTGTACTGGCCTTCCTTCAAGAGGGCCTGGACTAGGGCTCGGCAGTGGCATCCCTTAAGGTGCAGATGCCAGATCTTGCTTCGTTTAGAAGCCGAGAGTGATTGTATGTGATGGTTTTAAGGTGGCCAAACAGGTTGAAAAGGTGACGGTGAAAGCTAGAAGGATGCTAGGTTGCATAGTGAGAGTTATGGCCAGTAGGAAAAAGGAGGTATTGATGCCTCTGTATAAGACTGGTGAGCCCTTATTTAGAATATTGTGTACAATTCTGGAGGCCGCACCATCAAAAAATATAAAAAGGATAGAATTGGTCCAGAGGAAGGCTACTAAAATGGTGTGTGGTCTTCGTGATAAGGCTTATGGGGACAGACTTAAAGATCTCAATCTGTATACTTTGGAGGAAAGGCGGGAGAGGGGAGATATGATAGTCATTTTTTTTTTTAAAACTTTATTAATTTTTTAATCAAACAACAAGTGCACAAAAATGTGTCATACATTAAATCCAATATAGCACTATACAATCTAACATAAAAGATCTAATAGACCATTAATGATATACCCCTACCCACCCTTCATCAAATATTCTATATAAAATATATATACTAATGTTCTGAACATACCTACGTAATATAAATGTGCATGAGTCGAGTCTCTTTTATTTGAAAGGAAACTCTGCAATGAGAAGGCATAGGATGAAGTTAAGAGGTGTTAGACTCCGGAGTAATCTGAGGAAATAACTTTTTTACAGAAAGGGTGGTAGATGCATGGAATAGTCTCCCGGAAGAAGTGGTGGAAACAGAGACTGTGTCTGAATTCAAGAGGTCCTGGGATAGGTACGTGGGATCTCTCGGAGAGAGAGAGAGATAATGGTTACTGTGGATGAGCAGACTAGATGGGCCGTTTGGCCTTTATCTGCCATTGTTTCTATGAGAGAAGAGAGTTTTGCTAGCTACTCACCCAGACATTATTAGATTCTTCAAAGGAGCCCTGAGGCTTAGACTGCTGATCCAAGATCCTTTCCTTTCCTGAAATCTCAACATTGTGTTAGAGGGTCTCAGGAGGGCCCTCTATGAGCCCTTGGAGGAAGCTTCTTTTATGGTTCTTACTGTTAAAGTGGTATTCCTAGTTGCAATTACCTCGGCTAGAAGAGTTTCAGAATTGCAAGCTTTGTCATGCAGGGAATCATTCCTAAGGATCATTGAAGCAGGAGTGACCTTGTGTACAATACCTTCCTTTTTGTCAAAGGTTGTTCCCAGCATTTCACATCAACCAGGAAGTCAGACTACCAGCCTTTCAACCTAAAGTTTCTAGGAGGCAAGACAAAACTTTTAAAGCTTCTGGATGTCCACAGAGTTCTTTTGCATTACCTGGAAGTGACTAATGAGTTTTGTCTATCGAACCATTTCTTTGTACTAACCAAAAAGTTGAGCCGAGGCAGACCAGCTTCCGAGGTGGATTCAGGCAGCGATCTCCTCTACCTATATCGTCTGCAGCAAACAACCACTGGTTTCACTGAAAGCACATTTGACAAGAGAAGTAGCATCCTCTTGGGCTGAATCACGGGCGATTCCTCTGGAGGAGATATGTAGATCAGCAACATGGTCTTCTCTTCACACGTTCACTAAATTTTATAGGGTACATGTAGCACAGGAGCATTCTGCGTTTGGATCCTCGGTACTGAGAGCAGGCTAATATATCCTACTCGGGGCTATGGAGACTCCTTAGACTCTTATAGTTCAGCATACCATCCCTATTGCACTGGGAAAAGAGATTAGGTTCTTACCTTGATAATATCTTTCCCAGTAGATAGGAATGGTATTCTGAATCCCCCGCCCAATGATTTCTGATGCGCCTGTTTCTTCATGTTTAGAACTTTGAGCTGACGTTTCAAAAATCTTTTTGATCTAATCCTGTTTATCTCAGTCCTGTGTGTATCCCTGGAAAAAGCCGATTCTAGTGTGGTGAAACAGGCACCATTGGGATTGAACTGAGGGAATCGTTTTGAGATAAGTTTGGTGGCTCTTTATCTTCAAGTCAGCAGTTACTATCCAATATTCAATGTGCATCTGATTATATTCCAGAAAAGTTGATTTACTTTTTCTAGCACAGCTTCATTCCCTACATATATAAGGATTTAATGAATGTACAGTAGTGTCTGAAGATATCACTTTTGAAATTATTAAAAATTATAAACATACATAAAATAGGGTGTTTGATAGTATGAGAGGTTTTTTTTAAAAATAAGATCCATGGGAGGAGCCTAGGGAATCTGGTCAATCAGAATCTTAGGCCACTCCCAGTGCATCTGAGAATGTACTGGGAGATGGGCCTAACATTCCAGTTGGCCCAGATGCCTAAGGCCCCTCGGCCAATCAGACCCTTGGTTCCCTTGGGAAGGGGCAGGTCCACCATTCCTTCGAAGGACACAGGCAGGAGCCATCCGTCCGTCCAACTAAATAAGATTGGGAGGGGGGCAAACTTGTATGGGAGTGTCAGAAGGAGGGACTGGACATCCCTCCTGCCGAGGAATATTGGGGGAGGGTTCAGGGGATTGCAGCAGAAAGGTTTGGGGCATCTCTCCTGCTGGCAATCATTTGGGTGGGGGGCCGCAGTGACTTCAGGCAGGATGGACTGGGTATTCCTCCTGCCGTGATCGTTGTGGGGCAGGGAGATGGGTTGCCTGGGCCGCTGAGCTGATCGCAGCAACCGTGATCAGCTCAGCAGCCCGATCCGGAACTTATACCTGTTTTGACTTGGCTAAGTGAAAACATATAAGTTCCGTCCAGGCAACTGATCAAACTTTTCAATTATGGCTGCCGGATGACAAGTCTAGGTCAGCCCACATCCCGCTCACCTCCCGCCTTACCCACTCCTCCAAAAATGTCCCTTTTCGCTCTGGGCGCTCAGAGGCAGGGAAAAGGCTTAAGCTGGTTTTAGATACATCTAAAACCCTGTTTGATTATCAGTACTTGGACGACCTATCTTTTTGATCGGCCAAGTGCCGATTTAGGCAGGTTTTTAGAAATTTTTTTTATTTTTTTATTATGAGCCCCTTAGAGTACTGGTGTTCATTTAAAAGTGGTTTTCTTCACGTTTCTGCAAAAGAGAATCAATTATTATGGGGAAGTATAAAATCTTTTTCCAAACAGTTGCTAAACAGAACAAAAACTGCTAACTAACTTTTCTCAAACCTAGCCAGACAAAGCCACTTTAAGATTCCGACAACTCTGGTAATTCTTATTATCCAAACATTTATCACCTTAAGACCTCGACCACTCTTTGGTAATTCATATGTAACTCTTACAACATCTCTTATGCTATTCCTGTAAACTTTCATGTAATTTCTGAAAACTTTTATGTAATCCGCCTTGAACCACATGGTATTGGCGGAATAGAAATCACTAATGTAATGTAATGTAAAAGCTAGCAGACCCTTTCTTAGCAGGGAAGTTTTTCCCATGTTGTGCCTTCCCTCACTTCTTACAGCACCTGTTTAAAATGGTTATAAGGGTGCAAGCTGGTCAGTTCCCAATGCCACACAGAAATCAAAAAGGTAAACTAACCTTCCTTTCTTTTAGGCTTACTCCTTTCTGCTTGATTCTTCAACTTCACTGATTTGTTGCTCGCAGAAAAGTAGGATTATAATCCTTTTCAAAGCCCATTAATGTAGGATCATCTCCTTTATGGTCTTCTGGTGTCTCAACTGCCAGTTCTCCATGCTTTCTGGGGAAGCTCCTTTAAGTGTTGATTTGACAGGGCAGGGGTTTTCCAAAGATAACTCTTCTCTCTCTGCTACCAGGCAACCCCCCCTCTTAGAGCAGTCTGACATAATTTCTTACCTGCTAGCTGAAAAGCCTGATTCCATCCTGCCCTGCCCCTCCTCTTAGTTCTTTAAAAAGTTGTATCTAATAAGGAGAATTAATCTTCGGGACTAGAGAAATTAACAGATAAACAGATGATTTCTGTTTTATTGTTGATTTAAGCTTCCTTTGCTTCTCCATTAAGGGCATAACCGATTTTTCCCTACAATGTGCAAATCTGATGGACATTCAAGTTCCAGTGGGATCAGTTCATGCAGCCATTATATGAACCACATTCACATCATCAGCTGGATGGCCAGTGTTGCATCAGTAGAGAACCGGGATGAAACCGAAAAAACTGACTTTCCCGCAACCATTACACCTGTTGATTCTGATCATGGATGCTACAAAGATTGGTTGAGAAAGAGGGCACATAAGCAAGAATGCACACACAAAGCAGGTGAATGCAGATAAATTTCCTTGAACTAAGAACAGTATTAAATGTTTTAAGGGCCTTCTCAGATATCATTTCTGGCAAGTGTCTTCATCCAGATTGGCAACCAAAAGGCAATTTTTTTTTTTTTTTTACCTAAAACGAGTATTACAGGCTCCTACTTTCTCTGCAAGGAGGTGCTGAATATATGGGAATAGGGTAGTTTTAATAAAATTCCACTACATACTTCCCAAGTGTTTAGAAAATGGTTGCATACAAGCTCAGTAAGGTACTGGAGACTCTTGGGTGAATTTTAGAGCAAAATACAATGGTTGTGCTTTCTTCTACTTGAGAAATCCAAATGCGGTCTTTGTGAGAAGAGGACAATGGGAGGTTGCCTCTTCTGCTTCAAAAGATCGAGCATACAGGATATCACCACAGATTCTTTTATGATGCGTTCGGGTAATTTCTGGATTGCTCTTGTCCAATACTGGTTCAAGGTGATATACAATTTAAGATTTAAGATGCTGAAAGATAGGAAGGAAATTATTAGATACATCTCATCAATTGGAGGGGATAACCCCTAGCGAGTAGATAGGGCAGAAGGGGGTAACTCCTTGAGCAGAGAGGGCGGAAGATCAGGGGAATACAACTGCTTAGGAAAGCAATTTCAGATACATAAAAGGGATAAGAGAGGGCATAGCAATTAAGATAGCTGGGGCAATGGAAGAAGTCGATTTTTAGCTGGGTAAGCTGGAAGGCTACCGAGCAATAAGGAATTTCTCAAAGAAGTATGTGTTCATCTTTCTCTTAAAGGAGTAGTAGTTTGTCTCTGTCCTTATGGCTATGGGGAGGTTGTTCTAGGTTCTTGTTGTAATGTAAGTGAACAGTGTGTTAAATATCCATTTATACTTTACTCCTCTGGATGAGGGGTTGATCAGTTGATGAGTGCTCTTGATTCTGGTAGATATGAAGGAGGAGTTAGAGAACAGGTGGATGATTTGTTCGGGGGAATTGCGATCAAGGGCATGAAAAATGATGTAGGATAGTTTAAACAAAATCCTACCATTTATTGCAGTAGAGGCAGAAATGTGGTCATATTTCTTCAAGCCAAAGATCAGTCTGATTCCAGTGTTTTGAATCAATTGGAGCTTGTGCATATTGGAGTCGGTTATACCTGCATAGAGGAAGTTGCAGTAGTCAAGCTGGGTTAGGACGAGCATTTGGACCAATATAACGAAGTGGTGGCTGTAGAAGGTCTGATCAGCCTTAATTGTTTTAGGCTGTGGAAAGTGTTTTTGCAGAAGTTGGAATTTGGGGTCCAAGGGAAAGGGAGGAGTCTAACATGATTCCAAGAACCTTGGAAGTACTTTCCATGTTGAACGTTGAGTCTGAGGGTATTGATAGGGTTGTGGGGATGGTTTGAGTGGCAGTGTAAAACCAGAGTAGTTTTGTTTTTGTGGGGTTTAATATTAACTTGTTGGGGATTGCCCAGTAATAGATTTTTTCGATTCCTTTGAACACTTTTTAGGAAGCTTCCTTGGTATCTGCATTGAGTGGAACCAAGAGAAAGATGTTATCAGCATAGGACAGCAAACATTCATTGTCTATGAAGGGAAGATAGCCTAGGGTAGTCAAAAAAATGTTGAAGAGTACTAGAGAGAGTGGAAACCCCTGGGGCACACTGCTGAAGGCTTTCCAGCTCTGGAAGAAGGACCAGTCTTTCCATAGATAGTATTCTCTGTTTATTAGGAATTCTTTGAACTAGTTGAGGACAGTTCTGGTCAGGCCCAGCTCACTAAGTCTGGTTAGCAGAAGATAACGCTGCTGATATGTCAAACTGTAGTAAAATTGTTGACCAGTGCTTAGCAGCTGCTTGACTTTGGTTGTTAGTGTTAGTAATAATAGCTCGATGCTGTGCTGAGCTCTAAAGCCATATTGGGAATGGTGTAAGCATGAGAATTTGTCTATGTAAGCTTTTTGCAAACTAGTGTTTCAAGTAGCTTGGTGAGTATGGGAATTTCAGGGATGGGTCTGAAGTTGGACGGTGAGGTTAGGTCTGCTCCTTGAGTTTTTGAAATTGGGGTGAGTGTGATATAACCTATTTGTGTGGGTAGTTGGCCCACCTTTAGGAGGTTGAGTAAAGCAACAAACCATTGAATAAAGTCGATTGGGAGATGGGAATACAGGCGTGAGCGGCATATGTCCAATATGCAGCTTTTGGTGGTTAGCTTGTTTAGTTGGGGGAGTACCTCCTCATGAGTGAGAGGTTTAAAGGTGTCCCAGACTCTTTCTTTTCATCTGATTCTTTTGATTTCACAAATGATCTAGAAGGTGTATCAAGACAAGGCCATAAAATCTTTTTTCACTCAGAATAGTTAAGCTGTGGAACGCATTGCCAGAGATTGTGGTAATAGCAGATAGCGGAGCTGGTTTTTAAGGTTTGGACACTTTCCTGGAGGAAAAGTCCATAGTATGTTATTGAGACAGACATGGGGGAAGCCACTGTTTGCCCTGGATTGGTAGCATGGAATGTTGCTACTATTTGGATTTTTGACAGGTATTGGTGACCTGGATTGGCCACAGTGAGGACGAGCTACTGGGCTAGATGGACCACTGGTCTGACCCAGTAAGGCTAGTCTTCTGTTTTGTTTTTCTTGTCTAAGTTGATGAAGAAGCCATCATAGAAACTGGAACAGTTCTCCTTGATGATTTCTCAGTAGCAGTGGAGGATTTTCCATTCAAACCTGCAGTCTCTTGCTCTGATGGCATGGATATTGTACACAATAGATATTCTTCCTGTCATGGGAACTGGAGGACATCCTCCTTGTTTCTAGAAAATCATCCACTATATCATTCTATGTTTTCCAAGTAGAGGAGATTTTTGCTTTGGTATGCAGGGCTGAAACTGGATTCCTTCCACAGCTCTTCAATATTACTGTTTGCTGCTGCATGATCTATTTTAGTTGTCCTTTTTGGGGTTTAACATTTCTGAGTACAATAGCTGTGCTTAATGCCCATCTGACAGGAAGACCCATTTTGCTGAGCCCTGTGATATCAAAATCAATGAGAAGCCTCAAGAATGCAAAGCTTCCACTTAGGAAGCCCCTGGCTCCCAGGGAACTAAATGTTCGCCTCACTTAGCTTATGAAAGCCCTATTTGAACCCATGGCATTTTTGAGATGTTCCTACCTTAGAAAGTTTTGATCTGTTGGCTATTATGTCAGCACATAGAGTAAGTGAACTATGAACCCTGGCCTCATATTCACCATACCTCCATTTCTTCCTGAGCAGTTATTTGTATTCATCTGAAGTTTCTGCTAAAATCAATGTCTAGGATAAGTAGTCCATAGTTCTTTCTGCCTTTTTCCTGAAGATTCGTACTCCGTTTGCCTCTTTTGATGTGAAAAGATTGGGTGCAGCACTGTCCCAGTGCACCTTGTCCAATTGGCTAGCTGCTATGTAGTGTACTATTATGGCATGGTTAGCCTTCAGCTAGAGGATGTGGCAAAGACTCCCTAAGTGAGGGCAATGTCTTCATCAGATTGCACTGCTGCCTAAACAACAGTTTGCACTGCTGTCTAAACAACAATTCAGTGATCTACTAGATCTAAGTGGGTCTATTTTAATCATGGATTTCCCCACTAGAGTGGCTGATTTAATGTTGCTCATCTACAGAAAAAGCAACATTGTTTAGCTGAAATGAGGGTTGTCTGGACAGCAAAATAAATCAAATGCATATAGAAATCCCTAATGTAATGTAATGTAATATTTTTGCCTTTCATCTTGGGGCGTTGATTCCTGAACTACAAATATGACTGGGAAAATGTGGTATGAATTCTGAGATTGTGGGTCCATGTTGGTAAGAGCTGGGCTAAGAAACGCACTGTGAATCAGTTTAGCACATTCATCCAAAACAATATTGAAACAGACAGAAAATCATAAATACATAAAACGGAGAAAAACAGACCTCATACACGGACAGCCGGGACTGCACTAAGCCATCTGTATCATCACAGGTCTGAAAAAACTCCATCCTATACAGTGTTCTCCCCAGAAATTTTTTCCAGCTGGGTGGCATGAAAAAGTAGCTGGATGGGGCGGGATGGGGAAATTTGGTGGTGGGGAAAATTAACCCCCTCTTTTACTAAAGTGTGCTAGCATTTTTAGCGTGTGATAACCCCCGCACTACGCAGGAAAACTAATGCCAGCTCAATGCTGGCATTAGTGTTTAGTGCACGGGGCAATTCTGCACGCACTAAGCGCACGCTAAAACCGCTATCACAGCTTAGTAAAAGGAGCCCTAAATGCGTACTATTTTTATTAATTATTATTTTCCAATGCTCAATATGACTTCCTTTTTTAAGGCTTGACACTTATGCCAGAATATTTTTACTAAATTTAAGAAGTATCCAATTCTAGAAGGGAATAATTAGATATTTGCCCTCTTTCAAATGGTATAGGGGTTTAAAAAAGAGAAATATGTTAAGAAGTCATTAGGTTCAATCTAGCCATTTATTTCTGCATGAATTTAAACAACTAAAAAAAAAAAAGATAGCTCATCCAGTCATAAAAAAAATGGCTCTACAGCACCTCTAATAATGTTTTGATCGCTAGGTTCCTTCCTGAGGTCTCACTGAGGATATGAAATAGATGCTATCCCCACTTCCAGACCTCTTCCACATAATTTATGGAAAGGTGTTACTGAGCCTTGAAGGAGATCTATGTGATTGATCTTTATCTGCTACTTTTTTATTTTGCTGTAGAGCAAGGTGAGAGCTAGGGCAAAACAGTTTAGGTAAAGATGCAATAATTAGCAATGTATTAAAAATATTTTATTTTTATTTGCTTATAATGTCATTTGAAAGCTGCTTGATGTTAATACAATTTAATTCTTTATAGTGTGTGTGTAGGGGGGGAGGGACAACATCTACATCAACAGTAAAGTTAGAATAGGGTTATCAAATCCAGTGGCGTACCTAGTATATATGACAGTCAGTGCTGATCATTTTTTTAACAACCCCCTCCTCTCTATAGAAAATATATTTTTAGTAATAATCCATGAGTCACACAACAAGGGTGCACCTAGGAAAAGGCAGCATCTTAAACACTGCAGTGAGCACTAGAACACCAACACATGCAATGTAAAACTAAACAAGCCAGATCCTGCACAGTCAATTGATCTTGTACAGTCGATGCTAACAGAAAGCCATGTCCTTTTCATACACACAGACAGATACACCCTTGCCCAATATGGAATAATCACAAACTAAAAATAGAACTATGTAGACAAAAGTTAAACTGAACCAAGAAACCAGACTCTGCATACAATGCAATACCACAGAAACAGTGGCATGTCCTCTAATACTATGCAAAATATAAAGACAGTAGATGTAAATTTGAAAAAAAACTGCTACGTAACAATCACCACTTTACAAATTAACAAATAGAAATAAAACAAATAATGAGAAATAAGAAAATACCATTTTATTGGACTATTCCATTTTTCAATTAGCTTTTAGAGGCCAAATCTTTCTTCAAGACAGTACAGCAAGGGTGCCAACACTTTTTTGGGTTGCGAGCTACTTTTTAAAAATGGCCAGGTCAAAATGATCTACCAACAATAAAATTTGAAAAAATAAAGCACACTGTACGCAGAGAAAATGTTAATTATCATTAGTTGTTTTTTTTTTTTTAAGAGGTCAAGGCTAAGGTGACCATACGTCCTGTTTTCGGACCGACTGTCCCAATCCACTGCTTCGGGACACCGAAATGTCCCGTTTTCAGGGACAGTGTCCTGAAGCAGTGCATGGGGACACCGGGACGGGTGATCGCTTTCCCTCCCTGCTGCGCCAATTCAAAGCCTGGTCCGCTGCTGCTGCTTCTTGCCTTCTTCCCGACGCCAATTTTGACATCGCAGAGGACGTTCCAGGCCAGCCAATCGCTGCATGGTTGGGCCGGAATGTCCTCTCTGACATCAAGATTGACGTCGGGGAAGGGAGGAGAAGGAAGGCAGCTTTTGTTCCTGCCGCATCGGGGAAGCAGAGAAAAAGTAGACGGCCATCGCGGCCCAAAATAGAGTGCCCGGGGCAGCTGCTCTTCTTGCTCCCGCCTGCCTGCTAATACAGCCGAGAAGGGGAAAAGCTGAAGAGTAGGGGGGGAGGAGGCCAGGCAAGAGATCGCTTCTCCCTCGCAGCCAAAACAGTCCTTTTCAGAGGGGCCCTGACACAGCAGCTACCCCGAAGTTTTCCCTCTGCCGCAACTTCCCATTTCTGACAGGACACATCGCGGCAGAGGGAAAGCTTCAGGGCAGCTGCCATGCCAGGGCACCAATTTAGGAGTTTAGCAAAGAAGTTTGGATCGCTGCCCCCCCCCCCCTCCCCTTCCTGGATCTGTTGCTGTTTGTTTCCCCTCTAACGCCAGCCCTAGGCATCTGCCTCCTGGGCCTACCCTTTAATCCGCTCTTATCCACAACCTGCGAGGACCAACTTCTGCCCAGAATTCCTTCCATATTCAGCTTCAACCTAAGTCAGAATTTTTTTTTTTTGTGGGGGGGGAATCTTGGATCCATTGTTTGCTTGAATATAATCTGTTTGTAGACGTGGAACAACTGAAGAAAATAATTTGTTGTTTTCGTGGCAACAATAGGGGAGTCTACTAGATGACAAAGTAATTTTGAGGTGTCGGGGCAGGGGGATGCAGACTTGATGGCTTAAAAAAATAAGTCCCCCTTCTTGTCAATGCTGAGTCAATCATTCATGCATAAGGTGACCATACGTCCCGTTTTCAATGGGACAGTCCCATTTTTGGACCGACCGTCCCATTGTCTCGACCTCCATAAGGACATAGGAAGGAGGCACTGAGGGCACTAAGGATATAGGATGGGACACTAAGGACATAGGAAAGAGACACTAAGGATACAGGACGGAGGCACTGGGGGCACTAAGCACATAGGAAGGAGGCACTAGGGCAGGGGTAGGGAACTCCGGTCTTCGAGAGCCGTATTCCAGTCTGGTTTTCAGGATTTCCCCAATGAATATGCATTGAAAGCAGTGCATGCAAATAGATCTCATGTATATTCATTGGGGAAATCCTGAAAACCTGACTAGAATACGGCTCTCGAGGACCGGAGTTCCCTACCCCTGCACTAGGGGCACTAAGGACATAGGAAGGAGGCACACTGGGGGCACTAAGGACATGGGAATGAGGCCATTATGAATTAATAAGATATTATGTGCACATGAAAAATGAATGGAAGAAATTGGGGGCGGGGTTAGGGTGGAATTAGGGTGGGGCTAGGGCAGGATTGGGGGTGTGACTGACAATTAGTAGATGTCCCCTTTTGATAAAAAAAAAATAAATGGTCAGGTTAGTCAAGGCAGATGACTAAAATATGCAATGTCACGTCAGGGTAGTAGATGCATAGAACAATTTCCCAGAAGAGGTGATGGAAACAAGAGACTTTGTCTGAATTCAAAAAAGTGTGGGATAGGCACATGGGATATCAGAGAGGAAGAGATAATGGTTACAGTGGATGAGCAGACTGGATGGGGCCATTTGGCCTTTATCTTCCATCATATTTCCATGCAGAGGCCCAGCGCTGCTGCCTTCAGTTGTAGGAAGGCTTATGGCCCCTTCTAGCATGGGTGCCCATTCAAGTGCCTTGTTTCAATCCCACTAATGCCAGCACTGCTAATTGGACAAAATACTTTAGAATATTAAATCATGCTATATATCTACGGTATATAATGCTGCATGTATAATTATAAATGGGGTAGTTGAAAACACTCACTGCAAGTAAAATAATATATTGATGATTCTTTGTGTTTATTTGGCTATCAAGATCTATTGCTTTGCTTTAACTGTTGGTGGTCTTTATTGCCCCTCAGAAGAGGCCTTGGTTAACTGCTCACTCGCCCTAAAAGCAACCCCTACTATCCCCACAATTAATGCTGTTTCCTAAAATACTTCCATTTTTCTGATCTAAATGCATTTTAAAATAATGGATACCCATCTTAATTAAGCTAAAACCCAGATCCTAACTCCCACTATCTGCATTACTCACACGACGAAGAGCTGGCTCTGATCCAAACGCCTTTTTGCTTCCTTTTGGTTGTGACCTCCTTTCTTTACACCGGAAGTAATTGCGGTTTCATGGTGCTAGTTGGAAGTTTAGGTGAAGGGGAATTATGGCGATTTGTTTGTTCCCGGGGCATATTCTGTTGAAGGGAGTAATTTCTTTTCTTGTTATATAGTGTGAAGAATTTGGAGGTCTGTGGAGTCCCGGTTTTTCCTAGTCTGTTTTCGGGCCGTTCTAATGTTTGTAATAGTGTCTTTTTTTAGGTAGAGTTGTTGATGTTTGATTACTGGCATTTACATTTATTATGAAAAGAAACTTTTATTCAAAACCAACCACAATCGCCTTAGCCCGTAGCGAACGTATGCTCCGGGGCTCTAAAGTGTGCGGGTGCCGGCTTCCCTTCTCTTTCCCCCCCCCTTCCGACATAACTTCCGGTTTCGGAGGGAAGAAAAGGGAAGCCGGCACGCACACTTTAGAGCCCCGGAGCATAAGTTCGCTAGGGGCTAAGGCGTGAAATCTCCAAGCCGGCTTTTTTTTTTTTTTTTTAATGATGAGCAGCAGCGGCAGCATTTAGCTGGGTGGTCATCTAAATTACCCGGGCGGACCGCCCGGCTGAAAGGCCCTAGGAAGAACACTGCTATATAATAAAAGTTTACCGGCGCATGCGCTGTTAAAACAGTGTGATCCCTGCCGCTGTGGTGTGTGATCCGTGGCCATGTTCCATTTTAGAACCCGGCAGCAGGGAACATTCTGGCCACGCCCCTCCTCCCGCTCTCACTCACCAACTGCTGCTGCGAGGAAGCGCAGGCAAGCTCTCTCCCTGCCCGTGTCCTCAGCAGGGAACACACCTCCCGCTCTCGCTCACCGCCGCCGCCGCCACCGCTGCTCCTCCTCTTCAGAGCAGCCTGCGATCGTGGCCGGCTTTAAAGAACCTCGCAGGCCGCTCTCCAACCTCAGTAGCATGTTCCCTCTGACACACGGGATCGCATCAGAAGGAAAGTGCTACCGAGTTGGAGAGCGGCCTGCAAGATTCGCTAAAGCCGGCCACCATGATCGCAGGCTTCTTTGAAGAGGAACAAGCCAGAAGACGCCGGGATGGAGGGAGGGTAAAAAGGGGATCAATACAGGGGGAGAGGGAAAGGGGGCTGCTTTGGGGGGAGACAGAAGGGGCCATGGAGAGATAGGGAGAGGGAAAGGGGGCTGCTTTGGGGGGGAGGTGTGCTGGGGACAGACAGCTTTGCTCTGGGGGGGAAGACAGAAGGGGCCATGGAGAGACAGGGAAAGGGAAAGGGGGCTGCTTTGGGGGGAGGGGTGTGCTTGGGGCAAACAGCTTTGCTCTGGGGGGGAAGACAGAAGGGGCCATGGAGAGATAGAGAGAGGGAAAGGGGGCTGCTTTGGGGGGGAGGTGTGCTGAGGACAGACAGCTTTGCTCTGGGGGGAAGACAGAAGAGGCCATGGAGAGACTGGGAGAGGAAAAGGGGGCTGCTTTGGGGGGAGGGATGTGCTTGGGGCAAACAGTTTTGTTCTGGGGGAAAGACAGAAGGGGCCATGGAGAGACAGGGAGAGGGAAAGGGGGCTGCTTTGGAGGGAGGGGTGTGCTTGGGGCAAACAGCTTTGCTCTGGGGGGGGAAGACAGAAGGGGCCATGGAGAGACAGGGAGAGGGAAAGGGGACTGCTTTGGGGGAAGGGGTATGCTTGGGGCAAACAGCTTTGCTCTGGGGGAAGACAGAAGAGGGCCATGGAGAGACAGTTAGGAGAGGGAAAGGGGGCTGCTTTGGTGGGGAGGTGTGTGCTGGCGGCAGACAGCTTTGCTCGGGGGGTGGGAAAGACAGAAGGACACAGACAGCAGCCAAAGAGAGAGAGATAAAGAAACACAGACAAACAGATACATCTTTTCTAGCACCTGTTAATGTAATGGGCTTAAAGACTAGTACATCAATAATATGTCACTTTCTCATCAGTTTAAATAAACTTTTTCAAAACTTTTTCTCTTTCTTTGTAGGCTGGGTAGAAAAGTGGTTTACACTGCATGAAACTTTGCAATAGCTACAGCTGGGAAATTCAACAGAGTGTTAAACCTATGCCATCCTTCCATTAAATTCACTGTCTTACAACACCAGCCAGATCAGTTTCTTGGATGTCCTAATTCAATGGGTGGAGAGAAAGTTAGTTACCACTATGTATCGCAAAAGTACTGATTGGAACACGCTTCTTAGATACGATAGCATGCATCCAGTTCATCTGAAAACAAGCATTCCGTTTGCTCAATTTCTCAGATATCGACAGGTATGTAATTCTAATGAGGGATTCCTTCAGGAAGCCACAGTTTTGAACAAAGGTTATCTTCTCGTTGTTATCCCCGGTCGATAGTTAGAAAAGAAAAGAAGCGTGCACTGAACAACCCTAGAGAGGCTCTCTTGGACTATAGACAGCCTCAAGAAGAAAATGAGATAATTTCATGTATTGTGAAACAAACTCAAGCATCGCATAAAATTATCAATAAATATAAAAAGCATCTCCCTCTTTTGAGAACTCTTCCATGCTTTGCAAGTAAAAGATTTATTTTCTCTCAGTCAAGAAATAGGAATTTAGGAGATTGGCTATGTCACATATCCAAAGAGTCCTTTGAAAACCAAGAGGAGATCATAATACAAGGTCACAGTCCTTGTGGACACTGTTCAAATTGCAATATTATGGCCACCATTTCTATGTTCACTAATTCAACTGATGGGAAAAGTTATACCTTAAAGCAGTGGTTCCCAACCCTGTCCTGGAGGACCACCAGCCAGTCAGGTTTTCAGGATAGCCCTAATGAATATGCATGGAACAGATTTGCATGCCTGCCATCTCCATGATAAGCAAATCTCTCCTATGCATATTTATTAGGGCTATCCTGAAAACCTGACTGGCTGGTGGTCCTCCAGGACAGGGTTGGGAACCACTGCCTTAAAGCATAATTCTAACTGTCAATCGCAGAATGTGATTTACGCGATTAAATGTCCATGTGAGCTTCTATATATAGACCAGGCATCTAGAACTTTAACAACTAGACTGACTGAACATAAAAGTTGTTTGAATACCTGTAAAATGTCAGCCCCCTTAGTGGCTCATTGTGTGGAACATCAACATAATTTTTTTTTTTTTTAAATTTATTAATTTTCCATTCTTACAACAACTGAATCACAAATAATATAATTAATTATTATATAGCATTTGTATCTATCATCAATACATCATAAATATTATACATTATATATTATAAATTATATATAATCATAAATTATAAATCCCTCCCCATTTTCTCAATTCGTATTTCTAAAAATTATGCATATCCCACCCCATACTTATATAACTACTGTCAATGTGCTAAGAAGTCTAATCAGTAGAATAATTAGTCAATGGTTGCCAAATTTTCTTAAAATTGTGATTATAATGTAAATTGTTGGGTCATCGAGAAAATTGCTTTTTCTTTAAGACGGGGAGACATTAAATGATTACTGTGGCAAAAAGAACAACAGTGGATCAGTCGTTTACAATCTTTGAATCCTTCTGGCTTGAACACAGCTTTTGAATGGCAACCTTTTTACTGATATAAATTTGCTCAGTAATACATGCTTTTGCTATCATCTCTACCTTGATAGAAATGATGATTCTATATTGATTTATGATATACTATATAGAATTTTTGGAATGATTCTTTGAAAAATGTTTTGCTACAGAAAATTTTTGTTTATGAAAAATTCCCTTTTTTGTATTGATTCTTTTTTGTTTTTCCCTCCCTGATGTCTAGCTAATTGTGCACCACGGTTGTGATGATGTCATGATACCCGGTACTTCTTTTGTTTGAGCTGGGCACGTTTCTCGGTCCCGTGGCCATTTTGGGGTTTGGCAGACCTGCTTTTCTAGTTGCATGATAGCGTGTGGGAACGTTGCTGATTATGAATGAAGTTATTGAGATTTTTTTTCTTACCTGATGCAGCCTTAATGATAAGGCGAAACAGTAGTGCTTACTGTCAGGAGCAAGTCGTGGGATGAATCTATGAAGAATAACAAACTACCTGAGAGATGACTTGAAGATAAGTTTTCCACGCTCTTTTCTACTTATGCTAGAATTTAGAGACATCTTTTTCCAGCTGTAGCTATTGCTAAGTTTCATGCAGTGTAAACCACTTTTCTACCCAGCCTACAAAGAAAGAGAAAAAGTTTTGAAAAATATGTTTATTTAAACTGATGAAAAAGTGACATATTATTGATGTATGGAGTTTTTTCAGACCTGTGATGATACAGACGGCTTAGGGTACAGTGCAGTCCCAGCTGTCCGTGTATGAGGACTGTTTTTTTCTGTTTTATGTATTTATCATTTTCTATCTTTTTTTAGTATTGTTTTGGATGAATGTGGTTTGCTGCTAGACTAATTCACAGTTCGTTTCTTAGCCCAGTTCTTACCTAGTATACACAACTGTATCCCTTTAATTATTGGGTCCATATTGGTGCCATTGGATGATGTCACCCACTTGTGTGCCTGATATCCTGTTATCTATAGAGAACCCCCATTACAGGTATGCAAAAATGCTTATCTTTCCCCCGCAAATAGGGGAAAAAATGTTGTATAGTGAAAAATTATTCCTTTTTTTGAGGGGAGAGACATTTGTTTAATGTATAAAATCTAAGTTGGAAATCTTCAGGCTTATTGTCATTCATTTCAAACCTGTCCTCAAAATAATTCTTGTACATAGCAGTCCAGCTTTGCTATGCAGTCTATTCTGAAAACTGACATGTCTGCTACCAGTCTTTGTTACAAACTAGATCTCTGTAGCTACTGCATCATTTCTCTATAGCTATACTCTCCCAATTTGTTGTACGTTTTAAACCAGGACCAGAATAGTTTTAATTAACTATTCAAGATGAATAGAAAAATCCTTTTTTTTCAGTCTTGTGGCTGACAATAAAGTAGGCATCTCTACTACAACATTAAATGAACCTGATATTTCAAGTACTTACTGGCAGTGCTGAATGGCCAAAGTTATACATTTTAAAAAGGGTGTGGCTAAGAAATTTCTGGAGCTAGAGTTTTGCTATATTTTTAAAGGGCAATATATACAGCTATTAAATCACTTATCCTTTTAAGTGACATTGTTGAAAATTCATGAATAAAGTGAAACAGATAGCACAACTGACCTCTGTGAAATTAGCCTACTACTAGTTGACTTTAATATACAGTATATGGTTCTATTTTAATTTTTAATGTTGTATAGATTTTGAATATAGAGTGCTGTTACGACTAACACTTGAGTAGAAGTTTTGAAAATAGTAGAACATCATTTGCATTGAAAGAAACAGAGAAAAGACTCTTTTTAGGTATCCAATATCAGTTTTATCTGCTTCATTTTTTATTTTTGAACTTGTGTTTTACAATTGATTTTGGGCTTTTGACGAGTTTTGAATATTGTATCAGATACCTACTTCACAATGGTCACAAGAAAGACACATCAAATAAATTCCATCATCCTATGTTGTAGGTTGCTTCTCACAGTAAGAGATTTATTTCTGCTCCTGATTTGTGTGTGGTTTGAAGGCAAGCTGCAGTAATGTCAAGAAGTTTCATTTGATCTCGCCCATTCTAGCAGTTCCGGTAGCAATTCTAGTGGCAGAAAGGAAGTGTGTGGTGCTTGCTCTGATAACTTTCTAACCACTTTACCTCGGGCTTCGAACACCTCCGATTCAGTACGTCTGAAATGTAGAGAGATGCTGTCTGCAGCTTTGAAAACAGGAGGTGAGCACCGGTTTTTTAAAAATATATATTTACAGTGTCAGAAACTGTTCATCTGATATGTGGTGCCTAGATGAAATAAGAAGGTAGTGTTATTTTATTTATTTACAACAAATTTTATAGCCTGCTTATCCAAGGTTTTCAGATGTTACCCACAGTGTAATTTCTTACAGATGCTCACACAGCAGCTATTTATTCAAGGCAGTATGTGAAGGTTATGTATTCGGTATAGTCATAAACATGTTGTGGTTGATACATTGAACGCTGCATCTTAAAGCAATAATGCTGTTACATGTATAATAATAATGCCACCAGTAACTTTTTTATAACTGACAAAATTCAACTCACTGTGTTGAGTAGGGCTACTGGTAGCATACGGCCATTTAAAGAAAATGAGCCTCAGAAACACAGGCAAGGCATATCCAGCCTTAGCCAAAACTATTTCAGCCACGTAGACTCCTCTTACAACTGTGAATCGCCACAGTAAAAAAAACTCAAAACTTGAGAAAAATCTGTGCCGTTCTCGGTTGTAGAGGAAAGATATCACAGTGCACAAACACTAAACAGTGTGTGAAAACGTGCTCATACAAAATACAAAAATACAGTCAAGCCAAGTACAGTGGTGCCTCGCATAATGAACGCCTCGCACAGCGAACGCTGCGCACAACGAACTTCATGTCTTGCTTCCTACAACGAACTTTGTTTCACACAACGAAGTCGCCCGAGCTGCATCCTTCCGCGCAGGCACTGCGCTTAACTGCCCTCTCTCCGCCTGGCTCCCTGTGCAGTGGCGGACCGTCGGCTCGCAGGGGCCCGGCGCCTACTGCTGATGCGTTGGGGGGGGGCGGAGCTACTCTCGCCGCTTCCCCGATGCTAGAAAAAAAAAATGAACAGTTAAGTCCCAGTTTTTGCCGCTGAGACTCTGCCCTCTCTCACTGTAAAATTAGACTCTACTTAGTCTGTCTTTAAATTTAAAAAATGTGTGTTGTTTTAAAAAACAATTATGTTTTTAGATGTATCTAAATAAAAATAATAACAAAAAATTTATCTTTTTTTATGTCATCTTAGCATATTTTATGCTACAGAACGAATTATTTTTTTTAACATGTATTGTTATGGGAAAACGCGTTTCACATAACGAACTTTTCGCATAACAAACTTGCTCCTGGAACCAATTAAGTTCGTTGTGTGAGGCACCACTGTACTTAGCTGCATAAAGTTGGGGCGCCCATCCCAAGAAGACTGTCGATGGGCTCACTTGTCTTGGTGGGTTTCATTGTTCAAAACCCAGCAATCCACTCTCATTAATCCTCCAACGGCTCTGACTCCTTATATATAGTCTTTGGAACGGTTCCCTCTTTCTTTTAGTCCAGTTTTAACAGTCTTTATTTATTTTACTGTGTTTCAATTTTGTCCAGTATGGCCGAATTTCATCACACTGAGCGTAAAAAATAGAAACTAATTTTTCAGCAAAAACAGTGTTATTTAATTTTTGAAGCATGCAGTTTTGTTGCTTACAATTTGTCTTGAATTATAAATTATGTTAAAACATTATTAAATTCACTTTTTATAAACTAGGTCTTACTATCAACTTTTGAGCAACAATAGCATTTTGGGGGATGTTTTGAAGCATGCAGTTTGTTCTACAAATTGTCTTCCTATCATTTTTCTTAGTAGTAACTGGGGGATGCATAAAACTTACCGATCGTGTCCCAGTTGTCACTAAACTGGTTTGACCAGTTTAGCAATCGATTGGATCGGATTCCCCGATGCACAAAACTGCCACTGCGTGTTTTCCAATCCGATCCGACCCATGCAAATTAGTAAAACCCCATGCAAAATAGCCATGCGATTGATGCACTAACTTCGCTTGGCTATTTTACATCGTGTTTTACCGATCCTATAACCCGATTGCTCTAGATCTGTCGGTAACTGTGTTACCGACAGGTCTGTCTGGGTTTTTTTTTCAATGGCACATTTTGCGTGTATTACACACACAAAATATGTGTCCCATAAAGAAAAAAATGAAGTCCTCCCCTGAACCCCCCCCCTCCCAAAATGGCAGGAGGAATGCCCGCTCCCTCTTGTCACAAAGGAACTCTCTTCCTGTGCATCCCCCCAAAAAAGGCAGGAGGGATGCCCGCTCTATCCTTCCACAAAGTTACTCCCCCCCAAAAAAATAAAAGGCAGGAGGGATGCACACTCCCTCCTGCCAAGAAGGCGCCCACTCCCTACCCCCCCATCCATAAAAAAGGCAGGAGAGATGCCCACTGCCTCCTGCCATGAAGGCGGCCACTTGCCCTCCAGGCCCCCCTGCCCCGTACCTTAAAAGTTGGGAACAGGAGGTACTGAAAACACCTCCTGCTCCTCCTCCCTCGACGACGACACTGGGCCTTAGTCCCCTCCCGGTGCATCATGTGATGCATGGGGAGGTGCCTAAGTTCCTGATTGGCATCCCTCCTGCCCTTTTTTGGGGGGAGGGAGTGGGCATGCAATCTTGATAATGCATCGATCGCTGTTGGAGAATTGGCCAACAGCAATTGATTTGCTATCTTTAGTGCATCTAGCCCTAATTGTCGTAGATACCTTGTAAACTATGTGTGGTGGCACACCCCAAAATGCATATGGGTGTGGCTGTTTGACGATGGTCAGGTCTATGTAAGGTGATCAGGATACATAGGAAACTAGGTTTCTTACCTTAAGATAACAAAATGTATTCCTCAGACTCTGAAATGCAAAGCCTGAGCTGTTTTCAGTTCTAAATTATTGATTTTAAATAAAACAAATAATGAAGTTCATAACACGCTAACTGGATACTTTCACATTAATAAACATTCCAATCACAGCCTATAATAGATATGTAGTAACAATTGCTACTCCTTTTTGTATCTGTTCAGCAGCAAGGTTTCATAGTCAGCCCATGTCTTCAGTCAGCAAATATAATTCTACAGGTCTAGGAGCTAACTGATTTGCTGTTTAGTTTGCTGACTTATCTACAGGCTGATATTCAGAGCTCCTGCATTTCTCTTTATAGCATAGGAAAATACTGCCAGAACAGCACTGAAAAATAACTTCCTAATGTTCTCTCAGGGTTTCCGCAGCTGGCATTGTGCTTGTCACAGGTTTCTGGGTCTCACTGTGTCTTGTCAGGTAGAAACCAACGTTTCAGCCATCATGCTGTGGCTTTCTTCAGGTTATGCAGGTTTCTTCAGGTTATGCAGTTTGTAAATAGTGGGTTCACTGACCTGATTGGGAATAGGGCAGTCCACCAATTTGCATTTTGACGGGAAAGTCAGTTAGTCCCTTTTTCCATAGAATAGAAAAGTCTCTGGTGAGTTTAAAGATGTTCTCCCTGTGAAGCTGGATTACTTGTTCTCTGACTAACTGTAGGCTTCAGCGCATGCCATGAAGAAAGCCACAGCATGGTGGCTGAAATGTCAGTTTCTAAATGACAAAATGCAGCGAGACCAGGAAACCTGCAACAGGCATAACTTCCTAATGTTCAACACTAATAGCATGCAAATCATATGCACGCTATAGTGTTGAGCATTGGGAAGTTAGCATTGGAGTCACTTAACCTTCCATTGCTCCAGGTAAAAAATAAGTATGTTTATTGTTCATTTGATATCCCGCCAATGCAAAAGGTCTTGGCAGCTTACAATTCAAAAACAAAGAACAGAGGAAAGGAACGCCATAAAATTTTAGTAAAGCCTACTTTCATACAGGTGATTAATCATGCATAAATACAAGTAGTCAGTCAGGGAACAGTTAAAAGCTATTTTTTTAAAAATGTGTTTTTAAAAGAGTCTTAAATTTGGGAAATATCATTCCACCCTAATCAGAGGTGGCAAGTTATTCCATAGAAAAGGTGAGTACTTGTATATAATATGTAAACTACTTTGATTGTAGCCACAGAAAGGCGGTATATCAAGTCCCATTCTCTTTACCCTCTCCTCTATTTTTTGGAACCTGCCTGGCTGATGCACATGAGCTGTGCGATTAGCAAAGCACTTGTGCGCATGCCCAGGTGGTGATGGAGCTGGGGGAGAGGTGTAAGAGCTGGAGGAGAGCTGTGCTGGGGGAGAGCTGTACTAGTGTGGCAGTACAGCTCCCATGATGTCAGCCAAACAGGAGCTAGAGCCGAGTCTATGGGCAGAGCAGCAGAGCTGGGTGACAGATTGCTGCCAGCTACCTCTGCCATTTTTCCCTTCGGCCCCGGCTTTTCCTCCACTCTCCCCTTTACTGCTCTCCTTCATTTCAGTCCTACACAGGCTGGACTAATAGTCCCCTGGAAGGAGAGCACCTGATTGCAGCTTGTTCCAGCTTGCCGAATGTCAGACAAATGCCTAACACAAGCTCCAAGCTGGCGTTAAGTTTCCTGTGGTAGGGCAGAGTTTCTTTTTCTGAGCATTGGAAGCGAATGGCTAAGTAGCTTTTATATGATATTTGCACTGATCTTCAGCGCCCACGCTGTTCCCTGCACTCATACCCTCTAAACATGTGTTCAGCATAGGACTAGCAATAGTCCAGTGCTGATTGCCTCTAGTGCCAGCGTTAGGTTCTGGACATCGGCCTGTCGGTGAGTTTGCTACTGCCTAGAAGAGGGCAATTTTCATTAGTGAATCTTGCCCAAATTCAGAATTTCAGGCTGACCAGATTTGGACTTCAGTGCAGAGTTGATAAGGAAAGGGGTTGGGACTTGTATACCACCTTTTTGTGGTTACATATTCAAAGTGGTTTACATATATACAGGTACTTATTTTGTACCTAGGGCAATTGAGGATTAAGTGACTTGCCCAGGGTCACAAGGAGCAACACTGGGAATCAATCCCACAACCTCAGGGTGCCAAGGCAGCAGCTCTACCACTAGGCCACTCTATGTTCCCAAACGTGATTTTGTTTTCTTTATTTGGTTTTCATGCTGAATTCAATTAATTAGGATCCTTCACAAGAGGCTGTGTTTTACAAAAGCATTTGAAATTCCAGTAGGTCAGGGTCCCTGGATCCAGACTTAGTTCCAATACACCACGCTATGTAGTGCAGAAAATCTGTGTCCATAGAAAAATGTACATACATACTTTGGGCACTTATTTATTATGCACATATATTATGGTGCCTTCTAATTTCCTCTTCCTATCCACATATATTGGTTTGCTAAGTAATGGAGAGGAACTGAGAGTTCTGTTTCAATCAGGACTATGTCCAGCTGTTTGCAGAGCTTTTCCTGCAGTTGGAGGGATGCTGTCCCTCCCTTTTTCCCTCCTTAGGCAGAAGGCCGGGGGTTTTAAGACACCATTCTTTCTTGTGACATGTCCTCCTGCACACATACAACAGAAAGGCCTCCCTTCATAGGGAGTCAGAAGATTTAAAAACAAAATTCCAGGAGCTCTGCTTAAGGGAACGGAAGTGTCGCGCACTCATCTGAGCCTTTGCTGTCTCCAGTGCGGGTAAGTACAAAAATTTTTGTATGGTCCAATTTTAATAAAATATAAATCCAGTTGGGATAAATTATGTACTTCTATACTTTTTGTCTATTTGTCATTCTCTTTTTTTGTCACTTGCACACAAAATATCCATGCTGCTACACGCTTTTTTTATCAGTGTTGTTGTTGCATCTTTCTAATACGGTACTTCAGTCTACAAAAATTCTCAGTATAGCTTATCCAGAAACCTGTGAAATGAGTGTGTCTTCCTAAAATGCGTTTTTTTTGTGCTTTACTGAGGATTTGTCACAGAGATGTCTGAGTGTTTTCAACAGTGAGCCACATGAAAAATCATGCACATGTGGGCTGCATGAATATTTTAGCCTGTTATAGCATGATTTATACTTGTCAAACATGTGAATCTCTTCTGAAATTGTGATATCAAAGCCACCAAATAGTGCTGCAATGCTTCAAAATTGTGTGCTAGCTAATTAGATTAAAAATATATTTTATTGCCAATAATTTTAAATGGGCTGCATTTGGCTCACTGGCCACAAGTTAGGACACCCCTACTCTATCATATCTTCCCTCTCTTTCCTCTAAGTCAAAGCTTTTGATAAACTGATTTGATGTGTGCTGCTTACAGCACAGCCAGGCAAACAGAACACCACCTAGACTTGGGGAAAAAAAAACAAAACAGTCAAACAGAAAAGGCAAGGGGAGGCTTTTTTCCAACCAATGATCAGTTCTTGCACTTTTTTATTTATTTATTCAATTTTCTATACCGTTTTCCCAGTAGAGCTCAGAACGGCTTACATGAGTTTATTCAGGTACTCAAGCATTTTTCCCTGTCTGTCCCGGTGGGCTCACAATCTATCTAATGTACCTGGGGCAATGGGGGGATTAAGTGACTTGCCCAGGGTCACAAGGAGCAGCGTGGGTTTGAACCCACAACCTCAGGTTGCTGAAGCTGTAGCTTTAACCACTGCGCCACACTCTCCCCTGAACTGATTTAGGCTGATTAGTTAAAGGGTTTTATACATTCATGGCTAGATTATTAAAAAAAACCACATTAAAAAACTGATGGGCTGCTCTTGCAGTCGTTATAGTAGCGATTTTAAAAAAGTGAGTCATTCTCCCCAAAACTCTTATAGTAACATAGTAGATGACAGCAAATAAAGACCCGAATGGACCATCCAGTCTGCCCAACCTGATTCAATTTAAATTTTTAAATTTTTTTTTTAGCTATTTCTGGGCAAGAATCCAAAGCTCATGCAAATGAGGTTGGTAGAGAGTAGCGAAGACTACAGGGACAGGAGAGTTCCCTGTGGTACTCCGTATTTTATCAGTTTGGGTCACGATAAGAGTAGATCTTAGTAGGATGCTTTGGGTCCTATGGCTTAAGAATGTCAAGGACCACCAGAATGCTTGATCATGGATTCCAATATATGCGAGTCTGGTGAGGAGGCGGGGTAATCAATAGTATCAAAAGTGGCACTGAGGTCTAGAAGGGCCAGTATTCCATCATTTCCTTTGTCTAGTATGCTCCAGTAGTCATCGATAATGTCCGCTAGGACCATTTCTGTGCTATGGAATTTTCTGAAGCCAGATTGGTATTGGGAGAGGGTGTTACATCTATAAACAAAGGCTTGGAGTTGTGATAATACGGTCTTTTCCAGGATCTTGGAGATGAAGGGAAGGTTGTAGACCGGTTTGTATTTATCAGGTTCATTCAGATCCAGGGTCGATTTTTTTAAAGATTGACCTGATGATTGCTGATTTCCAGATTTGTGGTACCATTCCTGTTTGCAGGGAGGGAATATATTGGAGATAAGATCGATTTGATGAAAGCGTTTTTTGTGGCTGTCAGTCGAGGACGGATCCAGAGGGTCATAGCGTAGTGATTTGTTTTTGCTAGGTCATCATGAGATGTCGGTTCAAAGCGATCAAGGGTTTCAGTTACAGGCTCTCTCATAGAGGGGGCTCGTTCTGGGTGTTTGCTGGGTTTTGATGTGTTAAATCAAGATTTGCGTGTATGTGATCTATTTAGAATCCCCCATCAACAACAAACTTCCAACCTTCTGTTCCAGAATCTACACTCTGGATTGTCTGGAGTCGTATGCCGCCTTCTAGACTGGAAGGGCAGGTTTCTTTATGCTTTCTAGTCAGAAAGACCCTACTCAAACTTCACAAAGAATACACCACCATGATTCTTATAGCTCTCTGGTGGTTCCCTCTCCTCCTATACCGTAACTCAGTATAAAGAGCCTTTCACAGTCCATTGCGGATATCTTGAAAACCTGACTGGCAAGGGGGTACTACAGGACCGAGTTGAGAAACACTGGTCTAGAGGAGGTAGCCCCATTAAAATGACAAAAAAAAAACAAACTAAAGAAAAGATGGGTTCACCCCCTGATGAAATCATGAAGGAGAAAAGGAAATGAAGGAAATCAGACAAAGATGAAGAAGCCAGAGAAACCTGGCTTAGAGTCGACAGAATTTAGATCAAGAAGATAAGAAAAGAAAGAATTCCTCTCAAAAAAGATCCTTGAAGCCGGAAACTCCACAAAAACCTTCTACCAGGTAGTGAATGATTTGTGTACTGGTACTGGTCTGTCTAGAAATCACTAACAAATATTCTCTAACCGGTAAAGAATTTCTTCACAGAGAAAATAATGAAGCTACAAAAAGACAAAAGCCTAAATAAAAACTTATTGATAGACAAATAGGGGAAACCAGAGACACAGTAGAAAAGTTTGAACCCGTCACAGAGATCCAGGTGAAAAAACTTCTGAGAAGAGTGAAACCGGATCCACTATCCCTCAACACATGCCTAATATACTCAATGAGAGAGCTTGAAGGCCCAGGACTCTCCTACCTCACAGACCTTATCAATGAATTACCAACTCAGAAAATACCAACTCCATTACAGAAGCTCATGTAAACCGCTCTGAATCCAAGGACAGCAGGCAGATATTCTCACAACCCTCCCATTTCCACTAGTTGTCTTCTTAGCTTTTTTACTGAACTGATGGTCTCGCAAGCTAATGTCAGGCAGAAAGGCACCAGTATGTGTGTGTTATAGACGGTCTTAAAGATTTAAAATGACAGTACACTTTTTGACTTTCTGTGCTGGTGTTTCTTGGATGAGGTCACCCACATGTAAGAATATTTGTCTGCTGTCCTCGGATAACACCTGCTACAGGTGAGTAACTATTGTCGCCAGTGGGGTTGCGGGCTGCGTGGTAATACTCCTAGTGGTCAACAAATAAAAGAAAAAGGCCCGCTGCTCAAGATGGAGTCCAGACGTACAGGTAATGTAATGATATACAGAGTTCTTACTCAGACAAAACACGACTCTGCTTCAAATGTTCTGCAGTCTCATAAATCAGAGCTTTATTTCATCATAGTCAAAGGAAAAAATGAAAACTTTGCAATAAGGCAAAACAAAGATTTCAACAGTCCTTCAGGATCAAGGAAACACCAAAACAAAAGTAAAACAAGCAAAAACAGTCCCATGAAGTTAGGCCTCTCCTAGGCCTGGGCCTTTTCAAGCACAAAAGCCAAACTTACTCTGGTTTCTTTCCAGTCCAGGCAAACAGACTTTTCAATAGCACAGTACATAGATTTGGACCTGTTGAAAGATACACCAGGAGCCTCCAGCTCTCTCTTGAGCTGGGATGGGAGAATTGATAAGTTTACTTTTTAAGGGCTGACCACAGCTTTCATAATTCCCACCCAAAGATAACAGCAAACTTCTCTCCACAAATTTGCAATTCTCAGCTGCCTGGAAAAACTCCAAAAAATCTAAATTAGTAAGGAACAAAAACATTTCCAGCAAATCATCAATATAAAACAGTTTAGTCTTTTTAAAACACAAGAAGGTGCCCTTTCCTCACCAAGGGCATTCAGTTCTGAGGCTTCTGTAGTTCTGTCCTGCTCCAGCCAACTGCTTCAAACTCAGCAAAGGCAACACAATATAGCCCTAAACAATCCCATTGCAAAATGTTCAAAAACATATATTTCTTTTAAAGAGTTCAACAAACCAAAACACAGTCCTTGTGCAGGCTGTGTCTTAGTAAGTTGTCACAGCTAAACTTACTTCCATTACCTCAGGATCTGCCATCACTTGTTCCTTAATTTCCATGGATTCCTCCTGAATTAATGCTCCTTTCTCAAGGTTTGGACAAGCCTCTTCAATTTCCATGGACTCCAGGTCATTACCTTGACCTAAGCTGGTTTCTTTTTTCCCTGTTCTCTCTGTGAGGGAAAAACTGCTGGCTTTTCAGAGTGAGAACACGGCACAAATCTGTGGCACCTGTTCTGGCATGAGGCTGTCTTGGGTTCCCCAGGTGGCCTTCCTGAGAATTGCAAGGCTTTCTACAAACAATGCCTTGCTTAAATTTTATGTTTGTAGGTTTGCACACTACTACGTTACTACTGGGTAGGGTATCCATTTCCTCCTCACTGAGATCATCTGGGAAAGGTTCATTCTCAGACAGGGCTTCCTCAGGATAGTCAATAACCCTGACTGAATGATGTAAAGTAGGTTTTTGGGGAGGTTTTAACCCTAGCCCTGCCTTTCTTAGGGTTCTTAAAGGGGACCACAGCAGGTGCGGAGCCTGACTGGTCACACTATGCTATATGTAAAGTATTTAAATAGGGTCAGCATTAAAAGAAATGCTGGTCATTGGGTTAAAATATTGATCTGACAATATTGATCTCTCTCTCCCTAGAGGTATATATTTCCAGAGGGGTAGCCATGTTATGCATAGTGACAAAAAATGATGAGATGATCTGTGGCTTTTTTTTTTTTTTGCAATTTTTTATTTTATTGAAAAGAACATCATACATTACAAATGTTCCTTCAATACCTAACCAACAAATGCAGAACATAAACATTTGAAGATGTTCACAAGAAAAACAACCCCCTTATCCCTCTCCCCTCCCCACAATACCATCAAATCAGCCTCTAATCATAAATTTTATATGGTATGCATAGCGATACCTTGCCTCTTACATCTAGTTTTCCATAAGTGAAGAAAAGTAAATAAAATAAAAGTCAAAAACATCTACATCATCCCCATATTGTGTTCAAGTTATAGATGTCTGCCCCAAATAAGTAGAAACTGTTGCCATTTATGAGTTAATAGGGCAGTGAGTCTATATCATTCATATACCCACCCCAGTTGCACTTGAACTGCCCCTAAGGTAGGTCAATTTTGAGCAACTGATCTGTGGCATTTCATAGACAAAATTATTAGTCTCGCTTTTGAGGACTGAGTGAACTCTGGTCCTCAAAAGGTCATGCCTCAATAAAGCAATTTTTGTTTAACAAGTTACTTTCTTTTTATCACTTCAATCTGACAGTTAACAATAATTTCACTCTATCAATTCCAGAATACATATAGAATTACAACTACATTCAATGTGTTCAGCTTGCTCTTCAGAATATAAGCAAAGTAATTTAATTTCAGCTGGCTGGACTCATCATTGATCCTTAAGCTTCAGTGAATAATTTTTTTGCTTTTTCAAACAAACCTTTTTTTCTTCTTTTTAGTAATTTTCACAAGAATCGATAATAATTCTTATTTTCTACTTTATATCATAAGGAATTAATGTTTGTTACTTAGCTTTGCAAGGCACCTCATCCGACGAGATATCCGTTTCACTCACTTTCTTCAGGGTTGAGGTGAGTCGTGAAAATGACGTGCATCTAGCGCTGCTCCGTTCGTCTGATGAAAGTGAGTGAAAAGGATATCTCGTTGGATGATGTGCCGTTGCAAAGCTAAGTAACAAACATTAATTCCTTATGTTATATAGTAGAAAATAAGAGTTATTATCGATTCTTTTGAAAATCACTAAAAAAAGAAGAAGAAAATGGTTTGTTTGAAAAAAGCAAAAACATTATTCACTGAAGCATAATAAGGATCAATGATGAGTCCAGCCAGCTGAAGTTACATTACTTCGCTAGTATTCTGAAGATCCAGCTGAACACATTGAATGTAGTTGCAATTATATATGTATTCTGGAATTGATAGAGTTAAATTATTGTTAATTACCAATAAAGCAATAGCAGATGAAGAGATGTTCTTGTATGTGTTTATTTGTTGATTACCTAAATTAAAATTTAGAAACTTGAAGAATTACTAATAGTATTATTTGCATATATTATTTTCATAATTGTATGATGATATTTTGTTTTTATAGGTAGTCATAAATGCACAAACACATAATTCATAATTGTTTTAAATATAAATACTGTAATATGTGCAAATGATTGCAGGTGAGCATATGTAGTGTTTTGAGAAACTACATAGTGTTTACTGATTGCTATTGCATCTTGTTTGCTATATCCTCACACATCTCTCTTTCAACAGATACACCCATTTCAATGGACACAACTGCAGATGTGACCTCTTCTTCTTTGTCTTTCTCTTCATCTGATCCTGGTCCTCTGGACTCCTTGGACATGCCTGTCCTGCCCCCAGCTGCACTGGACTCTTTGCCTGCCCCACCCCATGGACTTTCTTCTCTGTCTTCCCCTCCTGTCTCCTCTGTGTCTGTTCCTTCTTTTATTGTACATGATGTAAATATCCCTGTAGGGCCTCCAACATCGGTGGCAGAGGTGAGAGATGAGGGAGGTCCTCCATCTTCTATTTTATCTAGTGAGGAGATCCACTTGTCAGTCTCTAGACTGGCTGATGTATCTGACTCAGAACAGCCCTCAACTGTTCAGGCTGGGTGTAGTATGGGAGCAGTTTATCCTCCACTAGAGCCCAGCATTAAGACAGATCATGGGTCTGTTTTGATGCAGATTCTTCAGCATGTCCAAGGTATGCATTCAGAGATAAAGAGCCTTGCGACTCAGGTGCAGACCCTGAATGCTCAATTAGAAAGAATAGCCTCTGCTAAAGAATAGAGAGTAAGGCCCTCAAAACCTACAGCACTAGCTCCCAAAACACAAGATCACATCACATATGAGTTGGTACACTGGTTGCTACATGAATGTGCTTGACTTATACTCCTTATCCTATAAGATGTCCACGCTAAATAAGCTGGAAACCTAGCCTGACACTTGCACAATCTTGGAATGATGCAATTGTATTTATCTTTTATACAAATTATGACAAAGAGCCAATGTATCTTCTAATGTAAGAGCTCTATAATAATACTATGGATTAATATCAAAATAAACTATACAGACAAAAACACATGAGACATAAAGTAGAAATAAAGGATTGAGACACTCATACATGTAGCAATAAGCATTTGTTCAGTATCATCCAAGTGGTTGCATAAGTTGCTGTTGTAATCTTGGACCTTCTCTACTCTTAATTTTTTCAAAACCAATGGAAATTGTAAATAAGATACAAAAGGGATCAAGAATGTTTGCTAGAGGGCAAAATAACTCTTAAGAAAATTTAATGTAATGTAATGAAACTTGGCAACTAGTAACAAAACACATTGAGTTTGTAAATGATCCAAATTGGACCAGGGGTTCCAGAGAGATACCTCCTCCCCCATCCCCCAAAAATGGCCTAGTCATTTCTTTGGGAGCAGGAGTTTAACTTCTATAGCATAGAAACTTGAGTACAATGAAACATAGAAATTAGGAAAATTCTTCCTTTCAGTTAACTGCCTCTCCTTGTCCTTTCTTCTTCGATTCCCCAAATTGACCTCACCTCAAATTACTAGCCACTTGTAACTACCCCACCAGCTTGCAAATTGTCCCCACCTCCAAAACCTACCCTGTAAACTGTGCCATCCCCCAAAGACTACATCTACAAACTGCTCCACCAACCTGCTATCTTTCCAAAAAATATCCCCTACAACTGCATTGATAGACTATAAATTGTTGCATCTCAAGAACTACACCCCTTGCTAACTGCCCAACTTCGAAAACCTACCCACTGCAACTGCTAAACTGCCCTGCAAACTGCTTCCATCCCTGAAAAGATACCATCGCACAAACTGTCCCACTCAACCCCCTCACCCCCCAAAAAAGCCCTATCCCACTGCAACTCTCCTGCTACCCTGCACCGTCGCTACCCCCCAAAAATACCTCGCCACAACTGTTCCATACCCCGCAAACTTCTTTCATCCTATGCAAGTAATGTCATGACCCAAAATTACCTCACTGCAATTGCCTTACCACTCCCCAAGTTGCTACTTCTTCCAAAAAGCATCCCCACAACTGTACTATCATCCTGCAAACAGCCCCTACAACTATCCCTTGCTACAAACTTCCCTCCACCCCTCAGCTATCCTCCATAGTCATAAAACATGCAGATTACTTACAGCAGACACAATCACGGGTCATGTAGATAATTCCTTAGCTGTGTTGTGCAGTTTGTTAAGTGTTTTCCTTTTTCCTTATTTTTACTGTGAAACTTTCTGCTGAATTGTTCTGATTTCTTATTTGCTGCTGTCATGGGGAGAGTATATTAAACTATTGGCAAACAAGAAACATACCTAGAGTGAAAAGTTTAGGGGAGCCCCATTAGATGTACACAAATTACAGACTGGTAAGCCTGATTTCAGTGCCGGGTAACATAGTGGGAACTATTACAAAGAATAAAATTACAGAACACGTAGATAAACATGGGGTTTAATGGGGCAAAGTCACCATGTGTTCAGTCAAGGGAAATCTTGCCTCACCAATTTGCTTCATTTCTTTGATGGTGTGAATAAAAGTGAACTAGCTGATATAGTTTATTTAGATTTTCAGAAAGTTCCTCATGAGATGAATACTTAGAAAATTAAAGAGTCATGGGATAGGAGGCAATGTTATATTCTGTTATATCCACTCTGGATTCTGTACAAATGATGATCAATCCCAACCCGTGAACTGGGTTTTGCAGAAGTGACAATCACAGTTTTCAGCACCTCCCACGTTGCAGTGTGGTGTAGTGCCCCCTTCATTTTTTCCTTCTGCAAGCAAACCAAGCAGAGGTGTTTCTGCTCTGCTCAAATTTTTCGGTGACTTTAGTGCCCTGAGATCCCTTCTTTAGGGGATCTTTGCCTTGGAAAGAATGCAGGTTCCACAGAGCCAGACTGCTGCTTCACAGGGCAAACCTTTGGATGGACTTGTGAGGCCAGCCTGTTGTGTGCCACTTCAGGGCTTGGGGGTCCATTCCCCTAGGAGCCAGCTTGCCTTCTGATCCTATCAGAGGCTTAAGTGCAGGCTGAGAGTACCCTGAATAAGAGCTCAAAGGATATCAGGGTGCCGGCTGTGTATTTCTTATCTCCGTCGCACTTCCAGTTTCCATGGGGGTGGAGGTCTCAGTTGGGGTCTGTCTGACTGGCAGCCCGAAGATCTTGTGACTTGGACTGATTGGAGAAGTTTCTGAGGCAGAAAATCCTTTCCCATCATTTCTGCTGCTGGAAAAGAACTGACAGATAGGCACTGTACAGAACTATGAGTACAGTCCTATTATTTCCTATGGGAAATCGGGGTGGGGGGAGGAATCAGAAAAGGTCATTTTTGAGAGTTTTCAAGGGTAGGGTTCAGGGATCATAACTCATCCAGGTTTCATGATTTTAGTGGCCCCACACTGGCCTCGCTGTCCGTGGTATGCAGATCTAGTTTGTCTTCAGCAGGACAAGGGGCTCAAGTTCCCTCTTCATTGCAACCTTCTCAGTCAAGGCCCAGTTCCCATGTAGAATCCCCAGTGCTTTGGTGTTATAACATGGCTCTTGAGTGCAAGGCCCTGATTCAAAGGAGGCTACTCCTTTCCACCCTATTACAGGTGAAAAAAGCCCTCTACTATGGCGGTCTATGCCAAGGCTTGGAAGGCCTTTCAACAGTGTGTGAAAACAACCAGGTAGGCTCCCGTTTCGTTGGTCATAACTTTCCTGCAAGCCAATTTGGAAAAGTCCTGGCAGTGGCTTCTTTCAAGGTACAAGTGGCAGGTATCTCATGCTTCAGGGCGCACAGTGGTTCAGTTTCGCTTACACCTCATCCAGAAATTACTAGATTTCTTAGAGGTGCACTCCATTTGCGGCCACCGTTACATCTCCCTTTTCCCACGTGGAATCTTAACATTGTTTTGCAGGGCCTTACTAAAGCCCCTTTTAAGATGCTCAAAGACGCCTCCCTTTTGAACCTTAAAGTCAAGGCAGTATTCCTAGTGACCATCATCTCAGCAAGGCAAATTTCAGAGTTGCAAGCTCTCTCTTGTAGAGAACCCTTTCTCAGGATCATGGAGACAGGTGTAACCCTCCGTGCTGTTCCTTCTTCTGTTTCTAAAGTTGTTTCCAATTTCCACATCAACCAGGAGGTTTGTCTGCCTGCTTTTTGTCCAAAGGGGTCAAGTAAGCAGAAGTTAGATATACTTACTTCACTACTTAGAAAGAACCTATGGTTTTCATCTTTATGATCATCTGTTTCTGCTGACTAGTCAGTCCAAAGCTTCTATTGCCAGATGGATTTGCATGGCCATTTCATCATCATACATCACTTGTGGAAAACAGCTTCCGGTCTCTCTCTCTAGGCACACTCTACCAGGCTTATTGCGGCTTCATGGGCAGTCCCTCCAGCTGTAATTTGCAGGGTGGTGATGTGGTCTTCTCTTCATATCTTTACCTGGTTTTACAGAGTGGATGTGAGGGCACAAGAGGACTCCACTTTTGAGGCCTTGGTTCTGCGGGCAAGCTCTGCTGTCTCACCCTCGACTATGTCATTGCTCTGGTACGTCAACATCTGTACAGAATCTGGAATGGATGTAACAGATGTACACCCCCGCCCTCTGTCTATTCTGTATCGCCTGCCTTTTCTGCCTCAGATATTTCTCTTTTCCAGGTTTGAGGTGGTTCTGCCAGCCAGACTGCCATGTATAAGATAGTCTTGAATATGCAAGAGCATTAGTCAGCATCTGACTCCTTTAATGTTAGTGCTGGTTGCCCATAGCAGGTTGGTTGTTATTGCTGCTATGTTTCTTACATGCTTAATGCTCATTTTTATCCCTTTGAGTTGCAGAGCAGAACAGAATTGTTTGATGTTGACAGGGAGGTTCCCCGTGCCCCTTCTTATTTGTGCTTTATTCCAGTGATGATTGATTGCTTTGGGACACAACTGAAGGGGGCACTACATTACATTACAATTTGGGAGGTACTGAAAGCTGTGAGTGTCACTTCTGCAAGACCCACAGGTTGGGATTGAACACCATTGGTAAAGAATCTGTAATGGATTAACAGAAAGATTACCAAAGGTAAGAAACTAATCTTCCATTGTGGATTAGGAATTGGTTATTTGGCAGAAAACAGAGGGTAAGGTTAAATGGCCATTTTTCTTAATGGAGGATGGTAAATACAGAGTGCCAATTTTTTGGCCCAAAAATCCCGGTTTATATTCCAGTATATACGGTAATTCAAATCATAGTTACTTGATGCTAGGATCTACCTAAAGAGTCGGCACCCAAGAAAAAGATCTGGGTGTCATTGTGGACAATATGCTGAAATCTGCCCAGTATATGGTGGCAGCCCAAAAAAAAAAAATCAATCAGGACGCTAGGAATTATTAGGAAAGGGATGGTAAATAAGACCAAGATATTATAATGCTTCAGTATCTCTCCATGGTGTGACCTCAGCTTGAGTTCAGTTCTGATCACTGTTATCTCAACAAAGATATAGCAGAATTTTTGTTGCAGACATAGGATTCTATACTGTAGCTGTTGCTTCCCAGTAGTCGCGAACTTTGCAGAAGGGTATCACTCAGAACTCTAATCTCCTCCCATTTAACAGGGGAGAGCAGCTCCTTCTTCAGTTTTTCCTTCCTCAAGTGAACTGAGAAGGTATGTTCTGATCTGCTCTGCTTCTTTTTATTATTTTGGGGTATTTTTGCCATTTGTTCAAACCCCGCACTGCTCCTTGTGACCCTGGGCAAGTCACTCAGTCCTCCATAGCTCCAGGTACGTTAGATAGATTGTGAGCCCACCGGGACAGATAGAGAAAATGCTTGAGTACCTGATTATAAAAACCACTTAAATAAACCTTGATAGGCGATATATAAAACACCTAATAAACTTGAAACTTTGGTGCTTGGAGGTTCCCTTCTTGGGCTTACTCTGCAGGGGAAAGGATGCAGACCAGTGAGGGTTGTCTGCTACTTACAGGTCAATCTCTGAGTACCTGCTGAGTCAGTCTGCTTTGTATCCCATCAGGAGCTCTGGGTCTGTTCCCTTGGAGCTTGCTCACCTACTGATTTTATTAGGGGCTTGAGTGCAGGATGTGTGGCCTCTGTGTAACAACCCTTTGGGTATCAGGGGATGGAACTTCTCTCATAGGAGAAAAGGCTAAAGTGGTTAGGGCTCCTTAGCTTGGACAAGAGACAGCTGAGGGGAGACATGATTGAGGTCTACAAAATTCTGAGTAGTGTAGAATGGGTAAAAGTTAAATCAATTTTTTACTCTTTCAAAAATTACAAAGACTAGGGGACACTCAGTGAAATTATATGGAAATACCTTTAAAATAAATAGGTGGAAATATTTTTTCACTCAATAAATATTTAAGCTCTGGAACTCGTTGCCAGAGGGTGTAGTAACAGCAGTTAGCATAAGAACTTAAAAACATAATAATAGCCTTACTGGGTCAGATCAATGGCTGGGCTATTGAGACAGACCTGGAGGAAACCACTGCTTTCCCTTGGATTGGTAGCATGTTGCTACAATTTGGGTTTCTGCCAGGTACTTGTGACCTGGATTAGCCATTGATAGAAACAGGAAACTGGGCTAGATGGACCATTGGTTTGACCCAGTATGGCTTTTCTTATGTTAAGGCTCAGGAGGTTAGGATTGACAATTATATGGCTGTTTTCAGGATTCTACTGCTTTTTTATGTTCATGCCCAGAAGCATGAATGTCTAACATGTCTTGACATTTTTCAGAGTTTAAAAACTTCATCTGAAAATTACCATCTTCTCATTTGAATGAGTCTGCCCTGCGTGTTCCAGGGTAATTACATAAGTACATAAGCATAGCCATGCTGGGATAGATCAAAGGTCCATGAAGCCTGTTTCCAGAAGTGGACAATTCTGGTTCAAGTACCTAGCAATCACAAAAGAGTATAGTAGATTCCTTATCTTCTTTATCAGACCAGTCCAAACTATTGGGTGTTGTGTTCGTTGGCTAGCAGATGAAGACGAAGAAAAAAAATTGTTCTTTGTAATTCCCCTTGGGAGAGAATTCCAAGTCATGGGAGCTGTTATGGAAAAGATAGAAACCCGACGGGTCTGATGATTTTTAAAGAGGGTACATAGAGTAGATGTGAGAGGTGGATCTTAGGATTCTAGGTGGGTCATGTGGAATCAGAAGTCTATCTATAAAGGCAGGTTCTTTGGTCTTTTGGGTTTTGAATGTTAAGATGGTGATTTTATAAGTTATTCTCTGTTTTCTTTAAGAGGGGGGGTAACATGATCGTATTTTTTAGAATTTATAATGATTTTGATGGCGATGTTTTGGAATAATTGAAGACGTCTGATATCTTTTTGACATATACCTTTATATAGCAAGTTATAGTGGTCAATTTTGGAGATAAGAGAATTAATCAATATGTTAAGAGATTGAGAGTCTAAGATACTAGCTAAAGAACGTATCATTTTAGGTTTGTAAAAACAGTTTTTGACTACAGTGCTAATTTGGGGGTGATAAGTTAATTTGCTGTCGAAGATTTTGATTGAAGTAACTGATCTGATTGGAGTATTCTCGATGGATAACGGCACTATGAGATGCAGATTCTCATTTCAAGGGAAAAGGAGACAATTTGTTTTTGAGATACTGAGGGAGAGCATATTATCACTTAACCAATCTCTAATGCTTTCTAGTTTTTCGTTGATTGAATTAATGTCAGTAGGGTTGGATGGATCTCTATTGTTCACTGCCTTTTCAAAGATAAGTAATTTAAGTTTAAAGCTTCTTTAACAGGGACTCTCATTGCGTTTTCCTCACTAACATTCAAGCAGGGAAAGGGTCTTCTTCCAGAGATTTGATTTCTAATACTTCGAGGGGCATTTTCAAAACATACATCTAAATCTGATTTGAAAGTATGCACTGCTGGCGCTTTAGCAGTATTCCTTCCTTCCCTCACTCAACCTTGTTTCTATTTTCTTCTGTGCCTATTGATCACCTTTGGTCACTTTTCACTCAAACGTACCCTTAAGTAGTCTGGATTGCCAAATTCTTCTTGGTAATGGCATTACACTGCCTGAACTTTGATCGGGATTATCTCTATAATTTCAGTGCATATTTTCTCATTTAAGACAGCCTTATAGCAGTGCTTCATTGGAGATCAAGTCCTTGCCCACTATCAGTTACTCAAGATACCTTCTTAGACAGCTTCCTTACTTGTCTGCTGAGAAATCTTCCATGGCCTGTCTTTTAGCAGAATGTTTCATCAGAGGTCATTGATAATGTCTTCTGTCCTTTCAATCTCAGCAGGCAATGCCAACACATATAAGCATAAAAGCAACATGGTCAATTCTTTCAAATAAGAAAAATTTCTGCCAAGACACTAGAACAAGTGAATTATCTCGCTCTTCTATTAATGTTAAATCATATTTAAAAGATTCATCACATTTTTTGCGCATGCTTCGTATGATAGAAGGAAGTATGGATGATGTTTGGTTAGTGACATTAGATGTCACATCACTCAACACTCAGATCCCTCGATTACAAGCATTGGACATCATATCTGAAGTGCTTCAACATAGAGTTCCACCCCAGATACAAGGGGTGGCCATGGGGGCCACGTTGACACCCTCAGTTGCCACCCTATATATGGCAAGGTTTGAAGAACATTTTGTGTATGGAGCTCCTCAGTTTGCCAAAATCCGTTTTTGGATTCTATTTCTGGATGACATTTTTTTTTCTTATGGTGAGGGCCACAAGATGAGTTGGATGAATTTGTAAAATATCTTTATTCTGCGGATGAACAATTACATTTTACAATGTCTTGCCGTCAGGCCCACATTGAGTTCTTGGACATGATGATAGAGTTGAATAATGGGGATTTTTCAACCAATCTCTATAGGAAACCGGTGGCGTGGAATACTCTGCTCTATTTTTCCAGCTTCCACCTGTATAAATTGAAATTTAATCTGCCCATTAGCCATTTCCTAAGAATACGTCGTATTTGCTCATCAATGGATGATTTAAGGATCAAGCCCAAATATTGGAACAGCGATTTTTGACAAGGGGGTACCCTAAGAAATCTATCAAGCAAGCCTTTTTGAGAGCAAGGTTTGCTCAAAGGGATGACCGCTCTGAATCCATGAAGGGGAATGGAGGAAGATTAACATGTGTTTTGTCATACTCGCAAGCTGCTAATAAACTCGTTGAAATAATGAAGGGGTTATGGCATATTCTTAAACTACATCCACCATTGCAACAGTTCCCTATGATAGCTTAAAGTCGAGGTACAACTATAGGGCGGACATTAAATTTTTAAAAATTTGGAATAAATATGAAGGAGGAAGGAAACCATGGCAATACCGGGGAAGCGGGGGGGAGGGTCACAGGGAGCAGTGAGGGAATTGAATCCACAACCTCAAGGTGCTGAGGCTGTAGCTCTAACCACTGAGCCACACACTCAATGTCTAGGGCTCTCCCTCGATTTCTCTCTCTAGTTACTACCTAAAGAAATTAAATATGTCTGGTATGACTTGCCTCTAGTAAATCCCAAAAACCAAAAGGAGAAGGCTGTCCCATGTGGCACACAACAATGATCAAAGAAATGAAGGTTACATAGAATCCTGGGCATCTATATGACCCTCTCTTCTTTGATTATTGCCTCTAGTAAAACCATGCTGTCTTGGTCCTGCTATCCATTGGATTCCAAAATTCACACTGTCTACAACAGAGACAATGGGTAGGATCCAGGAAAAGGGAAGTCTGAGTGGTGGATCACTAGAAGGTAATTCTAATCATAGAAAAGGAGGCGATGAAATCCCTGTGCTGTAGAAATGAATTTGCACATGTGGTAGGAGATGGAAGAGAATTGAAGCTGCCCTATAAATGATAAAAAGCAGTTTCAACGGCTGCAGCATACAAACACTGATTCACATTAACACAACTATGACAGACATGCATCTTTCAAACAGTCCTTACCGATCACAGACACCAGCACTAGTGCTGCCTGATTCACGATTCTAATCGATTCACCAATTCATTTCAGGTGAATCGATTTGAATTGATTCAAAACCCCCCAAAATCGGCTTCCTGATTTGGCTGACCCTCGCCCCCTAAAGCAGGAGCGGCAGCGCTACTCTTGTTGGCCGGCCGCTGCCGCACCTGCTTTAGAGGGCGAGAGGGGAGGGTCAGTCGGGAAGTGCTGCTGTCTGGCCACCCCACACCGTTTACTTTTGAAGGCCAGCCTGCAAACAAGATCGCGGTTATAGCGTCTTTCCAAAGTGCTTCGGAGATGTTTCCTCCAGCGGTCCCGCCCCTCCTCTGACATCATAATGGGTCTAAAAATAGAGGAGAGGGAGAGAGATGATGGACAATGGGATATAGGGAGGGAAGGAACAGAAAGTGAGAGAAGTTGGACACAAGGGATGGTGTGGAGGGGGGATAGAGATACTGGAATGGAGGGTAGTTGGGAAAAGAAAGGGAGAGACGGTGGACCCTGGGGTGGTGGGAAAGGAGGGAGAGATGCTGGATGAAAGGGTAGTTGAGAAAAGGTGGATCTGTGGATGGAGACGAAAAAAAGGAAAGATGCCAGACCTCCGGGGGAGGGAAGGGAAACGGAAGGGGAGGACAGAAATGGAAGATGGAGCACGGAGAAAGAAGGAGACCCTGGCAAGCAAGTTATCAGAAGACAACCAGAGCCTGGGACCGACAAGATTTGAATAATGACCAGACAACAAAAGGTAGAAAAAATAATTTTATTTTCTGTTTTGTGATTACAGTATGTCAGATTTGAAATGTATCCTGCCACAGCTGGTGTTAGATCGCAAACGTGAGCTAGGATTTAACAGAGAGGAAAAGTATTTTTTGTTTGTTTATTTTGTTTACACCACAGCACCAGTGTGGTTAGGAGAAGCCAAAGGGGGTGAAGAAGCTATAAAATAAACCCACCAGGATGTTTGAAAAAAAAAAAAAAAAATACCCAATTGGGCAGGAGAATCGAATCGAAAAACCAATTCAATAGGCTGAATTGAATCAAATCAAAATTTTTTTTCCTGAATCGGGCAGCACTAACCAGCACAGAAACAAGTACACACACATATACTAGTGTGCCTACTCATAAACAGGCACACACATGCAGGCATTCACACATACACGTGGATGCCAATGATTACACACGGAAAAGGAAGTGGGGAAGGGACACTGATCAATCCACTGTGTTTATTTAAAATGTTAAGTTTCAGTTAAAATTTACACAAGTATACACATAAATAAAACAAAACATGACAGGCATGTAAAGTCCTTTGTAATAAAACATATACTGGACCCCAAAACGGGCCGTGTTTTGGCCACAGAGGCCTTCCTCAGGGGTTGTAAAAAGTAGCCTAACAGAACAACAATAATAACAATTTAAAATACATACAGATGTGACATGTACCGGAGGTTAATTCTTAAAAAAACATATAGAGGAGTACACTTAGAAGAACATTCCATAAAATATAAATACACATTTGAAATTTATGTACTTAAATTTCAAATGTGTATTTTTAATTTCCAAACACCAACAGTGCAATACACAAGTATATAAACACACAACAAATCAAGAAAAGCACACCCATCCCACAGACACACATGAGTAACCATTCCATCCTACTCACCCACCCAATGACCAATCAACAAAAACACACACAACAGAAATGCATACAAAGGTATTGGAAAGAATTATATGAACCATGCTTTCCCTCCTTATTTTATGAAAAGAATCAAATATCTTTTAGTTATAAAGTCTCAAGAACTTATCTGCTTGTTTTTAAAAATGCATTAACCCAAGGACAGTACGGCAGCAGGGCTCTATTCCTGCAATCAGAGTTCTGGTTATTTTTGTTAAATATTTGGCTATTGTATTGCTAAATACTCTTGTGATGTGTGGACAATGATGAATGTATTTAGCCACTACAGCTTATTACTAGTGGAAATAGGATGTCAAAACACAGTTTTGTTGGAGCAGCTGAATGTTTAACAGTCCTTGAAAGAAATGTTGTTGTACTGTTCCTGTTTTGATGCTACTGGAGAGAAAAGCAAATAAATTTAGTTATATCATTTCAAGAATTTGAGATATTTAAAAAGTTTTTTTTAAAAAGGAAGATATAATGGGCCCATGAGTACTGCTTTTAGTTTTACATTTATTAGTACTTTTGGTCCTATATCTCTATTTTGTCTCGCGGATTAAGAGAAACTATTAGTGAGGTGTGCAAGTGAGAGAGAGAGATTATCGAGGATGCAGGGGGTGAAGAGGAAGTGGCAGTTTGCAAGAATGCTCCAAATTCTGACAGGGTTGTAGCTCTTGAGAAAGCTTCAGCAAAGAGAAAACAATAAGTGGCTCTTCTAATACAAGGTTGAAGACCTCTGCTGTAGAATAGAAAATTACAGAATAAGGCTGTAAGGAAAAGACGGTGGGAAAATGGAATGTCAGCCCCTCTCCCAGAAAATGGTGGGGATAGATATAGTGACTTCAAGAAGTGAAGAAAATAGAAGTAACAGCTTACAAATGAAAACAAAATAAGAGATGAAATAATGTTATACTATTTTATTGGGCTGGGGGTTTTGGGGGTTTTTTTTTTCAGGAGCTAAAACCCCTTTCGTGTCAGTTTGATATGTGAGACCTAGTACTTGTCTTTACTGGATATTGTTTAGCTATTAAGTTTAATGTGTCTGTATTACCCTTTTTTTTTTTTGCTTTTTATTGTTGTAAAGCCGCTTTGTAATTTTGAAAAGGCGGGATAACAAATTTTTAATAAACTTGAAACTTTTTATTAGGTATTCATATACTGCCTATCAAGGTTATCTAAGCGGGCTTCAATCAGGTACTCAGGCATTTTCCCTGTCTGTCCCGGTGGGTTCACAGTCTATCTAATGTACCTGGGGCAATGAAAGATTGAGTGACTTGCCCAGGGACACAAGGAACACCACAGGATTTGAACTTACAACCTCAGGGTACTGAGACTGTATCTTTAACCACTAGGCAACTCCTTTCATGAGCTAGTCAAGAAATGTATTAAATTAGTCCCATATAAAGATGTCGCCTTATTTTTTTGATTTTACCAACCTGTATTTTGATTCTTTGAAGTAGGCTAACATGGCATTTATCCTAAATGCAAAGAAGTGAAGGAAAATTCTGAGAAAACCAGGGTCTGTAACATTGCACTAGAATTGTAATTGGGCATATTGGATAGGCCTTGTGGTCTTTGTCTGTCATTATTTTCTATGTTGTTGTTTTTTTTTTTTTGTATTTTGGCCTGTATAGTTTAATCTGATATCAATTTAGTGTGTTATATCTCTTATTGTGCCTTCCGTTTCTTTTTCAGTGTATCTCCTCAGGAGTTCAGTATTTATTTTTGTCTATGCATAGTTAAAAATAATAAATAATGTCTAGTTATATTGCATGTTTGGTATTTTTTTCATGCAAGAGCAGTGTAGAAATGTAGATTTAAATGAGATAGTAAATTAGTACTTTTAAAATATGGGTTTCAAAAGGTGCATCATTGAATCAAAATCTCACTAACACATCACAAATCAATAGTAAGCCAAGCAGTTAATTCCTATTATCCGGATCAGCCATAAGATTTGTCAACAGTGATGTATCTGTTCAAGGAGGAGCATGGTATCTTTGTGTGTATTAGGAACAGCACTGAAGGTTACACTGTGTAATAGGTTTGTTCTTAAAGTAAGATAAGGGCAGTCAGTTCTAGGACATGTTAAACAAATACAGCGCTGAGCAAAAAAGTGGCATAGTAGCCAACACTAAAAGGTACTGCACTTCAGTGCAACCTTAGCCTAGGAGTACAGAAGATCTGCTGTTTTGCCATGTTGACTGCTGACCATATACGCTGACTGTCATGGAGGAGATTAGCAAAGAGAGATGAGGAGGCAAAACTTTGAAGGGAAAGAGGAGGTGGAGCCTTTAGTGAGGTAAAGGGTGAAGTGATAAAATCAGCATGATCCTAAATCTAGTAAAAGGCCATATAATGGAGATCCCTCCTGAAAATACTAAATGAGTCAAGTAAAAAAAAAAAAATTATGGGATCCAAACCATTTGTGTAGGCACCCTGTTCTGTTTTCTATAGCCTTGCCCTGATGCATACTTTCCAATCGATTCTGTTCCAAGAGGGATATTTGAGGCTATTCTGTGAGGTATAACCCCATTGTAAAGAAATCAGTTGCCTGTAGTATGTATTTCCAAAAGTAGACATGTGGACACAAGTACTACAATGCTTAGGACGTGGCTTCACAGGTCTCAAGTCTGTCTTCAGGAACATGTTCTCGATAGCTGAACCCTGTTTGATAGAAGGTTACAGTGGCAATGTAAATAGGAAAACAGCGATGGAGAACTGAAGTTTCAAGTTTATTATGTCTTGATATACGGCTTTTACATACCAAAGCGGTTTACATCTTTACAGTGTTAAAAATTAACTAAAAGTCAGGGGAATGGACAAATAAACTAATAGAAACTATTAAGATAAAAATTGAAACAAAGGGGGAAGGGTAGGGATACACAATTAAAAATAAAAGGAAAAGGTACAGGAAAAAAACATCAGGAAAGTGGGGTTCTTGCACTTTTCATTAGCATACCTGCACAAAAATATCCCTAATTATGAGAGTGCTAAGCATGGTGAGCAAAAAGAAAACATGTTTAGGAAACAAGTTAGGATGCTTGCTGACGATTATGGTGTTTTTCTGGTGTCATCTAACCAGAGGTAACAGTTGATGAAGAAAGAAGCATGAAATTCATTGACAATTTACATACATTACTATTAGTGTGACCTCATTCTCAAAACTTAAGTAAACTAAAGCACCTAATTCAAAACCAGAGCGAGTCTCCAGCAAAGAGACAGGATTATTTTAGACAATAGCAATAGTGATTTCATGAATAGCTGCACACACACACATTGTAAGTCAGAAGAGAGATAGCACCAGAGGAAACCACAAGGAAAAACTAGTGTTCTCACATTTGGTATTCATAGTAAATCTACCCTGATGTTTGTTAACTGGCATTTGATATACCGCCCTATCTTGGAGAAGTTCAGGGTGGTATACAGTTTTTTTCTATCAGGCACTCTAATTATTTTCCCTATCTGTCCCAGCAGACTCACAATCTAACTTTTTAAAATTAAATTTATTAAGTTCCAGTTTCATATGAGTTTCAGCTGTATTGCAAGTAGAATTATTAGGTTATGCTGCTACATTTTATTGCCTTCTTGATTGTCGTACCTAGTATCTAACCCATTGTCATAGTGTGCTATTTATTAATTCATTCAAATTTTCTATACCATTCTCCAAGGGGAGCTCTGAACAGTTTACATGAATTTTATTCTGGTAATCAAGCATTTTTCCCTGTCTGTCCCAGTGGGCTCACAATCCAATCTAGTGTACCTGGGGCAATGTGGGATTAAATAACTAACCCAGGGTCATAAGGAGCAGTGTGGGTTTGAATTCACAACTGCAGGGTGCTGAGGCTATAGCTTTAACCACTTCGCCACATTCTCCCCCGTGAACTTTGGTCTCAATGTGATCTCTCCCCCCCCCCCACACACTTAAATTCCAGTATTGCTATGGGAGGTATTTTCCCATATGTACACTTTTTCTCTTTTCCTCTTCCTAGAATGGTGATACAGCAATATTTCACACTCACAACATATGCTTTGTACAATTCTCCCTTATTTCATGTGCATTCTCCCTTATAATCACTTGTTTGGCAGGGGGAAGGTTTACTGAGAAAACACCCATGACAAAATAAGCAATCACAAAGCTCTCAAAACCTTTTTCACCACAATAGGTTTCCGCTTTACAAGCCAATTCTGTTAGCTTGTTTAGAGGTAGTGATAGTCACAGCTAATGATGTTTTTATATACATTGCTGCTCACAAGAATTTTTCCAAAATGACTTTACTGGAAGATTACGAGCTTCTTATGAGTTATCTGCCAAGCTTTAACCTTCTTCCAGAATCTTCGTGTAATCTGTCACTAATCTCATTTCCTGCAGTTCCTGGTCATCTGCAGTTAGGTCCCATTTCTAGGAAGAATCATTAATCACCTATCCAGAGATGACTGGACATGCCTGAGGGGAAATATAATTGTACTAGTTCTTGTAAGTGACCAGGGGCCTGTCCCATCAGCTGCCAAAATGCTAGGATTTGTATTAGCTTCAACTAGTCTTTGACATCACCTTTCATGGTCTCACTGCAGTCAATCAGAAAACATGTGAAATTTCAAGAGAAACTCCTCTTGAAACTGATGTTCATTCCAAGCATAACATTTTTAGGTCTGGAGATTTTGCAGTCCACAGTGAGCACTGGAGAAACTGCAGCTGTCCATGTTGTGCCAGTATCTGAGTTGTCATAGCAGGATTCTCTGCTGATGCTAGAAAAATATCCATCAGCCTCCTCAATGACAGACTTGGGGATGTCTTGTGCAGGAAGATGCAAGCATGACATTTGTGCTTAGGTTTTTGGCAAGTTTCACATCTTCATTTATTTATTTTATAAAATCTACAACCCACCAACAATTAAAACATACATAAAATCCAATATCAAATAAAACAAAAAAACTAACATCATCTTAGATGTTCGGAAAGGCCTGCAAAAATAAATATCTTCAATGCCTTTTAAAAGTGCTGCAAATCCCCAGGAAACTTGTTCTATAACAGTGATCCAGCTACAGAAAAGGCAACTGCCTTAGTTTCTGTAAAATAACAGTAATGAAACTAAATGTTGTCTCGTATATTCCAACATGGAATGCCTACCTGGTTTATGCAACTTCATTGTGACAAGTAGAAAGGAACAGATTGATTCAATGTTTGATAAATAAAGATAAAACCTTTGTATTGTATAATATATAACACTGGTAACCGGTGCAGCTGTTTCAACCCCAGATTTATTGTTTCCAAATATCATCCTCACTGCTGTATTCTGAATTACCTTTAGATGCTACAGAAAATGCGAAAGAGTTCAAAATTTTTCAAAATCTTTAGTTAGGATTGAGCCGCGATCCTAAACAGTTATTACTGCAACACCATTTTGCACCAAGTGGTCAATTTTATGTGGATTATGAACTTATTGTATATTTTTAGGTAGCTGAAATAACATGCAAAAACAGTAAACTATTTTTTATTAATTGTATTGATTTTTAAGCAGAAACTAAATACACAGGGTGGTCACCTTCATAGGAATCACAAGTATTTTCCAAGCATATACAATTTTCTAAATAAGAGCAAAAGTAAAAGAAGGAAGGAGGGGACTAAAGAGAGAGTGGAGAGAGCTTACTGAATGATGATTGGTCAAAGAAAATATAAATCAATCCTGTTTTCTTCAATTCCTCATGTTGCTCTTATTTTTCTAAATAATTGTACTACTAAAACTAAAGCAAGAGACCAAAGATGTAAAATGGTAATTGAGAAAGATGGTGGCAGGGAATAATGAAACAAAGGTGAAGGGAATAAGGTTAGTGGGGAGGAGTGGAAGGGGTAGATGTGAATTACATGTTTACCCATTCCAAAAATATTAGGATTAGGAGGCACACAATGAAACTACTAAGTAGTAAATTTAAACCGGAGAAAATATTTCCTCACGCAACATGTAAGTAAACTCTGGAATTCATTGCCAGAGAATGTGATGAAAGCAGTTAGCTTAGCAGGGTTAAAAAAAAAAAAGTTTGGATAATTTCCTAAAAGAAACATCCATAAGATGGACTTGGGAAAATTTACTGTTTATTTTTAGGATATGCAGCTTAAAATCTGTTTTACTCTTTTGAGATCTTGCCAGGTACTGTGACCTGTATGAACTACTGTTGGAAACTGGATACTAGGTTGATGGACTTTGATCTGTCCCAGTATGGCAATGCTTATGTTCTTATGAGAGAATGCTTCAGACAATGACAGTACTGCTTTCATACCAACTACTTTTTAATGCACCAGCCCCACTGTTCTGCTGTTTTTGTATTAACCTTTTATAAGGCACCATGGAATTCATATCATTATACTACTTACTGCTTGATATTGGGAGTTTACCTAGATTTCCGTTTTCTCTGAAGGATAAATTTAGCATGAGAATTGGAATAGATATCGTCCACCTATGCTGTTTGATGCTTGCATCCTGAAAAGTTGTAGAGGAAGCTGACACATGCTGTCAACTGTATAGATATAGAAATTTCTCTGTTGATTGTCTCTTATTTTTGGTTTTCCAAAGTAGTTAGATCCAGATACTCCCACAAAACATGTACAAACCTTCCATACACTGTGTTTGAATCTCAGGCATGAACTGTGGAGACTTGTACCTGAACAGAATAGTCACTCCACAGTCCAGTAGCACCTATTTAACTGTGTTTGAGTTTTAAATCGGATGCTTTTCTGTGTGGGCTGGTGATATTTAATTTTCCCACTTTTACATTGATGTGCTATCATTTAGTTGTTAACTTTACCAGGCCTTCCTTTCATAGACCTGTGAGGTTAGATGTCTAGTGCATTTGATCCCACTAAGCTTTTGAAAATGTACTTCAGAGTGGGTGAGCTGAAAAAGGTGACTACTAAGAGGAGTGGAAAGTCAAAGAACTGGTTTTTAGCTATTTTCCTTTGCTGAGATTGTGCTTCAGGCCATCTCTTCCTAATCTGCTGCCATCATTTCATGACTCCAGTCACTGACTTGCCACATCTTTTACAAGAGGGAGTATGCTAGGATATACTGTACACCAATGGGTGTGGCAAAGCACATTTTGATCACAGAAAGCATTACAGTAACTTTAAACCAGATTAATCTCTTGCACTGTTATTTAAACAAAATAAAACCTGGACCAGACAGAAAAGTATTCAGCCAATTAGATCAGTAAAAAGGATGGAAGCTAGGACTTGTTAGCAGTTTTTTTGGTGGGTTTTTTTTGTTTTTTTTTTTTTTTTGCTTTTTTGTGTCAACCCTTCATGTTTAACAAAAAAGAAAAAAAAGTTTGCTAGCATCTCCTAGACCAGTGTTTTCAGGATAGCCCTAATGAATATGCATGGAGAAGATTTGCATTCCTGGCACCTCCATTATATGCAGATCTCTCTCATGCATATTCATTAGGGTTATCCTGAAAACTCGACTAGCCTAGTGGTCCTCCAGGAGAGGGTTGGGAACCATTGTCCTAGACCACCAGTACCATCACAGTATTTGACTTCCTCAGAAGCAACATATGAAACTTAGTAAGATCTGCATTCATACTCGCTTCCCTCGTTGTGGAGTGCTTAAGGGTATACATTTTCAAAACTCACCTGTCTTTAAAGCAATTAAAAACAGTTAGCCCACCCAAAGCAGTATACTTTAGCCATTAGAAAGTGTGCACTTATATCACAATGCATGTACCTTTGTCTGCATAGAAAAGAAGCATTCTAGGGTGGGAATGGTGGACGATCGGGAAGATGGGTATTTCAGCAGCATAGTTGGAATCTGCATACATACAATCTAATTTTAATAATACAGTCAAACCTCGGTTTACGAGTGTTTTGCAAGACGAGCAAAACATTCGCAAAATCTGCACCTCGGAAACCGAGTTTGACTCGATTTACGAGCGCCACCCCCCACGATCCGGCATCCCCCCCCCCCCAGTGATCTGGCATCCCGCCCCTGCTCTCGTCATTCCCCTCTCTCCGAGATTCTCAGATTCAGAATCTCGGAGAGAGCGAGACCAGAAGGCCTTGAGCATGCGCAAATGCTCAAGGCCCAGTCCAGCCCAGCACAGGCAAGAGGGAGGATCTCCGATGCACCGCCCAGCCCAGCCCAGAAGAGGGAGGATCTTCGGGCACCGGCACGCCCTGTGCATTGGTGCTGGTGCCGGTGCCCAATCGGGGGTAAGGGATGTTGTTTCAGGGGGGGGAATGTAGGATCGCGGGGGAGGGGGAGGATGCCGATTCGCAGGGGGGATGCCGGATCGCAGGGAGGGGGGTATGGAGCAGCGTCGGTGGCCTCAAGGGGGGGGAATGGAGCAGCACTGGTAGCCTCGGGGGGGGGGGGGAGGAGGAGGTGGAACGAATCAAAGCGAGTTTCCCTTACTTCCTATGGGGAAACTCGCTTTGATATACGAGCAATTTGGTTTACGAGCATACTTCTGGAACAAATTATGCTCGTAAACCAAGGTTCCACTGTATATACTTGTAATAAGCATGTCACTGTACTTTACATGCCATCTAATGCCATATAAGTGTATGTCCATAATTATATCTGTGTAACAAGGTAAAATGTCAAATACAGTATATGTGGGCACTTTCTGGCAAAATCTATATAGTCCACCTAAAGTTAGGCACCTATATCGGCACACCTAACCTATTGATACCTAAGCGTGATTCTATACAGTGTTCTTAACCTTTATAGAATTGTGCTTGGCGCCGTACTAGGTGCTGTTTTTTTAAGCGACCTATCTAGAATTGAGCCCTTTTGTGTTTGGTACTTATCAGCTCAGTTTGGGCAGTCTGAAATGTATAATCATACAATAATAGTGAGGTGTACTACTGAAAATACCGCATGAAGTTTAAGATCATGGAGGGTTCACAACCAGGGAAAATAATTTTTGAATGAATCGCACATTTATATGACTTTATAATGGTATGAAAAAAATAGGTGCTGTGAGAGGCTGATTTTATAATGGTAAGAGATGTCATATATAAAAGCAGAAAGCAAATTGCATTATGCACACATATCCTCCTCTGGTTTTGTTGTAATGTTCTCTTTTTAGATACTATGTACGAATAAATTATATGCTGTTGAGAGAGACTGAAACTTCCAATTATTCTAGGATCTTGACTAATTGTAGATTATAGAGTTGTAAGTCCAGTTTATCATATAGCTTCAGGTTTCAGGATTCTCTCTTTCTTGGGTGTTGATTTCTTAATGCCCTTATGATGCTCCTGCTGTGGTATGCTGAAAGTATTGTAAATGTGGGTCAGGCAGAGGTAGAAGCTGATTCTCAGTTGTTTATGAGCAAATAATGTGGCTCATTAAGCAAAGCTGAAGTATTTATGTTTTGTGTGGGTTTTTTTTCTTTCTGCAGATGATTACATTACCATTGGTGCTGATGATGAAGAATTGGGTGCACAGATTGAAGAAGATATCCTTCACTCTTTCAAAGCTGAACATATTGATGCAAGGAGTTAATTTTCCTCTTGACTTCTGAGGTTTAGTTGTGTGTGCTAGATGCTGCTTGGTTCCATATAAATCTAGCAAGGGTGCATAGGCATGCAGACTCCTAGTTCAGTAATGATGGGGGAAGATCACTGATCACAGATCCTTACTCATTAGAAGGATGTATCTGCTGTTGCATGAAGTATGTTACGCTTGTTATTTAAAAATATTGATCTGCTTCAGTGATGCTAGAACCGTACAGTGGTTTTAGATTAAACTGCATTTCCTTCTGCCTAGATTTATTGCAGATTTGTCTGATATTGCAGGTTAGCCTGCAATTTAAGTAAGAAAAGGCAAGGGTCATGAAAATGAATCAAATGTGCTTTGCTGGTTAAATGTCTGAGACTGGCCTGTTTTTGTATTATGCTGTGCTCTAGTGCTTATTTATAGGGTTGCTGGGTTTTAGTGGTTCAAATAATTAGTTAGGATATAAGTATGATTTTATAGCTTTGTAAGTCTAGAGAACTATTCCTGCAGCTTATCCTGCAATGAATTGTTTTCCTCTGTGGTGTTTTTCATCTCATTCTTTTGTGTAAGAATTGTGTACAAGCATAGTTAAAGATTTAACAAAAATTTGGTTTATATTAGCAATGAGATGTCCTAGGTGTTTATTTTTAAAGACTAAAAGAAAACTTAAGATGAAAAATCCTTTTTCGTATAAAATGTTTCAGCATATTTGTGTTAATGGTTTTTTAGCATCAGCTCCACCATTCTGCACAAATGAGTATTATTCCTTCCTACCAGTAGGTGGAGGTAGAAAAAACTGAACTCTGCCAGTCACATCACCAGCATATGCAGAAGTGCTTCCTGGAGCAATCCAATATTTTTCTCTATCTTCAGCAGGTGCTCCTGTCCCTGGCCTAGCTACTCATTCTGCTGACCACAGCCACACTGTGGTTGAGCCTAACAGCAGCTCCCAGGTCACAATCACAGAACCGTATCTGGTTGAGCTCGCAGCTTAGGTCCACAGCCTCTGGTCACGCTTCTTAGTGTCACTGTGTGGTCCTGCAGGGCCATTCTCAAGGGGTGCAAGTTCCCATCTCCCCACTCCTTTTGCCCATTCACACTGTGGGTGTATTCCATATGGGCTCCCCCTTCAGCTCCAAGGCTTTCCTAAAGTGTTTGCTTCAGCAGCCCATACACTCAAAATAAATTTTTAAATCAATAGGACTGGCCAGCTTTTTGCCCTTTGATCTTTGGTTAATGCTTTTGTAAAGAACTAAGTTGGGAATTTCCCTCTTGATGCACTCAAAGAGAGGGATGCTAGGGTTCATCTTGGGGGTCAGTGCCTAAGAAAAAGATGTGGGTGTCATTGTAGACAATATGCTAAAACTTTCACCTAATGTGCGATGGCTTCCAAAAAAGCAAAGAAGATGCTAGGAATTATTAGAAAAGGGATGGTAAACAAGACTAAGAATGTTATAATGCTTCTATATCGCTCCATGGTGCAACCTCCCCTTGAGTACTGTGTTCAATTCTGGTTGCCTTATCTCAAAAAAGATATAGCAGAACTAGAAAAACTCCTCTTGTATGAGGAAAGACTGAAGAGATTAGGGCTCTTCAGCTTGGAAAAGAAATGGCTGAGGGGAGATATGATTGAAGTCTACAAAATCCTGAGTGATGTAGAATGGGTACAAGTGGATTAATTTTTTTACTCTAGAAATTACAAAAACTAGGGGACACTCAAAGTTACAGAGTGACCCTGTCGTGAAGAACCATCAGCCCTAATGAAATATGCATGAGAGAGATTTGCTTATATTGGAGATGAGAGGCATGCAAATCTGCCCCATGCATATTCATTAGGGCTGCTCTGAAAACCTGACTTGGCTAGTGGTTCTCCAGGACAGAGTTGGGAACCATGGTTTTAAAACCAATAGGAGGAAATATTTTTTCACTCAGAATAGTTAAACTCTGGAATGCATTGCCAAAGGATGTGGTAAGAGTGGTCCATAATCTGCTGTTGAGACAGAAATGGGGGAAGCCACTGTTTGCCCTGGATCTAGAATGTTGCTACTGGTTTTTTTTGCCAGGTACTTGAGATCTAGATTGACCACCGTGAAGATGGGATACTGGGTTAGATAGACCATTGGTTTGACCCAGTAAGGCTATTCTTATGTTCTTATATGTTGGAGCCCCAGACTGAGGCAGTCAGATAAGCCATGGCTGCCGTATGATAGGGCTTGCATAAATGACATTGCAATAGTCCATTTTAGAGCTGACTAAGGCATAGAGAGTTGTGAAGGAGGAACTGTATAAATATGGTCAGATCAAACAAATAAGTCTTAAAGAATAGAAACCTGGTTTAGTTACAACTGAAATTTGAGCATTAAAGGTAAGAGCATTGTTGAAAAGAATTCCAAGATACCTCATAGTGTCAGTTAATTTGATTGGAGAAGAACGCAGTAAAGGAACCACAGAAGAAGCAACACCAGAGACCAGAGGACTTTACAGGATTAAGAACTAAGCTATTATGAGTTAGCCAGTTATCAATGGAATCTAGACCTATCTGCAGTGAGCACAGGATGGGACTAGAGGGATCATGTATTGAAACCAATAAAATGTCTGCATATATATAGCATTTTACATGATGATCTTGAATAAGCAGTGGCAGGGGACTTGAAAAGATGGTGAACAAAAGTGGTGAAAGGACAGAACCTTGAACTTTACAGCATAGAGAACATGATGCAAATATTGAAGAAGAAAAATAATTTGCAAATGATCTGTTGCTGAGAAAGGTGGTGAACCATCTCAGGACAATTCCTGAGATCCCTAATGATGCTAGTCTGGAAAGTAGAAGCAAATGGCTGACAAGATAACATAAGAATTGCCTTACTGGATCAGACCAATGGTTCTCATGGTAGCCAATCCAGGTCCCTAGTACCTAGCCAAAACCCAAGGAGTAGCAACATTCCATGCCACCGATCCAGGGCAAGATCAAGAGCAGCACTAAGCTCAAGATAAATAAGAGAATTGCCTTACCCTGATCAATGGTAATTGTCTCAGTGGAAGCAAACTTACAAAACCCAGATTGAGATAGATGTAAGAAGTTAGATGATTTGACATGTTGATTCATTTGTTGAAAGACAAATTTCTCTAAGAGTTTAGACAGAAATGATAGGTTTGACATGAGACATAGTGTACGATTTTTTTTAGGATAGAATAGACAATAGTTTTCTTTCATTCCTCAGGTGTTTCAAAATCATCTCTCTAGATAATAGACCGAGACCAGGTTTAGGAATCAAAAGCCAGTGGGAAAGAACTGGATCCAGAGAACATGTTTGTTTGGTTTTTTAATTGATGACAAAATCTTATCAAAAGCTGTGAGTGTGGGAACTGAAAACTTTGGCTATGAGGTGATGCAGGCAAAGGTCAGTAGGAATAGTAGGTAAACCAGAAAGAGTGGAGTGGATATTGGAATGAAGACCTAAGAACTGAAAATCTCACTGACAGTGAGAATATTTGAGCTGACAAAGTGGATGAACTATGAGAGGGAGGTAACATTTAAATTTGATAAGTGATTAACTATTGAAATAATTGCTTAAGTCTATTTGATGCGTTGTTTATTGAGTAATGCTTTTGTCAAACTACTTTCAAAGTATGATGATATTGAGAATGACAAACCTTAGAGGTCTCTAAATCAGTACTTGTCTTAGTTTTACGCCATTTGCATTCCAAAGTCCTGAGTCGTTTTTTAAAAAGACAGCCAATATTGGACCAAGGTTGCTTATGTGAATGATCCATGATCTTTTTTAAAGGAACAATTGTTGAGAGAGAGGTAGTAAGTGTCATGTCCCAGGTCTTTCCCCAGGCAGAATCCTAAATTGATTCTGTATAGTGCTATGTATGTCTGGTAGCGCTCTAGAAATAGTAGTAGTAATAATAGTAGCAAGATTGCTTGCTACCAATCTCAAGGCAAGAAGTAGCTTCCCCCATGGACTTTTCTTCCAGGAACTTGTCCAAATCTTTTTTTAAACCCAGATATGCTAACCTCTATAACCACACATTCTCTGGCAATGAGTTCTAGAGCTTACTTTCCATTAAGGGAAAAATATTTCCTCCTATTTGTTTTAAAAATATTACCATGAGATCTTCATTGAGTTTCTCTTTGTCTTTGTACTTTTTGAAAGAGTAACAAATCAATTCACTTTTACCTGTTCTACATCATTCAGAGTTTTGTAGATCTCTGTCATATCCCCCCTCATCTGTCTTTTTTCTAAGCTGAAGAGCCCTAATTTCTCTATCCTTTTCTCTTGAGGGGCATTCCATCCCCTTTAGCATTTTGGTGCCCTTCTTTGAACCTGTTCCAATTCCACAGTATCATTTTTGAGATATGGTGACAAGAATTGCACATATACATATGATGCAAAGAAGATACGAACAGAACTGTATCTGAGATCAAACCTTGGGGCACTCCTAAGCTCAACAATAACCAGGAAGAAATGGAATTGCCTTATATGACCTTCTATTTATAGTTATAGAAATAGGAGGCAAACCAGTTAAAGAACACCATCTTGAATTCCAAATGCACACAGCCATATGAGTAATAGATCATGATTAATCACTTCAAGCATAGAAGCAATATCAAAACCAAATTCTAGACATTTGCCTATTCAAATCATGGCACAAAGAATTAACAAGGGAAATCAGTAAAATCTCAACTAAGCCTCATTAATAAAATGAAGCAATTGCAATGGTGCACATTAGAACATAAGAATTGCCATACTGGGACAGACCAAAGGTCCATCAAGCCCAGAATCCTGTGGCCAACCCAGTCCCAAGTACCTAGCTAGATCCCAAGTAGTAAAACAGATTTTATGCTGCTTTTCCTAGGAATAAGCAGTGGATTTCCCCAAGCCATTTATAAGAATTGCCATACTAGGACAAACCAAATCAAGCCTAGTAACATTTCTTAGCGTGGGTAGGTTTGACACTGGTCAGTAATTAGCACGATCCATAATATTCAAGTTAGATTTTTCTTTTTATAATAAGGACGAACAGCCCTAAGAGAAACAATAGTAAGGTTGACCAGATCATGATTCTGATGAAGCAACTAACTAATATGGATAGGGTTCTAAGGTATCACCATGCATCATACAACTCACAAAAATAGACTATCCATTCTTTATGCCTTTGTGACTAAAAATCATATGTAGGCATGTAGTTGTTAAAAAAATGGACCATGAAAGGGAAATAAAAATGTTTTTCTTTGTATATGACTTAAAATAGCAAACTGTGTAAATGCTGATCTTTACAATCCTAAATATGCCCCCTTAGAAAAAAAGAGAAAAAGGCAAGTATTAGTCGCTCTTTAAGATTTTGTAATTAATTCAGCATTCTGAAGTGATTTAGTTACAGTATAATCTATTAGCTAGTGCATGTACCTCATGAACATTGGTTTCCTTAATTCCTTTCTACCTATATTTCAAGAGTTCAAAAACACAGACATGAAGTACAAGAACAGGGTGCGAAGCAGAATATCAAATCTTAAGGACACAAAGAACCCTAATCTAAGGCGAAGTCTGCTTTGTGGAAATATAGCTCCTGATGTGTTTGCCAGGATGACAGCCGAGGTAAGCAAGAATGCCATTGCATGTATCTTTTGACTTACTACAATTATTAAACTAAAATTGCTAGGAAAATGAGTTCCCAGTACAATCCAGAACTTGGTTGGCAACTACCCTGGCCAGAGATTTTGATCATGATGCTCTTTCCCATGTCTGTGTACAGTCTTGGTCATTGAATAAATATTTTTTAAAAACTTTTTTATTGCAGGCATTATTTCTGTAGCCAAGACTGTAGGAAAGGTCCCACAACCTTCATATATGGCTTCCTCAGGACAGGATGGCATGGATTCATGCCGTAAATGCGGCAGTTGGCTGGCGGATTTGCAGCCGTGCATCACATGCGCTGCTGCCCATGAGGGATGTGAACCGTGCGTGGATTCCACACTACCCTCCTCCGGAGAGGCCCTGCTTTCCTCTGATTCCGCCGGAGACATGATTCTGGCGTTCAGGACGCCTAAATTGGGTGAAACGTAAGCACAATTCCGTGGAAAAGGCTCATAAATCTTCTAAACATTCCAAATCGGAGTCCCGCAGAATGGTGACTATTTTTCGCTGGAATTTGTGGATATGATGTACCAGGCTTTCATGAGAAAAAAGGCTATGCCTATCTCTCCCACTCAGACTCTGGTACTGCAGTCTGTTCATCATTTGGATTCCAGCATGTCCATTTGTTCCTTTGCTGGAGCACCAGAAAGCAGGTGGCAGCTCCCTGCCATTGCGTCTGTTCCTGCGTCAGTTTCTAAGCCTTTGCTGTTGCATGGTTTCTTGGCAGGGTCGGTGGACGTGGCTAACTTAGCGGATCTGGGGGATTCCCAAACCAGTGAGTTTCACATCCTTGAGGAGGATCAGGCAGTGCGCAGGCTCTTCAAGTGTAGCCGCCTTCCCGGTCTTATTTCAGAGTCACTGTTGAAACTGGATTCAGACTCAGCAGTTCAGGCTGAGTGTTCAGTCATGAGTTCTAAGCCCCCGCTATCCGCTGCATTTCCGGACCATTTGGCGTAAATGCTCTTAGAGGTCTGGGAGGCCCCGGAGAGTCCCCTGAAGTGCCCTAGGGCCATGGCTAAGTTGTATCCCATGGCATCTGAGTTTTCCAAGCGCTTAGTCCTGCCGAAGGTGGATTTGGCTATGGCACAAATTACTAAACATACCTGTTTGCCCTTGGATGGAGGGGTTGTCCTGAAGGATGTTCAGGATACAAGAGTGGATTTTGTTCTGAAGTGTCTCTGTGATTCCGCTGTGGAGGGAGTGCGAGTTGTGACAGCCACTTCCTTTGTAGCCCAGGCTTTTCATACCAACCTCCATCAGGATCCTGAGGAGGTTGTCCTTCAGGACATCGACTTACTGTTGTCCGGGGTGAATAATTTGGCGGACACACTCTCGAGGTGCTCAGGGTAGAACTTTTGACTAGTTTTTCTGGCCTCCGCCGGACTTCTTCCTGTCCTCTCCCATTAGAAATCTGGACAGAGCCAGCAAGGTGCGAGCTACAGTGTGCAGGTTGCTGGATCTGGTGGCTATAGAGCCAGTCCCAAGGGGAGACTTGGGCTCTGGGAGATACTCGATTTACTTCATCGTGCCAAAGAAAGACTCTGATGATTGCAGACCTATTCTGGACCTGAAGGCGGTGAACGCCTTCCTGCAAGTTCCGTGTTTCCGGATGGAAACGGTATGTTCAGTCATGGTGGCAGTGGCACCCGGGGAGCTTTTGGCTTCCTTAGATCTCACGTAAGCGAACTTCCACATCCTGATAGTTCCAGATCATCGGAGGTTCCTGAGGTTTCATGTTCTCGGGAGACACTTCCAGTTTGCGGCGCTTCCCTTTGGGTTGGTATCGGCACCCAGATCATTCACCAAAGTCATGGTGGTGGTGGCTGACCATCTGCATTCGCTGGGTGTGCTCGTACATCCATACCTCGATGACTGGCTGATCAGAGCTCCCTCACTGGAGGAAGACCGCTTGGTGGTTTGCCAGGTGGTCATTTTGCTGGAGAGTCTTGAATGGGTGATCAATCTCAAGAAGAGTCACCTCGAGCCAGCGCAGGACTTGGAGTAACCTGGGAGTCCAGTTCCACATAGGTAGGAATCAGGTGTTCCTGCCGGAATCCCGGCAGCTCAAGCATCGGAGTACAATTCGGGACATGTTGGCGTTTCAGCCCCGATGGCCTGGCAGTATCTGCCTCATTGTGGCAACCATAAATGTGATTCCTTGGGCAAGAGCTCACCTATGTCCTCTTCAGTTGTTCCTTCTGACTCGGTGGAATCCTCAGCAGGATGCCCTGGGGGTGAAGTTGCCTTGGTTGGCAGCTGCGCTCAGCAGTATGCTTTGGTGGTTGAACCCGGTTACTCTGACTAGAGAGCTCCCTCTGCGAGTCCTGGACTGGGTGACTCTTAACTACGGACGCGATTCTCTCTGGTTGGGGAGCTGTTTGCAAGTCTGTGCCGGTTCAAGGCCGGTGGACTGCGCTGGAGAGCAGATAGTCGATCAATCAACCTTGAACTGCGAGCGATCCTGCTGGTTCTGCTAATATTTCAAGAGAGTCTCCACCGGAAGGCTGTACGTGTGCTCTCGGACAATATGACGGTTGTTGACTATGTCAACCATCAGGGAGGCACAAGGAGTCCTCTGCTGGGTTTGGAGGCTCGAATGCTCTTTGCCTGGGCTTTGTCCGCGGTTCATGTGGCTGGCGTAGACAATGTACAGGCAGTCTTCCTCAGTCGTCAGACTATGGACCTGGGAGAATGGTCCCTGTCTAGACTGGCGTTCGAGGCTATAGTGCACCGGTAGAGTCATTCCACCTTCAACCTGATGGCATCGTCAGAGAACTGGAAGGTGGATAGGTTCTTCAGCCACCGGCGGGAGGTCGGCAGTGAAGGGCTCGATGCTCTGGTTCAACCTTGGCCCGTAGGGGAACTTTTGTATGTCTTTCCCCTGTGGGTCATGATACGGCTTGTTCTGCGCCGGGTGTCCTCTCACAGGGATCCTGTAATCCTTGTGGCCCTGGACTGGCTCAGAAGACCCTGGTACGCAGACCTAGTGCAGTTGAGTGCAGAGAGGGGTCTGTGTCTTCCTTGCCATCGGAGGTTGCTCACGCAGGGCCTGATTGCATGTCAAGATCCGGACCGCTTTGGTCTTACGGCCTGACGCTTGAATGCGTGGCCTTGACAGCCAGGGTTTACTCTTCTGCGGTCATCGCCACACTCTTCAGAGCAAGCAGAAATCAACTGTGTCGGCCTATGTGCAGGCTTGGTGTGTGGGGGTTCAGGTGGACCTTTTAGTCCCGCCTGTGGCCCATGTTCTGGACTGCCTTCAGGCTAGCCTCAGGAAAGGTATGGCAGTTTCTTCTCTCCAAGTACAGATTGCAGGACTTTCATGTTTAGGTCCCTCTTCATTCAGGGGTTCTCTGGCATCTCATCTGGACTTGTCCAATTCTTGAGGAGGCGGGGAGACTGCGGCTTCCCTTGCGACTGCCTTGCCCCACATGGAACCTGAATTTGGTTCTTCGCTCTCTGGCTCATCTGCCCTATGTACTCCTGGATGGGATCTCTCTGAAGATCTTACCATTAAGACCATCTTCCTCGTGGTGGTCACTTCGGCATGGAGGGTGTTGGAGCTGCAGGCTCTGTCATGCAGAGATCCTTTTCTTAGCATCACAGACTCTGCGGTGATTTTGAGAACAGTGCCTTCCTTTTTTACGAAAGTGGTTTCCTCATTCCATGTCAACCAGGAAGTTCAGCTGCCCGCCTTTGTTCCTTCGAGTTCCAAGTCTAAGGACCATGTTTTGCGGTCTCTGGATGTGCGGTGTCTCTTTTTGAGATACCTGGAGGCCACTAACGATTTCCATCTATCATACCATCTCTTTGTCCTGGCGGGCCCCGGGTCTGCCTGCTTCCAAGGCTACCATCTCGCATTGAATACATGCTGCCATTTCCGCTGCCTGTGTGGCGGTGGTGAAAAAGCCTCCCCTTGGGGTGAAGGCTTACTTTACCAAAGGAATGACTTCCTCGTTGGCGGAGTCTCTGGCGGTCTTGCTTGAGGAGATTTATAGGGCGGCCACGTAGGCTTCACTTCATACCTTTACCAAGTTTCACCGGCTTCATGTGGTGGCTAAGGGTGATATGGCCTTTGGCGCTTCTGTTCTGGCAGCGGGCTTATCGGGCCCCTCCTGAGAATTGGGACTGCTTTGGTATGTCCCTAGTTCAGCCTCAGAGGGATTGTACAAGAATGAAAAATTAGGTTTCTTACCTCTGCTAATCTTCCTTCTTGTAAATCTCTGGAGGCTGAACTCCTGTCCATCTGTTTTGTCCGATTCGCAGGTCGCCTCCTCAGTAACTGCTTTTCGGGAGCTTGGTGAGAGCTTGAAACCTTTTTTAAAGACTTTAGCTTTTTCTGAAATACTGCCTGAATATGGAAAGGGAGAGCAAAGAGTAAAAACACTTTAATAGGTGGCTCAAAGCCTGGTGTCATCAAGAAGGCTTTAGGTACATAGGAGGATGGGGAAATACATGAATAGACAAGAAGCTATATTGCACTAATGGGCTACATATTACTACAGCAGGAAAAAGAAACCTTGCAGAGAAATTTAGACAATATGTTTCTAGGCATTTAAACTAGAAGGGGGGGGTGTATGAATGAAGGACAATTATAGAGACCACCCTGGCAAAAGAAAAGATGTGATAGTAGTAAAGATTGCAATATGAACAATATCAGCAACTCATTTCTTAGAATTGCAACGGAAAGTGAAACAAAACAAAAATCTATACGAAAAAGGAGATTACCTCTGAAAAATAGCTGGAAAGCGCTGACCACAAATGCTCGCAGTCTAAGCAACAAAGTTCATGATCTGCAAGCCCTGATGTTAGAGGCAGATCTAGATATTGTCGCTATCACAGACATGATCTTGTCGCTATCACAGACATAATCTTTTTAGGAAGGACAGAGATGGTTAAGAAGGTGGAGGAGTAGCTTTCTATCAATATCCAAATGACCGAAATGCAAGGGACCTTGGGAGAGGAAGAAGCGATATGGATTGCTCTGAAAAGAGAAGATGGAACTTCTATCTACATGGGTGTAGTCTACAGACCTCCGACTCAATCGCAGCAAATTGATAAGGATCTGATTGTGGATATCCAAAAGTTTGGAAAGAAAGAGGAGGTGCTGCTGTTGGGAGATTTCAACCTAACGGATGCGGACTGGAATGTTCCGTCTGCGGAATCGGAAAGAAGTAGGGAGATTGTGGATGCCTTTCAAAAGGCTCTGCTCAGACAAATGGTGACGGAATCCACGAGGGAAAAAGCAATATTGGATCTGGTCCTCACAAATGGAGAGAGTATCTCTAATGTTCAAGTGGGTGCACATCTGGGAAGTAGCGATCATCAAACGGTTTGGTTTGATATAATGGTTAAAGTGGAGAGCGGCCGCACGATACTTAAAGTCCTAGATTTCAAGCGTACGGACTTTAATGAAATGGGAGAGTACCTGAAGAAAGAGCTGTTAGGATGGGAGGACATAAGAGAAGTGGAAAGACAGTGGTCTAAGCTGAAAAGAGCGATAAAAATGGCTATGGACCTTTATGTGAAGAAAATAAATAAAAACAAGAGAAAAAGGAAGCCGCTATGGTTCTCTAAACTAGTGGTGGAGAAAATAAAGGCGAAAGAGTTGGCGTTCGTGAAATATAAAAAACCCAAGGAGTGCAGAACGGACTACAGGGTGAAACTGAAAGAAGCCAAGAGAGAGATACGTCTGGCGAAAGCACAGGTGGAAGAACAAATGGCTAAAAATGTAAAAAAGGGAGACAAAAATTATTTCAGATATATTAGTGAAAGGAGGAAGATGAAAAATGGAATTGCTAAACTAAAAAAAGCTGGGAACCAATATGTAGAGAGTAATGAAAAAGCAAATGTGCTAAACAAATACTTGTAAGAAAATCCTGGAGAAGGACCAAGATTGTCTGACAAAGTTACACGAGAAAATGGACTAGATTCTGCGCCATTCACAGAGGAGAGTGTTTATGAGCAATTTGAAAAACTGAAGGTGGACAAAGCGATGGGACCAGACAGGATCCATCCCAGGATACTAAGGAAGCTCAGAGAGGTTCTGGTGAGTCCTATTAAAGACTTGTTCAATAAATCTCTGGAGATGGGAGTGGTTCCTGGAGATTGGAGGAGAGCGGATGTGGTCCCTATTCACAAAAGTGGTCACAAGGATGAAGCGGGAAACTACAGGCCGGTGAGCCTCACATCGGTTGTTGGAAACATAAAGGAAGTGTTGCTGAAAGAAAGGATAGTGTACTTCCTTGAATCTAATGGGTTACAGGATCCGAGGTAACATGGTTTTACAAAAGGTAAATCGTGCCAAACGAACCTGATTGAATTTTTTGATTGGGTGACCAGAGAGCTGGATAGAGGACATATGCTAGATGTAATTTACTTAGATTTCAGCAAAGCCTTTGATACGGTTCCTCATAGGAGGCTCTTGAACAAAACTTGAAGGACTGAAGTTAGGACCCAAAGTGGTGAACTGGGTTAGAAACTGGTTGTTGGACAGATGCCAGAAGGTGGTGGTTAATAGAAGTCGCTCGGAGGACGGAAAGGTGAGTAGTGGAGTCCCTCAGGGTTCGGTGCTGGGGCCGATCCTGTTCAATACGTTTGTGAGTGACATTGCTGAAGGGTTAGAAGGAAAAGTGTGCCTTTTTGCAGATGATACCAAGTGTGCCTTTTTGCAGATGATACCAAGATTTGTAACAGAGTAGACACCGAAGAGGGAGTGGAAAATATTAAAAAGGATCTGCAAAAATTAGAGGAATAGTCTAATGCCTGGCAACTAAAATTTAATGCAAAGAAATGCAGAGTAATGCATTTGGGTATTAATAATCTGAAGGAACCATATATGCTGGGAGGTGAGAAGCTGATATGCACATACGGGGAGAGGGACCTTGGGGTGATAGTGTCTGAAGATCTAAAGGTGAAAAAACAGTGTGACAAGGCGGTGGCTGCTGCCAGAAGGATGCTGGGCTGAATAAAGAGAGGCGTAGTCAGTAGAAGGAAGAAGGTGTTGATGCCCCTGTACAGGTCATTGGTGAGACCCCACTTGGAGTATTGTGTTAAGTTTTGGAGACCGTATCTGGCGAAGGACGTAAGAAGACTTGAAGCAGTCCAGAGGAGGGCGACAAAAATGATAGAAGGCTTGTGCCAGAAAACGTATGAGGAGAGACTGGAAGTCCTGAATATATATACCCTAGAGGAAAGGAGAGACAGGGGAGATATGATTCAGACGTTCAAATACTTGAAGGGTATTAATGTAGAATAAAATATTTTCCAGAGAAAGGAAAATGGTAAAACCAGGAGACATAATTTGAGGTTGAGGGGTGGTAGATTCAAGAGCAATGTTAGGAAATTCTACTTTACAGAGAGGGTGGTGGATGCCTGGAATGCACTCCCGAGAGAGGTGGTGGAGAGGAAAATGGTGACTGAGTTCAAAGAAGCGTGGGATGAATACAGAGGATCTAGAATCAGAAAATAATATTAAATATTGAACCAAGGCCAGTTTTGGGCAGACTTGCACGGTCTGTGTCTGTATACGGCCGTTTGGGGGAGGATGGGCTGGAGAGGGCTTCAATGGCTGGGAGGGTTTAGATGGGCTGGAGTAGGATTTAACTGCGATTTCAGCAGTTGGAACCCAAGCACAGTACTGGGTAGAGCTTTGGATTCTTGCTCAGAAATAGCTAAGAAGAAAAAATTTAAATTGAATCAGGTTGGGCAGACTGGGTGGACCATTCGGGTCTTTATCTGCCGTCATTTACTAAGTTACTATGTTATGTTACTATGTAACATTCTAGATAGCAGTTGTGCCACAAAGATACCCCACTGGGATTATGACCCTGACAGAACTATAGAAAATGAAGATGTTGTGATTACCTGGGATATTTCTGCTCCCAAAGATAAAAAGCTTGATGCAAGAAAAAACAATAAGGAAAAAACATACTTTTTTTTTTTTGTGTGTGTGTGTACATTTTGATAGTTAATAGACGGTCCCTGCTCAGAGGAGCTTACAATATAACTTAAACAGCCATCTTTGTTGGGATTTTTGCCAGCACACACACCCTCTCCCCTCCTCTCTGGTGCTGTGTGTGTTTTTTTTAGGAATTCGGTATCCATATCTAAACATGCATGTGATGTTGGCTACTGTTTTTCCTCCTGGTTGTCTCTGAGGTACTCCAGGCTCATACTGTGAGGATCAGCCTTGGGAAGTTAGAGCCATATTGTTTTGTTTTTGTCTTTTTTTACACAGATTAGTTGTAGTGTATGTTTGCACACAGAAAATAATTTTCCTTTAATTAACTGAAAATTGTTTAACAAATACTAACATGTTTATAAACAATCTTGTTCAAGCAACTCAGGGGTTGTATTGTAGTAATAAAATGCTGTGTTGAAGTATGAAAATGTATTGAATGTATTTCAGCTGTGTTGAAATATGGGAATGTATTTCAGCATATCCTTATATTGAATATGAGGTAGACTCTTTTAAGGGCTCTCAGAAAAGCTCAGAATATGTAATCTGATGTGTTGTTAAGAAGCAGTAGTTAGCTCCAAGAGCATTCATGTGTCAATAATAGGATATTTTCTACCATTGTTAACCCATCTCATCCACTTATACAGTCACAGCACTTGAACTACCTCCTTATGTTTCAGGAAATGGCAAGTGATGAGCTTAAGGAGATGCGCAAAAATCTGACCAAGGAAGCCATCCGAGAGCATCAGATGGCCAGGACAGGCGGCACAGAAACTGACCTCTTCACCTGTGGAAAGTGCAAGAAGAAGAATTGCACCTACACGCAGGTACGATATTATACCATGCATGGCCCGCTTGCTGCACCAGGCCAGCCACACTTCTTACCATTATCCATGTTCCTGTTTTGAGCAAGCACTTACCCATAGCTAGAGAATAATGTTAAAAGGGCTTTGAAGAAACAGTATTTTAATTTAAAAAATATAATAATTTATACTTGATTTCTGGATTCCAAGCTTATACCTTTTCCTTGGATTGGTTGTCTTTTTTTCCTTTGGTTCTTGTACCTAGTTTTCTTTTAATATTTTTGTTTGCATTTCTTTTAAAATAAACCAAGCATTTGTTTCACAACTGGTTCCAAGGCTTCCTTCAAACAAGATCATATAGAGTTAAGTCAAAAGATATTTTATCTGAACCATGGACAAACCCCTGCGGAATACCACAAGGATCCCCACTATCGCCCATACTATTCAACCTCTTCATAGCTTCCTTAGGCACTGCCCTAGACGCCCTAAATATAACATCTTTCAGTTACGCAGATGACATAACCATCATTCTCCCATTTGACATACAAGACCCCAGCTCCAATGAACACCTGATAACAACACTAGAAACTGTAGAAAAATGGATGAAGAACCATAAATTGAAACTGAATGCAGAGAAAACCAAATTCCTACTACTAGAGAAGGAACAAAAGCAATCTATAACAGAATTGGAAGTAAATACAATCAAATATCCCATACAGAGCACTCTAAAAATTCTAGGAATACAATTAGATAGACGCTGCACTATGCAGACACAGATACACAAAGTCATACAGAAGGCATTCTTCACCATGCGAAACCTAAGAAAAATAAGAAATTTCTTTACCAAAGAACACTAGCAAGATCATTGTACAATCCCTCACACTCAGTAACTTGGATTATCCCAGGACAAGCAGGCAGCATATTCTTGACTGATGGGTGACGGCACCGACGGAGCCCCGGTACGGACACTTTTAGAGTGATTGCACTCTAAGAACTTGGAAAGTTCTAGAGACCGCACCGCGCATGCGCGAGTGCCTTCCCGCCCGACCCCGACGCGCGGTCCCTCAGTTTCTTAGTTTCCGCGGAGCTAAGAAGTCGCATTTTCAACGGCTGTTGAAATATTTTTTTCATTCGCCTTCCCGCTCGCGTAAACTTTTCGGGTTCTTTTTGCCCTTTCTTTTTTCTTTCTTTAAAAAAAAAAAAAAAAAGATTTCTTTTGTTTTTGTCGAGTTTTCTTGATTTGACCCGGCGGGGCCTACTGCCATCATCGAGGCCTCGGCCTTCGATTTGGCAGAAGCCGTTTTTACGTTCATGCCCCCCCAGCCTGGGTTCAAGAAGTGCCAGCGGTGTGCACGGCCTATTTCCCTGACAGACCCGCACAACTGGTGCCTTCAGTGTCTGGGTCCGGAACAACAGGCCTCTACCTGCACCCGCTGTGCCACTTTGAAAAAGCGGACTCTCAAAAATCGAGAGATACAGCAAAGACTGCTTTTCGGCACCGACATGTCCGACCCCGCGTCTTCGGCGCCGGTCTCGGTACCTGTTTCGTCGGCACCCACCTCATCGACGCCACGCGATACCGCGTCGGCGTCGCAGCATGCAGGTAAGCCGGCTAAGAAGCCTTCCCCGCTGGAACGTCCTCCGGTCTCCATTGCAGAGAGTCCAATCCTGCCGACCGTGAGGCGCCAGCGGAAGCGCTCCGCCCCTATTGAGGTGAGTCCCTCGACATCGGGCTCCTCATCTCCGGGGCGTCGAGCGGCACCGCAGGTACCGCAGAAGAAAAAAGCGGTACCGGTGCCCTCCCTTGATGATCGCATTGCGGCCATCTTGCAGGTACAGCTGAAGGAACAGCTCAAACAACTCCTTCCAGCTCTCCTGACACCGAGCCCTCCGGTATCGGTCCCCACTGAGCAACCGGTACCGATCGTGGAACAGTCCGTATTATCACCATCCACTCCTTCGGTACCGGTACACTTGGCCTCATCGGCATCGATGCCTGTCCTCGCACCGGAGCCCAGGTCTCATCACCAATCGGTACAGACATCGGCTCCGGTGCGACCGATAACATCGCCCGGTACCGCGTCGGTGAGGTCGGGTAAGTCGGTACAGAAGTCCCGACACCGAGATCCATCCACCCCTGAGTCTCGGGACCGTGGTCCCCATGTTCGAGACCCTGATCTGTGGGGCGACTCTGAAGAACCTCTTCAGTCAGAAGGGGAGTGTTCATCAGAGGAAGACGAGCCTGTTCTGCAGGATATTTCCTCCAAACCTGATTCCACCTCTTTCTCTTCTTTTTTAAGAGATATGTGTGAATCTCTTTCCATTCCTTTGGAGGCTGAGTCTAAAAAGTCCAAAGCTTTTTTGGACGCTCTTGATTTTGACCAGCCTCCAAAGGAATTCTTGAAACTCCCTTTACATGACATCCTGAGGGAGACATTTTACAAGAATCTGGAGACTCCTCTTACTATCCCGGGAGCTCCCCGCAAATTGGATTCCCTTTATAAAGTAATCCCTATTCCTGGTTTTGATAAACCACAGCTCTCTCATGAGTCTCTTCTTGTAGAATCCACCCTCAAGAAGTCCTTAGGAGCTAGTGTCTATGCCTCTGTCCCTCCTGGCAGAGAGGGTAAAGCCATGGATAAATTCGGTAAGCGACTTTACCAGAATGCGATGCTTGCTAATCGTTCTGGTAACTATGCTTTTCATTTTTCGTTTTATTTAAAGCATCTCCTTACCACCATGGCTTCCTTTGAGCAGTACCTTCCTGTGGGGAATCGTGAGGCTTTCCATCAGTGCTCTTCAGCTCTTTTCCAGCTCAGGAAATTCATGGTAAGGTCTATATATGACACTTTTGAGCTTACCTCTAGAGCAACAGCCATATCTGTAGCCATGCGCCGTTTGGCTTGGCTCAGAGTCTCTGAGCTTGATGTTAATCATCAAGACCGGTTGGCTAATGCCCCATGTTTAGGGGATGAGCTGTTTGGAGATTCTATGGACTCAACGACCCAGAAGCTCTCGGCTCATGAAACCCGCTGGGATACCCTTCTTAAGACCAAGAAGAAACCTCCACCTTCACGGCCATTCAGACAGCAAACGGCCTATCAGCGGCGTTTTGTGGCTCGCCCCTTGCAGCCTTCCACTCAGCAACCTAGGAGGCAGCGTCAACAGCAGCGGCAAGCACCTAGACCTCAGCAGCAACAACCAGCTAAGCAGCCTCCTCCACAAAAATCGACTCAGCCCTTTTGACTTGATCCTCGAGGGCATAGCCAGCGTTCAACCTTCTCCTCTCCTCCCTCAACCGATAGGAGGACGTCTGTCTTTCTTTCTCAGCCGGTGGGAAGTTATCACTTCGGACCAGTGGGTCCTCAACATCATCCGCCACGGCTACTCTCTCAATTTTCACACCCTCCCGGGCCAAAGTCTACCAAAAGAGTCTGCTTTGCACACTCCTCAATCTGCCCTCCTTTGTCAGGAGGTTCAGTCCCTCCTGCTTCTGAACGCCATAGAGGAAGTTCCTCTGGACCAAAGAGGGCACGGGTTCTACTCCCGGTATTTTCTAGTCCCCAAGAAAACAGGAGACCTCAGACCAATTCTAGATCTGCGAGATCTCAACAAATGTTTGGTCAAAGAAAAATTCAAGATGCTATCTCTAGCTACGCTTTATCCTCTCCTCGATCACAACGACTGGCTATGCTCTCTCGATCTCAAAGAGGCCTACACTCACATTCCAATTCATCCGGCCTCCAGACAGTACCTGCGCTTCATGATCAATCACTGTCATTACCAATACAGAGTGCTCCCCTTCGGTCTTGCCTCCTCTCCAAGAGTGTTCACCAAATGTCTGGTAGTGGTGGCAGCATTTCTGCGCTCCCACCACCTTCAGGTTTTTCCCTACCTGGACGACTGGTTAATCAAGGCCATTTCATCTCAGACTGTTCTTCTGGCCACCAACCAGACCATCTTTTTTCTCCAACTCCTGGGGTTCGAAATCAATATACCCAAGTCTCACCTTCTTCCTACGCGGAGACTTCAATTCATTGGAGCGATACTGGACACGGTCCAGATGAGAGCCTTCTTGCCGGACAACCGTCTTCACAACCTCCAATCGCTCTGTCAGCAGGTGCTGTCCCAGCACTCCATTTCTGCAAAGCAGATGATGATTCTCTTGGGTCACATGGCCTCCACAGTTCATGTCACACCACTGGCACGGCTTCACCTGCGCACTCCTCAATGGACCCTGGCTCTCCAGTGGTCTCAAGCGACAGACTCTTGCTCACGACACATATCTGTGACATCGTCTCTTCGTCAGTCTCTGCAATGGTGGTTGATATCCTCAAATCTCTCCAGGGGCCTTCTGTTCCATCTGCCTCCTCATCATCTGGTCATCACCACCGACGCCTCCCCTTATGCATGGGGAGCCCATCTGAACGAGTTCCAAACTCAGGGCCTGTGGACTCCTCAGGAAAAGAAGCATCACATCAATTTCCTGGAACTCAGGGCAATGTTCTATGCCCTCAAGGCCTTCCAACACCTTCTATTTCCTCAAGTCCTTCTCATTTGCACAGACAACCAGGTGGCCATGTACTACATCAACAAGCAAGGGGGAACGGGCTCTCGCCTCTTATGCCAGGAAGCCCAGAGAATCTGGTCTTGGGCATCCTCGCGCCGCTTATTCCTGAAAGCGATTTATATTCAAGGAGAACAGAACTTCTTAGCGGACAAGCTCAGCAGAGTTCTCCAACCCCACGAATGGACTCTCGACCCATCGACTCTACAGTCCATCTTTGCACAATGGGGCACTCCTCAGGAGGACCTTTTTGCAGCTCCTCACAATCATCAGTTGCCCCAATTCTGCTCCAGACTTTACTCTCCTCACCGTCTGGCAACGGATGCATTTCTTCTGGATTGGTCCAATCTGTTCCTTTATGCTTTCCCTCCTCTGCCTCTCATGCTTCGGACCTTGTTCAAACTAAAGAGGGAACGGGCCACCATGATCCTGATTGCTCCACGGTGGCCCAGACAACATTGGTTCTCCCTTCTACTTCAACTCAGTTCCAGGGATCCATTTCTACTTCCACTGTTTCCATCTCTGCTTACACAGGATCAGGAAACCCTCCTCCATCCCAACCTGCAGTCTCTACACCTGACAGCTTGGTATCTCTCGGGCTGACTTCAACTGATCTTTTGCTATCTCAGCCTGTTCGCTCCATCCTGGACGCCTCCAGGAAACCAGCCACTCTTCAATGTTACCATCAAAAGTGGACGAGGTTTTCTTCTTGGTGTCTCCTACATCATCATGATCCCAAGTCTCTTGCAGTGGAACCCCTATTGGATTATCTGCTTTCTCTGTCTACTTCTGGTCTCAAGTCTACTTCCATCAGAGTTCATCTCAGTGCCATTACGGCCTTTCATGAGCCGGTCCAAGGGAAACTCCTTTCAGCTCATCCCCTGGTCTCCAGATTCATGCGAGGTCTTTTCAATCTGAAACCACCTCTCAAAGCACCTCCGGTGATCTGGGATCTAAACGTGGTTCTCTCCGCCTTGATGAAGCCTCCATTCGAACCCTTGGCTACTACCTCTTTCAAGTTTCTCACTTGGAAGGTACTTTTTCTTATTGCTCTCACCTCTGCCAGGAGGGTCAGTGAGCTCCATGCACTAGTTTCTGATCCACCTTTCACTGTCTTTCATCACGACAAGGTGGTTCTACGTACACATCCAAAGTTTCTCCCTAAGGTTGTTTCTGAGTTCCATCTCAACCAATCTATTGTACTACCTGTTTTTTTCCCTAAACCTCACTCCCATTCCGGGGAACAGGCTCTTCATACTTTGGACTGTAAGCGGGCTTTAGCTTACTATTTAGACCGTACTAAGCCCCACAGATCATCTCCCCAACTTTTTCTGTCCTTTGATCCGAATAAATTGGGACGTCCTGTTTCTAAGCGCACACTATCTAATTGGCTTGCTGCGTGCATTTCATTCTGCTATGCTCAGTCCGGACTGACACTGGAGGGTTCTGTCACGGCACATAGAATTAGAGCTATGGCAGCATCTGTAGCTTTCCTCCGTTCCACGCCCATTGAGGAAATCTGCAAAGCTGCTACGTGGTCCTCAGTCCATACTTTTACATCTCATTATTGTCTGGATGCTTTCTCCAGACGGGATGGACATTTCGGCCAATCTGTTTTACAAAATTTGTTTTCCTAATGGCCATCCTTCCCTCCATCCCTCTTTTTGTTAGCTTGGAGGTCACCCATCAGTCAAGAATATGCTGCCTGCTTGTCCTGGGATAAAGCACAGTTACTTACCGTAACAGGTGTTATCCAGGGACAGCAGGCAGATATTCTTGCGTCCCACCCACCTCCCCGGGTTGGCTTCTTAGCTGGCTTATCTTAACTGAGGGACCGCGCGTCGGGGTCGGGCGGGAAGGCACTCGCGCATGCGCGGTGCGGTCTCTAGAACTTTCCAAGTTCTTAGAGTGCAATCACTCTAAAAGTGTCCGTACCGGGGCTCCGTCGGTGCCGTCACCCATCAGTCAAGAATATCTGCCTGCTGTCCCTGGATAACACCTGTTACGGTAAGTAACTGTGCTTTACTGCAACAGCCTCTACCTAACATGTCCTAACAATATGATAAAACAACTACAGACAGTTCAGAACACTGCCATCAGACTCATCTACTGTCTCAGCAAATTTGACCACATCACTCCCGCCTATATAGACTCTCACTGGCTTCCGATAAAAGCAAGAACTCAATTCAAGTTCTATTGTCTGCTGTTTAAGATAACCCATGGAACTGCCCCCTGTTACCTAAACAACCGCCTAAACCATTACCGCTCATCCAGATCAAGAAGAACTCAAAACCTATTCACCTTCCCACCTAATAATGGAACCCGTCTTAAGAAACTATACGACAGCCTTCTAGCGACACAGGCAGCAAAAATTGACCCCACAATCACCAAACTAATGATCAATACAACAGACATCAAAGTGTTTCGAAAAGAAATCAAAACATTTCTATTCAGAAAACATGTCATTACCAACTAATATCCTCCCTTTATGCACAAGCTCTCCCTCGATAGAATAACACATTAATTCAATTCTTAGAACCTTTCCTATCATATATACTCTGATTCCTATATAAACATTTTCCACACTATCCAATAAATTTCTTACTTCATTATTAGGTAACTTCCAATCTGTAAACCGTATATACTGATAATCTCCACTATATTCTGTTATCACTTGATTCCCTTGATATGTAATTCTCAAAATTGAATCCTCTACCACACCATTTAATGTACACGAATCACTGTTATGTAATTTATCTAGATAATCTTTATTACGCAATTCTTTTGGTAATTCCTATAATTTGTATTCCGCCTTGAACAATATATAATGTATAATGTATTCGAAATTAATTTTCCTATGAACTATTTTCCTACCTTCTTCTACTCTATGTTTATAACCTAACTAATTTATTTTTCTCAAGTACTTTAGCAAGAATGTGAGTCTTTGGGACAGTCAGGGAACTCTAAGTACTTTCTCTTCATCTTAATTAATCTTACTTATTGCATTTCTTCTGTTTCTACTGTAAACCGCTTAGAACCTCACGGTACAGCGGTATATAAGAAATAAAATTATTATTATTATTTGTGAACTTGGTTTAAGATAAATCTCTTATTGTGCAATTTTTTTAAAGTTACCTTTCCTGTGTTCAAGCTTCATAATCTGTAAAATTATAATGCATTGCTTGAGATGTTTACCATTTTACATCTGCATTAAGAATTAACACACAGGTTTTGACAAGTTTTTTTTATATTGGTTCTGTCTGTAATCCAGATCCAGCTCAGCAGCTATAGTCATCCTTTTTTCCTGTATTTTGCATGACCTGTGCATATGTATGTGGTTGACTGGATAATTTACTATAGTTTAATAATTTATATTCTGTCTTTTCACTCTACACAGCATACAAAGCAAATGACAGACAAATATCAAACATAAAATGAATATATTGAAACACTGCTGACAATGTAAACTTGAACTTCCTAAATATCTTCCTGCACCTCCACATTTAATTAATGGGGAGATGACAAAAAAGCCAAGTTGTTGGTTTTTGTTTTTTTTTAAATTAATGCTTCTACTGAAGATTTCACAAATGCAATAATCTAAGTTAGTGCAAAAGAAAATAGAAAATTGGAGCTAGCACATCATGGCTCTTTGGTGTTCCCACTTCCAAACATAGGGCTAGATTCACTAAGCCTTGCACTGCTCTCGATGCTCATAGGCTCCCTGCGCTAAAAAACGCTATTGCGGTTTAGTATAAGTGGGCCATAGTGCAAAATATAGATAGCAGATATAAATTCAGACACATTTTGATCACTAAATTGAAAATAAAATCATTTTTCCTACCTTTTTGTCTGGTGATTTCATGAATCTCTGGTTGCACTTCCTTCTTCTGACTGTAAATCTAATATTTATTTATTTCTGCCACTTCCCTTTTCTTTCTGTCTCTCTTTCTTTCTCTCTCCCCCTTCTGGGCCATAGACTTCCAAAGCCTACCTGGTACTGACCTTAGTTTCCAACTACTGGAGTTGAACCAGATCCTGGACTTCCAAGAGTTAAAATCAGTAAAGTTTATTGAGATCTTGAACATTACATTAGTGATTTCTATTCTGCCTTTACCTTGCGGTTCAAGGCGGATTACATAAGAATTGTTATGATCTTAAGAAGTACATATTAAGAAGTATTTGAGGAATAGGTTGAACATTTTCTAATTCGCTAAGGAGTAGATTGGTAATGCAGGAGGAGTTTGGAACATTATTGGTTATGTTATATTGGTTTTATGTATTTTTTTGAAGAGTAGGGTTTTTGTTTCTTTTTTGAAAGTTTTGTAGTCTGTGGTTGAAGTCAGCAGATTGGTGAGTTGTCGGTCCAGTTTTGCTGCTCTGGTGGCCAGTAGGTTGTCATATTTTTTTTGTTTGACATTTTTGGTTGGCGGGTGTGTGAATATTGTGTGTGTTCTCCTGTGTCTGTTAGATGTGGAATAAGTTAGTCGATTGTTCCAGTAGGTAGGGCTGTTTCCGTTTATAGCTTTGAATAGTAGGCAATGGAATTTGAAGTGAATTCTGGCTTATATTTGGAGCCATTGTGAGTTGTGATATGCCTCTGTGATGTGGTCGTATTGTTTCCAATGAATAGATAAGTCTTAGGGCTGTGTTTTGTATTGTTTGAAGTTGTTTTATCTTTGTTGCTGGGCAGGGGAGATATAGTATGTTGCAGTAGTCTATTAGGCCTAGGATTAGTGATTGAACCACAAGTTGGAATTGTTTTCTGTTGAAGAATTTTCGAACTTGTCTTAGGTTTCTCATAGTGGTGAATGATGTTTTTATAGTTTTGTTGATTTGTGGTTGCATGGTACAACACAAATCTGTCTATCAGCACTCCGAGGAGTTTTAGCATGGGTTGAATGGGGTATGAGATTGAGTTTATTTCTATGTTAGTCAAGGTTGGGGTTTTGCAGTTTTCAAGGAGGATGAAGTTTGTTTTGTCCGGGTTAAGTTTTAGTTTGTGTTCTTTCATCCATGTTGCTACTGTTTCAAGTGTTCCGTGTATTGTGCCTATCGTGGAGGGCTCAAGTTGGTCGAAGGGGAGGAGTATAGTGATATCATCTGCATAGCTGTAGGAGGTAATGCCTAATTTATATAGGTAGCTTAGGGAGGCAATGTATAGGTTGAAAAGTATGGGAGACAGGGGTGATCCTTGTGGCACTCCACACGGATTGGACCAAGGTTCTGATTTTTCTTTGTTTTGACTCTATAAGTTCTGGATTGTAGGAATCCTTTAAACCATGTTAGAACTTTTCCTGTAATTCCTATTGAATCTAGAGTTTATAAGAGGATGTCGTGGTCTACTAGATCAAAGGCTGCAGAGAGGTCTAATTGTATGATCATCATTTTTTTGCCTGTACAGAGGTGTTGTCTCGCGATGTCCATGAGTGTTTCTAGTAGGGTCTCGTGGGGTGGAGTAAATTGTGGTTTTCTAAGTATATGTTTAGGGCTTTAGCTACTAGACCTTCCATTAGTTTGACATACAGTGGGATTGAGGCTATGGGTCTGTAGGTGGATGGATTGTCCATTGCTCCTTTGGGGTCCTTTAGGATTGGAGTTATGATGATTTTGCTGAGGTTTTGTGGGAACTGGCCATCTGTGAGTAGAGTTTGTATCCATTGTAGGAACAGAGTGCGGAATAGCGTACTAGAGGTTTTCAGTAGGTATGGTAGGCAGTGGTTAAGTTCACAGGCTGCATGACTATATTTGTTATATAGTTTGTTGAAGTCTGACCATTGTATAGGTGAGAAGAGGGACCAGGTTCTGTCTGCTGCTATCGATTCTTTTTCTGTGGGGGAGGTTGAGATTTCTTCTAAGTGAGTGGGTGTTCCATTGAACGTGGCTCTGATATTTGCGATCTTATTTTTGAAGAATGTGGCTAATATGGTGGCTGAGGGAGGGGGGAGAGTTGTTATTGGTCAAATATGGTATGGTGTCTGTGAGTTCTTTTAGTAACTGAAATAGCTTTTTTGTGTCTTGGGATCCTTCTCTTTGCTTTGTGTAGTATGTCTTTCTTTTTTCTTTCAGCTTTTGTTTGTATTTTTGGTGTAGTGTTCTCCATGTTGTTTTTGTGGAATCTTGGCTACTTTTTCTCCATTTTCTTTCTAGTTGTTTGCATTGTCTTTTGAGTTGGAGTAGTTCATTGTCGAATCATTTGTCAGATTTTCTATGTATTCTTGTTTTGGATTGTTCTGGGGCTATCTCATGTAGGGTTGCTGTACTTAGAATGTTCCATTGTGGGATGAAGTCTTTGGGGTTGTAGTCTTGGATTATGGCATCTGTCTTTGTCCAGAATTTGGTGGGGTCGATTTGTGGGTGCGAGTTGTAAGTTATTTTTTGTGTAATTGGTTTGCTTTTGTTTTTGGTCCAGTTGATTTTGAAGGAGTACGTATAATGGTCAGACTATAGGGATCGGTACCAGTATCTGTTTGATGTGTAGATTTCTGGTTAAGTGGGCTGTTGGGACATGTAGGCTGCAATGTCGAGTTGGTGACCTTTTTCATGTGTGGTCTGAGGGTCTAGTATCTTGTATGTTAGGGTCTCGAGGTATGCTAGTAAGTTTTCAACTTGTTTGTGGGATTGGTTTTCAAGGTGGAGATTGAGGTCTCCTAGAATTAAGTTGTAGGTTGTCGTTAGTAAGTTTTGGTAAATGAAATCTTTTGCTGGGTTCCAGTTTTCTGGAGTTATATAGCAGAGCAAGCATATTAGTGTTCCTTTAAGTGATGTGCTTGAGAATTGACAGGCTAGTAGATCCATGTATGGGGTAGTTGTTTTGTCTTGTATTTTTAGGTCTAAGGTGGTTTTGGCTACTATGGCGATACCTCCTCCTCTTTTGTTTTCTCTGCAGACCACTATTATTTTGTATCCTTTTGGGCAGACTTCCATTATTCTGGGGTCTTAATCTAAAGTAAGCCAAGTTTCTGTGAGGAAAAGGCAATCTATGTTTTCTTCTTTTATCCAGTTCTTTATGTGTTCTGTCTTGGGGCCTATGGCTCTGATGTTCACATATGCACAAGTGAGAGTGGTGTAGACTGTTTGTGTGATCTGAGTTATTTTCGGGTAGATGTGTGATCTTTGGAGCGGTTGCATTTTGGTCTTGCAAGGGTTAGCCGGTCTTCTTCTTGTAGTTTGTGTGGTGGATTGGTAGGTGTAGGTCTGATAGTTTGTGATTTTATCTATTGAGAGCCATCTGGTAGGTTGGGTGGTTCCCTTGGAGTTAGATAAGGTTGGTATTGGGGAGATGTTGTTTGCTGTTACCTTCTGGTTGGTTAGTAGTAGGGTAATTGGTAGGATAGCTTGATATTTTTGTGGTGTAGTTTTCATTATGGTATTGGAAGTGGAGGGTAAGTTCTTTTTCGTCCTTGGCTTGTTGAGAGTTGATTCTGGTGATGGAGAGGTTATTTTGTGGTGTTGTGGGTGGCTGGTGTTGGAGTGTGTCTTCGTGAGGGCTGGTTAGGTGAACCTGAGATGGTTGTGTTTTGGTCGCTTCGCAAAGGCGCTCGCTAAGGCACCTTTGACATGCGCCTTCAACGGCACGCTGAACGGCTACATGCCATTGGGCTCTGAGTCTTTCAACTGGCTCAGTAGTGGAACGTCAGGGGTAAGGGGCGGAGTGCTCTCACACGCTTCCTTCCCTCTGCTCTCAGTCCAGGTGAGGCAGCAGGACCGGTGAGTAAAACAAAAAAAAAACAAAACCCTTTTTTAATTAAATTAAATTAAGCGTTGCCGCTGAGCCTTTCAACTGGCACAGCGGTGGAACATCGGGAGTAAGGGGCAGAGTGCGCTCCCACATTTCCTTCCCTCTGCTCTTGGTCCAAAATATAAAAAATAAACATATTCCAACACTTGAACAGCAATAATTGTCTTGCATAAGCAGTCAATGGACCCTACACGGTGGTGTCTAGCCTTCTTCAGGGGTCCTTTGAACACAATAGAAAGCAGTCAGGTTACAGTAAACTGTTCAAGTGTTGGAATATGTTTGTTTTTTTATATTGTGTGAAAATTACATGTTTAAGATATCGATAAACCTTACTGATTTTTAACTCTCGGAAATCAAGGATCTGGTTCCACATCTTTTATTTTGTACAAACTGGTTTTTCCAAGGTCCATTCCTGTGGGAGGTAGGACCGTCTTGGTGACGTAGACCACCCCTACAGCGGTTTCTTGTGTTTGGAGGGCAACTACTGGAGTTGCCATTGAAGTTCATTCCAGCCTATCCAAACCATCTCCTTTACAGGATTCAGACCATGAAAGTTAGCCCATTCATATTCTAATTAGCAATCCTCTGTGTTCATCCCACACTTTTTGTGAATTCCATCACAGTTTTCCTCTCCACCATTTCCCTCAGAAGGGCATTCCAGGCATCCACGACCCTCTCCGTGAAAAAGAATTTCCCAGCATTACTCTTAAGTCTACCACCCCTCAACCTCAATTCACATCCTCTAGTTTTACCAATTTCCCTTCTCTGGAAAAGATTTGCTCCTATATTAATACCTTTCAAACATTTAAATATCTATATCATATCACCCCTGTCCCTCCTCTCCTCCAGTGTATATATATTGAAGTTTTCTAGTCTCTTTTGTACTTATTTTGCCGCAAACCTCCTACCATTTTTGCTACTTTCCTCTGAACTGCTTCAAGTCATTTTATATCCTTGACCAAATACAGCTTCCATCCCTGAGCACAATACTCCAAGTGGGGCATCTCCAATGACCTGTACAGGGGTGTCAGCACCTCCTTTCTTCTTCTGGTTATGCCTCTCACTATACAGCCTAGCAACCTCCTGGCTAGAGCCACTGTCTTGTCACACTGCTTTGTTGTTTTCAGATCCTCGGATACTATCATCCCAAGGTCCCTCTCCTCATCCATGCATATCAGCCTCTCGCCTCCCAGCACATACATCTCTATCAGATTTCTACTCCCCCAAATGCATTACTCTGTACTTCTTTGCAGTGAACTCCCTCCTGGATGTCCACTCTGTTACCAATCTTGGTTTCATCCGCAAAAAGGCAAACCTTTCCTTCTAACCTTAGGCAATATCGCTCACAAACATATTGAACAGAATAGACCCCCAGCACCGATCCTTGAGGTACTTTACTACTCACCTTTCCTTCCTCTGAGCAAATTCCATTAACCACCACCCTCTGACGTATGTCCATAAACCAGGTTCTAATCCATTTCACCACTTTGGGTCCTAACTTCAGCCAGCCAAGTTTGTTCAAGAAAACGGAATGTGTTACCAGCCTATATTGTGTTTTCTAACATTTGCATTCCATCATTTTGTGTAATTGCAATAGCCATAAGTGTTAATACTTTTAGGATCACTGCTGCTGCTTTTGGTTTATTTAGAAAAGGTAGTACAGAAAATTGTTTTCTTTTATTGCAGGTTCAGACCCGCAGTGCTGATGAGCCTATGACTACATTTGTTTTGTGTAATGAATGTGGCAACAGGTGGAAGGTAAGGATGGGACGGCCTTTCAAAATAGCCACTGTTCTCTTATATAGCTTGTCTGTTTCTTGGGTAATTGTACGATCCTCTTGTGCTGTTAAAACCATCCAGCCTCATTTCGGATTTATATTGAACAAATGTGGAAAAGTACCACTTCATTTTTTTAAATTAACATAAGTCAATTGATAAATCCTTCAGTACAAGAAGCCTGAAATTTGGACTTCTGACTTTGAAACAATACAACAAAGATAATTCTTAGATTCCAAAACGCAGCTTTATTTACTCTTATTAATACTTTATTGATTAGTGGCAATAGTTTGGTACATGAGGGAGGGCACAGCCAGAATTCAGTAATAGTAGGTCAGAATATGCTGAAATAGCTTATTTTGTTTTTGGGTGTTGCTGTATCCTTTTTGTCAGCAGGTGACTAATTGCATTTTACCATAAGAATCTCAGGCAAATTGGTGACAGTAGCTGGTTTGCCGATTCTTTGTCACAAGCTATAATTTTTCTTATACCTTTGATGATATTGTAACATGTTTCCCCAGCATTTGTTCAGGAAAAGTAACTGAGATCACAGTGTGAGTAGTTGAGCCTTTGCTTTGGATCATGGCCCCCCTCTTCTCTATGCTTGGTTTTCAGCTTTAGAGACCACTGCTGTATTTTAAGGCAAGTTAGTGTCTCTATTGGAAGCTAAACATTTTGAGCAGTGGGAAATTTTTACTGCTCATTAAAGTAACCCTTCAGCCTAACTGGTCGTTATCATGGCTTGGTTGATTTACTCACATCGTGAATGTATAATATTCAAATATAACTTTTCTTTGAGGAACTTTTCCATATGTTGTAATATCTTTGATACCATGTTTCCAAATGTATCCCATGCAGATCCTACTGGCAAATAACCTTGGTGGTTCTATATTTCCTAATATTGGTTGACCCAATAGTTGTCTAGAGCAGTGGTCACCAACCCTGTCCGGAAGACCACCAGGTCAATTGGGCTTTCAGGGTAGCCCTAATGAATATGCATGGAGCAGATTTGCATGTCTGTCATTTCCATTAAATGCAAATCTCTCTCATGAATATTCATTAGGGCTGGCCTGAAAACCTGATTGGCCTGGTGATCTTCTAGGACAGGGCATTTTCAAGGAAACTTAACAGCTCCCACCAGGCTATCTTTTTAAATTACTGAGAAAACATCTATGTCATTTAAATGTTCTCCAAAGGATAGATAGCACTATATGCTGGTTCTGTATTTCCAAGAGAGATAATTAAAGGTGTACACTCCAAAAGTTTGGCATTGGACCATGTATTAGTTGTCAAAGCTACTGACAGCAAAGTTTGCAATCAAACCTTTTATTTAATGCATTCAACTAAATGAATCTTCAAACCATTTGCTAAAACCCCCAGCAAACTTTATAAGGGTTTATTGGACAGTATATTTTATGGGGAAGAACTGAAACCAAGCAAGGATGGTTAGTTAGCTTTTACTTGCTGGCTAGCTAATTTCAAATCATTCCTAATGCCTGAAGTAAAATAACAAAAGATAGGATTTTGCAGCTTAGCCTTGGTGGGGGTATTTATCAGTATCGCAAAACACTCGATAACTGAAAATCTGAAGAAAAGACCAGGGCTCCGATGCGCAAAAATTTCCATGGCAATAAGACTCATTAAAGCAGTTTTACTATCACAGAAAGCTCTCGTGTTAATGTTCAAAAGGGTTCTCCATGGCTGCTACTGATCCTCTACTGAGAACCCTATTCAAATGCATCACAAGGAGCTCATTAGTATTTAAATGCACAAAAGAGAATGCCCCCTTTTACGGGACAAAAATTTCCGGCAGGTCTGAAATTGCCGGTAGCTATCCTGCATGTGTTGTGTGAGGCACCCATTAAAAAATAGCAGCCCTTGCTCTCCCTGGAAGCCCAGATCTACTGAGCCACAGGATTCCCCTGCCACTGAGCTCTTCTAGGCCTCCTGCTAAGCATTACCACTCAAGGCAACAGAGACCATAGAAATCTCAGTCTCAGTCCTTTTGACTCTCCTAGAGAGCATTGGCAACATTTTCTTCACTCTTCCTCCAATCTTTCCATAAGAGGCAGACTACTTTCACTAGCATTGGACCCTAATCACATCAGACTAGTGGGTATGTTAAGTAGTAGCTTTAGGTTATGCCCTGTGTTTGCTAATATGACCTCCAACCCATCCACCAAGAGTCTTTTCAGCTCTTTCCAGAAGACCCTCCACAAAGAACTCTCAGCCCTTCTCCTGCTAAGAGAGGGAGGGGCCAGAGGTTCTGCTCCAAGTATTTTCTTATCAAAAAGAGACAGGAGGCCTTCAACCAATTCTAGACCTTCATGACCTCAGCAGATGATTGCTGAAGAAGTTTTGCATTGTCTCTCTGGGAACTCTTCTGCCCCTATTGGAAAAGAACAATTGACTTTGCTCTCTAGATCTCAAGAAAGTCTACACTCATATACCCAACCTACCTACTCACAGGAAATATCTTTGCTTTCGAGTTGAATTTCATATTAAGTCCTACCCTTTGGTCTAGCACCAGCTCCAAGGATTTTCACAAAATGCCTTGTAGTAGTGGCAGTAGAGAGTTGCGCGGGGATAGAAATCCCGCCCATCCCCACCAGAATCCCCTCCATCCCTGCAAGGAATCTCCTCTGTCCCTGCCCGTCCCCCCCCTAAAAGTTACCTGTCTCCATAAAAGGCAGCAATTACTTCTGACAGTTTTGATTTTTTTTTTTTAAGTCTTAGTTTATTTAAACCAACAATAAAATACAATATAAACAAATAACAGTGAACAGAATTAAGAGATGCATACATCACCAGAAAGAATTAGAATAGAAATTAGATCATGTGACTGTAGGGTCAACCATTTCTTTATAAAAGAGTTAGATTTTTTGGCAATATAAAGCTCATATCTGTAGAGCAAAGAAATCTGGTTCCACCATCTGGCATAGGTAACTTTTGAGAGGTCCATCCAAGATCCACAAATGGTTTTTAAAGCAGCAATGAGTAAAGAATCAAACAATACAGCATCAAAATAATTTAAAGCTGAATTGAGAGAGGCATTTTTAGGACAATGGGTTGCATAAGAAAAATGTTCCAAAACTGAACTGGAAACTCCAAAAACAAACTCAGCAAGTACTTCAAAGCTTTAGGTAAGATCTGATAATCTGTTGCTTTTTCCTTTGCAAAAATTTGAAATGATCTTCCTGTAGAAGTGAGACTCCTTCCTTCTCTGATAACTTTTTGGAAAACCTTAAAAACTTATCTATTTCAGAAATTTCTAATTGACTCTTCAACATAAAAAAGGATTAGAAATGATGATCCTTTGCTCTAATAATTCGTTTCCTTGTCCTATTATTTAATCTTCTGTAAACCGAATCAAGCCCCATTGTTGGGATGAGTCGGTATACAAGACCAAGGATTGGATTGGATTGGTGGCATAACCATAAGAGGGGGCTGGGTTCCCGCTTTGAGCTTAGTCCCCTTCAAAATGAACATCTCCCTTGCTGTAGCTGGTGGGATATTTTGTTTTTCCATCATCTTGGTCCCAGTTTCTGCTTTTGTCTATCTTCTTTCAGTAGTGGATGGTTTCTTCCAACCTCATTCAAGGTCTTCCCTTTCAGACCCCTTGCCATCAAACATTCCTCACCATAGATGCTTTGATGTCAGATTGGAGTGCTTACCTCAACAGCTTCCACACTCAAGGAGAGTCTGGTCTCCTCTCAAGAAAACTCTCCATATAAATCTCCTCGACATCTGAGCAATATGAAATGCTTTCAGAACATCTATCCTACTCTGACAAATTATAATAGACACTGTGGTGTACAGGCCTCTCGCATGAATCACCACTTTAAACAAAATGAGCCTCATAGCTAGAAGTACGGCGAATAACGCCAGAACCCCTGTAATTATTCAGCTACTCAGCTGGCCTGCTTCAATCATTTCCTTATGAGTAGATCAGGGTTATTAATTTAAAAAAAAAGAAGCCAGAAAGAAATTTAAATGCAACAAATCAAACCCCTCAAATCAAACTTAAAAGCTAAGTGAATATTAATATGTCTAATGAACATAGTGATAGCTGTTTTTTGCTAAAAGAAGAGAAGATATCACTTTCAACATATCTGAAGCACTATAAGAACTTTAAAAACTTTTACAAATTGTTCTCAGCGTCTTAGAGTGTGATCATGGATTTATGAAGTTGCAATGACTGGAAGGTGAACTCTCTTTTAGGGAAGTTTAGCAGCCTTCCCTTCAGAGTTTCATGTCTCTGAGCATTTTTTATATTTAATTGATCGCACTCTATAGACTATTTTCTATTGAAGTCAGTTTTTTTTTGCTGCTTCAATCATTGGCTCCTCTTACAACCGACGGCCACCACGGAAAAAACTCCATCAGGAGAAAAAAACTGTGACGCAACCGGTTGTAGAGTCTTACCTAGCTTAAAGCTCTATGCACCCCAGTGTCTAGAAATGTGGTAATACAAAAAACATAAACATCATAAAACACACACAAACAAGCCAAGTACTTAGCTGCACAAATAGGGATGTCCTTCCGGAGAAAAAAACGTGATGTATATTTCCCAACACAGACCATTTGTAATCCTCTCACGGAGCTGTGCTTTAAATCTTCGGTGCTCTCCACTCCTAATCACAGTTCTCAAGAGAGAACCTACATCCTCTAGATGCGCTTAAACACGTCCTATTTGCAATACTTCAAGGTCCCAAAGTCCTTACGCAGCTTCCATCAGCACTCCCGGCCAGTGGCAGAAAATCCAAGTCCCTTCCTCGAAAAGAGCCTTATTTTTCTATATCCCGCTGCCTCAGGAGAAAAGGGCTAATCACAAACACATAGTATACTTCATTTCTTCTATCTCCACAGCATTGACTCAGGAGAGGCAGGCAAATTTAAACACCCATCCTCGCACGCAGGTCACTTCACATGATAAGCTACAGGAGGAAAGTTTAAAGGGCTCATTAGTTCTTAATAGAATGCTTGCCATTTGATGGTACTGTTTAGCCCACAAGGTTCCATTAGCTCTTTTCTCCTGAGACAGCAGGATATAGTAAAACAAGGCTCTACAACCGGTTGCGTCACAGTTTTTTTCTCCTGGTGGAGTTTTTTCCGTGGTAGCCGCCGGTTGTAAGAGGGAGCTGATGATTGAAGCAGGCCATCTGAGTAGCTTAATAATTACAGGGGTTCTGGCGTTATTCACCGTACCTCTAGCTCTGAGGCTTGTTTTGTTTAAAGTGGTGATTCATGTGAGAGGCCTGTACACCACAGTGTCTATTATAATTTGTCAGAGTGGGATAGCTGTTTATAAGATTGAATTTTACAGACAACTTTAACACTAACTAAAGTAAATAATCAGCCTGAATTTATTAATAACTTACTTATCTCTTATAATCAAACTAAGACCTTACGATCTACTGCTCATAATCTCCTTACCATTCTCTCATTGAAACATATCAGTACAATGAGGGCTACAATTTTTTCCCTTAACGCTCCTTCTCTCTGGATCAGTATCCCTAATTACTTGCGCAAAAATACAACTCTTATCAATTTTAAGATGAAGCTAAAAACATTCCTCTTCCTTAATGCTTTTGCAACTTAAACTGTCCTTTTAAGGACGACATAAATTTAAGAAAGGTTTCTACTCACAGTTCCCCCTCCTTTTGTTTTTCCCCTTAAGTGTTCTCCTTCTCTCTATCAGTTGTAGTTCCAATCCCTTCTTCCTTTTTTGTTCCCGTTTGTCATTGTCCTTAAAAAATTGTCTTTTCCCTCAGTTTGTTTTTTATTTACATTGTATTATAATTGGCGCATTGTTATGGCGTTTTTTGTACTCTGCCTAGAAGGTTGGAGTGGGCGGTATAATAAATTTTAAGTAAACTTGAAACTACAGTATCTGGATAGTACCAAGGTGTAGCTGTATAGCTATGTAGATAAATTTAGGCTAGTCAGTGGTCTCTGCGTATATTCAGTGCACTCATATGGATGACAGTGCAGAATATACATAATAGATTTAAATACTGAGTAGGAGATTTGAATATGGGTACAGCGATTTTTTTTTTTTTTTTTTTTATGAACTATTACCACAATGCTTTCCAGATTCAATTTTTATTCATTAGCCTAATCTGTCAAGGCCCCATCTCTACTATGATATGCTTGGGTAGATGAGTGGTTAAAAGTAATTTGAAAGCAATGAAATAATGTAGAACTAGAGGAAATGCATCAACAGAAAGAAATAAGGAAGGTTTAATTTCTGGCCCATTCACTCAATAAATGCACACAAAGTTTAAATGAAAATAGATGGTAAAGACAGAAGATGCAGACATTTAGCCTCATGTTTGTCTTTTCTTTTATAGTTCTGCTAAAAGAAGAAATAATTATGAAATCTGGACCAGACAGAGAGGATTTTGCAATTAACTTTAAGGAAGTACTAGATTAAGCATCTAGTTTTCTGCAACAATGATAGGATTTTTAGCAGGATAAACCTTCATTGGCCTGTGGTTATCATCCCAACTATCACCGTCCTAAATGCTTTCCTGTACTTCTAACAAATAGCAAGAAGATACCTGATTTTAATGGTGTGTGTAAAAAAAAAAAATATTTTTTCATTTTTATAAGTGAGTCGACATTAAACTTTTATTGATTAAAATTGTGTTTTGTGCTGTTTTAATTGTTTGCCTATAAAATACTTTGACTCAGTCATGAAAATCATCTTCATTTTTTCCATACAAATATTTTACAAATGGATTTTGTTCCTTTTGAAATTTTTCTTTTGGCCCAATAACATTGTACTTGGAGCATTTATCCATTTGAATTGCTTTATTTTTACCTATGAGAGCAGTTTGAAAAGTTTGGTAAAAAAGCAAGTTAAAAAACAGTCTCCATCGTGGGCTATACACTCAGTCCAGCAAGTCTCCAGTTTTTTGTGTCATAGGAAATAATAGCTTATGAAAAAACTAGAAGCTTGCTGGACTAAGCGTATAGCCCTCAATGGAGAGACTCCGTTGCTGAACTCTTGCTGTCATAATTCTCATCTTAAAAGTGCACCTGTAGTATCTAGAAGGTTTGATGTGCTTGAGTAATCTGGAATCCAGTTCTTCCATAAAAAGAAAGTGCCAGAGCAATTTTTTGAATTGGAATAAATTTCATTATTGAAACTAAAGTATGTTACAATGCCATTTCATACCATTGTCTGAGAAGGATGAGAATCTTACGCAACAATTCGTAACATATTCCATCCATTAATAAAATTCAATTAGATCACTTCATGGAGAAAGTGGATTTTCTTGATAACTACAGCCCCAGAAAATGGAATGCTTGCTTACAGAAACTCAACTAATAGGTGCAGTCAACCTGTATGGTAAATCCCTGAATCTTTTACAATGTGGTTACAATGTTAGCATAGCTCAGTGGTAGGCAAACTCATTAGTCGAAAGAGCCAAATATCAGCAGTACAAGATTTCTTTTGAGAGCCAAATTTCTTTTCAAGAACCATGTTTTTAGGAGTTGGTTTAAACTAGCTACTAACATTAAATAAAACCAGATATCATAATAATAACAATCTTATTTTTGACAAAAAAAATCTTTTTCTACCTTTTGTCGTTTCTATTTTACCATAAACTGTCTATCTTGTCCCCTTCTCTCCTTTGTACATGATTAATTTCAGCTCTGCCATCTCTCCATTTTTCTCTGTCACCACCCCCTCCCCTATGCTCTGGCATCTCTCTCTTCTCCTTCCTTCCCGCCCCATGGTTTGGCATCTGTCTCCTTCCATTCCCTGGTATCTCTCTCCTTTCCTTTCATCTCTCCCTCCCCATCCATGCTCTGAGATCTCCTTCCTTTTCCGTTAGTCTGGCATACCTTCTTCCTCCCCTCCATGTCTTGGCATAGCTCCCTTCCTCTCTTCCCTCCATGCCTTGGCATCTCTTCCTTCCTCCCTCTCTTTCCTCCATGCCCTGGCATCTCTTCCTCCCTCCTTCCCTCCCAGCCCTGGCATCTCCTTTCATTCCTTTCCCTCCAGTTTGGTGCAGCAATTCGCTCCCCCTCTGCTCCCTTTACTCCTATTACCCCATCCCCAGTCGGCAGTGCAGCCCTTAAATGGGTGTTCCAAGGCCTGGCGTCATGAACTTCTTCAGGCAGCAGCAGCATTCACAATTTGCTGCTGTTGCCAGCTTCGGGCCTTCTCTGTTGGGTCCTGCCTTCTTGGAAACAGGAAGTAGGCAGGACTCAGCAGAGAGGAAGACTCGAAGACAGCAACAGCAGCTAATTGCAAACGCTGTTGCTGCCCGAAGAGTTAAAGATGCCAGGCCTTAGAGCACCCAGGGCAGACCACTTCTCTCCCTGTAGCCGGGGCCCCTCCGCGAGATGACCGACAAAATTCCCTCCAGTACTCATCAGCAGCCGCAGCACTCTAAACAGGCTGTTTTGCAGTGTGCAGCCTTCTACAAATGATTCCTGCTGCTGCATCACTGATGATGTTATCAGTGATGCGGCAGAAGGAATCACCAGCAGAAGCCTGCAAACTGCAAAGCAGCCTGTTTAGAGTGCTATGGCTGCTGACGAGTGCTGGAGGGAGGTTTGTCGGTCTTCTCACAGTGGGAGGGTTGGTGGGGAGGGCCCGGAGTGATGACGCTGGGGGGGAGGAGCCCAGGACGATGACGCTGGGGGGGTGGGGTGATGACTGCTGCAATCCGGCCCTGAAGGCAGCTGTTCTCAAACTGCCAGTGGCTGCCCCAAAGCTTTCCCTCTGCGGCGATCTGCCCTGTCAGAAAAGGGAAGTTGCGACAGAGGGAAAACTTCGGGGCAGCCGCCGGCAGCTTGTGAGAAAAGTTGCTGTGTTGAGGACCTTCTGCTACTGGCAGAGATGCACTCAAGTGGCTAAAGAGCCACATGCGGTTCGTGAGCCGCAGTTTGCCGACCACTGGCATAGCTGGATTTAAGAAAAGTTTGGACAAATTTTGCAGGAAAACTCCATAGCGTGCTTTTGATATAGATGTAGGAAAATCCACTATTTGCCCTGGATTGGTATCATGGAATATTGCTACTATTTGGGTTTCTGTGATCTGGATTGGCCACCATTGGAGACAGGAAACTGGGCTAGATGAACCATTGGTTTAACCCAGTATGGCTGTTCTTATGTTCTGCACACACTTGTTTTTGTGCATGTGCAAGTTAGCCTCTCCCCTGCTGACCACACTTGATTTTCATGCATATGCACAGGGAGGGGGGTTGGTTCAGGTGCAATGGGTAGAAAGTAGCCATTGTCTATAGCAAGTAGGGAAATCATTTATGCCCAGAGTACATCTTCAGCTGGCAGGGACTAGAGATCCCTACCAGCCATAAGGGTGCCAGAATTTTAGGTGGGCTTGAGCTCAAATTGGGTGGGTTAAAGCCCACTCATGGCTAAGCCACAGTTATAGTCTAATGGTTAGTATGGTGGGCTGACTCTGTGCAGGTCATTGTTCTGGATACAAAACTTAAGATTGTGTTCTTATTAGGGAGAGTAAACGTGAGTGAGTATATGCCTCTGAGTTGACCACCAATCCATGGCTGCATGCACCATGAGGAATCCTTCCTGTGATGTTTCAAGGTAGAGTACAGGAGTGGTTTGCCATTGCCTTCTCCCGCGTAATGTGTGGCTCCACTATGTCGCTGCTACCCAACATAGGGACCTGGAGCCTATAGCTATTAGTATTCTCCAGTTGTCCCCCATCCAAGAGAAAGTACCTGCATATAATATATGTAAACTGCTTTGGTTGTACTTAGAGTCACAAAGAGCTGCAGTAGGGGGGGAAATAAATAACAAAGTTATGATTACAAATTTTTATCAAAATGCAGCTTTAAAGAATAAAAAGTAATGAAAAGATAGGAAATGCAGCCTAGTTTATTTTGGATGCAGAGCTTACTATGCAGCATCATATAAATAATCTTATCAAAATCTCATTTTGGCATCTATGATTAATTCAGATATGCCATTATCACCATACCAAACCTAACCATTAACTACTGGTTCAAGCCACCGATCCTTGAGCTGAGAGATTTTAGACTATCATAATGCCATTTTTTTGGTCTAAGGTCTAGGGTTAAAAACCCAACTTATTAAAATAAGCTTAGATTTTGGCAAGCTCAGAAATTTACAGGCATGACAACCCTTCTTTAGGAATGAAGAATTGGGCTGATAATAATGAGAGGGTGGTGGTATCAATGATGCTGAACCTTCTTACTTGTTTGATGCCTAGATCAAAGCTATATATTGCCTTGAATCTACCCAGACATCTCCACGTAATCATACATTGCAGTGCACACCCCTCAGCAGGTCTCAGTTGCAGATAATTTCAGGCAGTGCTTTGAGGCAACTGGGCTGCATAGTGACCAATATGGCACTCACTTATTGAGAATAGGAGCAGTCACCAGTACTGCAGTGTTGGAAGTACCTGTATGGGCCATTCAGAAACTCAAAGAATGAATACATTCCCATGAAGGAATGGTGTTCTGTCAGACTTGATTTGTAAGCTTTAGCTTTAGCTCTAGTTCTTCTGGTGAATTCAGGATGATGTGAAAGTGCTGCTTATAGCTTCTGAGGGTGAAGAGCAAACGTTTTCTAGTTACTTAGCAATCCCTAGTGGCCAGACTCAAGAGTGTAACATAGTAAATGACAGCAGATAAAGACCTGAATGGTCCATCCAGTCTGCCCATAAGTTATACCCACAGTGGCGTACCTAGCATATGTGACACCTGGGGCCCATCATTTTTTGACACCCCCCTCCCCCCCATCTGTATGAAAAACATGATTTTTAGTAACAATCCACACGTCACACAAGAGTGTATCTAGGAAAAGGCAGCATCTTACATACTGCAGTGAGCAGTACATCAATAAACCCACTGTAAAACTAAACAAGCCAGACTAGTACAGATCAAGCCTACACAGTCAATCCTAACAGAAAACCATGTCTTTTCGAACACAGAAAACACCTTCGCCTAGTATGTAATCACAAACTAACTCCTCCCCCTTTTACAAAACTGTAGTGTGGTTTTTAGCTATGGTGGTAACAGCTCAGATGCCATCGCTAAAAAACACTCTACAGTTTTGTAAATGGGGAGATAGAATAAAAATACATAGACAAAGGTTAAACTGAAGCACCAAGAAGCTGGACTCTGCATACAATGCAACATCACACAAACAGCAATGCAACTCACCTAAAGCAATAAATAAATATAATTTTTTTCCTACCTTGTCTTCTCTGGTTTCTGCTTTCCTCATCTTTTTGTCACTCTCTTCCTTTCATCCACTGTCTACCCTCTCTCTGCCTCTTCTCTCTGGCATCTTCTCTCTATTCCCGTTCTAGAAACTTTATGAATCCCCCTTCCATTTCTCCCTTCACCCCCATTAGTCTGGCATCCATCTTCTTCCCTTCCCTCTCCCACACCCACATGGTCTGTCATATCACTCTCTCCTCTCCCTTCCCCCTATTTCCATCAGCATCTGCCCCCTTTCTCTCCCTCCAACCCAATTCCATGCAGTATCCTTCCCCCTTATGTCTCTTTCCCTGCAATTCCATCAGCATCTGCCCCTTTCTCTCCCTCCACCATGCTTCCATTCCACCCTGACCCCCCTTTGTCACCCTCCACACCCTTCCATGCCACCCTGACCCCCTTTCTCACCCTTCACCATGATTCCATACCACCCTGACATCCCCCCTTTATCACCTTCACCATGATTCCATGCCACCCTGACCCTCCTTTGTCACCCTCCACACCCTTCCATACCACTCTGACCCCCTTTTTCACCCTTCACCATGTTTCCATACCACCTTGACCCCCTTTCTCACTCTTCATCATGATTCCATACCACCCTGACCCCCCTTTGTTACCCTCCACACCCTTCCATACCACCCTGACCCCCTTTCTCACCCTTCACCATGATTCCGTACCACCCTGAAACCCCCCCTTTGTCACCCTTCACCATGATTCCATATTACCCTGACCCCCTTTTGTCACCCTCCACACCCTTCCATCCCACCCTGACCCCCCTTTGTCACGCTTCATCATGATTCCATACCGCCCTGACCCCCTTTTGTCACCCTCCACACCCTTCCATACCACCCTGACCCCCTTTTTCACCCTTCACCATGTTTCCATACCACCCTGACCCCCTTTTTCACCCTTCACCATGTTTCCATACCACCCTGACCCCCTTTCTCACCCTTCACCATGATTCCATACCACCCTGACCCCCCCTTTGTCACCCTCCACACCCTTCCATGCCACCCTGACCTCCTTTCACCACCCTACTATGCTTTCTTTCTCCATCCCAAAGGTCCTGCGATGACTGCTTCTGCTCCGGATGGAAGAGGTAAGTGAGGTCGGAGGGGGCTGGGCCGGCAGACGCAGGGAGTTGCGGCAAGATTCTGCAATGACTGCGGCTGCCGGTCCACCCCCCTCCCCCTCCCAACATCACTTACCTCTTCCGGAACAGAGGCGGGACGGTGTAGTCATCACGGGACCTTCTGCTCTAAGTACGGCAGCCGTGCTGAGGTGCCATTTAAAGCAGCGCGGGAGGTTCTGGATCCGGCCAGCTGTGCACCCTTGGCACCATCCCCCCCTTGGTACACCACTATATACCCATTAAAAAATACATGATTAGATTAACTTGTCTCTTCTTTGATATTTCTAGGCTATAGACTGTAAAGTCTGATATTGTCCTAGGTTCCAAATGCTGAAGTTGCCGTCCAAGCTCAATCCAGCCTATCCAACCATCCCATTGTTTGCAGGATTTCTAACATAAAGTCTGGCCAGTAACATCCTCCTGTTCCATATTACTGTAGTTCACATTGATGCCCATCCCAGCCCAACCTACACTGAATCACCATATATGGGACACAGACCGTGCAGATCTGTCCAATACCGGCCTTAGTTCTTTAATTTACATCATTTTCTAATTAGAGATCCTCTATTTTTATCCCACGCTTTTTTGAATTCCATCACCATTTCCTCTCTACCATTTCCCTCGGGATGGCATTCCAGGCATCTACCACCCTCTCCGTGAAGAAGAATTTCCTAACATTGCTACTAAGTCTTCCTCCCTGAAACCTCAAATTATGCCCTCTAGTTTTACCATTTTTTTTCTTCTCTGGAAGTATTTAAATGTCTATATCTTATCTCCCCTGTCCTTCCTCTCCTCCAGAGTATACATATTTAGGTCTTCCATTCTCTTCTCATATTTCTTTTTGTTCAAACCTCTTACCATTTTCATCGCCTTCCTCCGGACTGCTTCAATTCTTTTTACATCTGGAGAAAGCTGAGGACAGTCACTGCAATTATGTAGATGAGAGGCAGAAGAGGGAAGAAAATAACACTCGTTGATAAACTTCTGGCAACATAGATGAAAGCCCAAGGGTGCAAGAGGTTACTGCCTAGCCACATAATGAAAATAAATCATTGCATACTATGAATACTGGAAAGCTGAGTGCTAAAACTTGTTTATAGTTCACTGTGTGGTAAATTGGTCACAGGTGTTTCTGACAACTTGCATGGTAACAGCCAGCTCCCTTGGTATGGTGTGCTGTTGGAGCTAATTAGTTCTTTTTTTATTGGTACTAATGGGGTTATGACTAAGAGGAAAATATCTCTCTTTTCTGCCACAGTGAGCAATCAAGTAAATTAGCAAGCAGGTGAACTTCCCCAGATACAAGAGATTCTCAATATTGTGTTTGTCTATTGAAGAGGTCATCTGGGAGTGTTGATATGCTGAAAGAGGATTATAGTCCCTTCACTTAACTAGAAGAAAGAATGCAGATTTGTCAGCATCCATTTCCTTTAAAATCTGTTATTTTACAGCTATCACTTTTTAAGGAGACATAAGCCTAAGGTGTTTGATGGCTTTTTAGCATAATTTTCATATAAGCAGATGGGATGGGAGAGCTACAAGCATGTGATACTATTACTTGAGAGGTTGCGTTGGTTACTGTTGGCGTTTTGCACAGAACTTCCTTAACCAGGGCTGTCCAGTTTACTTTAGGGAGAAATTATTTCTCTATGCACAAAATAGGTCACTTCCAAAAGAGGTATTTATAGTTTCAAGCTTAGAGCAAGGTTGCAGCTTATTTGCATTTGCAGGTCCCAAATTATGGAATCATGTACCAGGGAGATTATCACTGCTTTGAAAAATGGCTTAAGATATGGTGATTTGGGAAGGTATATAACTCAGAATTTTTTACTAGTCAAATCTATGTGTTGGAATGAGAAGAGGACTGTAGTTTTTGTTTTATTTATTATTTATAAAAACTTATATTCCACCCAGTGTGATTTAAAAATCATTCAAAATGTTTCACACACAAAAAAAAATGAAGGTCAAAAATGGTACTGCTAATATTATCAAAAAGACTGAAATAATTCCCTCCCCCAAACACATATACAAAAACAGCATTAGCCATTAGACCTAAATGAAGATAACAATGGTTGTCTGTCTACTATGATCCTTACTCAAGGAGTGTAAAAATGCCCCCGAAATTCCTTAAATTGGGAAGAAGTAAGTTTCCAGTGCTTTCCAAAAGTTAACAAATTGTGTTTCAAGTGTAATTTTAAAAACAATTTGTCCTAGTCTACCTACATCCTCATTCCAGCTGGGTAAGGAGCAAGGGGGCAGCCAATGATTGCACCATACCCACTGGACCCGACCCTGGTTGCCAGAACCCTGCTGCATGGAAGACCCGCCCTCTAACTGGTCAGTACTATCTTCAGACAGACAGGCAGGCCTCTCCTGCCAGCGGGCCTCGCTGAAGGGCGATGCCAGAGGGCCTAGACCAGGGGTGTCCAATGTCGGTCCTCGAGGGCCGCAGTCCAGTCGGGTTTTCAGGATTTCCCCAATGAATATGCATGAGATCTATTTGCATGCACTGCTTTCAATGCATATTCATTGGGGAAATCCTGAAAACCCGACTGGACTGCGGCCCTCGAGGACCGACATTGGACACCCCTGGCCTAGACCAAGCCTAGAAACTAGGCCCAAATCTTCCCAAAGCCCTATACATTGCAGACAAGTACCCTGGAAAACCCAAGGCCTGAGAGTGGTAGAAGGAATCTGCAACACCAAACCTAACAGCTTCTGCTGAAGAGCAGGTAAGTCTACAACTTGCTCCTTACCTTGCATGCTCAGACCATTGCCTGAATCCCCCCCCCCCCCCCCATCACCACCCTGCTTACTGCCTAGGAGTCCTTGTTCAGACTGCAGCTTTAATTCTACTTAAACAACAGTCCTGGGCTTAAAACCTATCTGCTCAAATATCATTCTAACCCCCATGCAATCTTGAACCTTGAGCCTACAACTTCTACAGACTCCATAATGGCCTAACCCTCCCACAAAACCAGTAATCCTAGCCACAATGTACTTTACCATCCCAATTACTATAGGCTAGGGCAGATATGGTGACCTAAAACACTGCCCCCATAAAAGACCCCTAACAGCAGGTCTTTCAACCTAATTCCTATTCCACTCTTCCCCCCTCCCCAACATACCTATAACAGACAACCTGTCTGCTGCCCTAATAAATGCCAGATCAGTCATCAATAAAGATATCCTTAATGTCCTTCTCATGGACAACAGATGGGGCATCTTCATGATTACCAAAACCTGGTTGCATGACAATGATGGGGTAGTATTGGGACAACTATACCCCCCAACTATCAAGCCCTTGCCTGTTCACGCACTGACAGGAAGGGTAGAGGGGTGGCGGCCATTATAAAATCAGATGCCTCCCCCAAGTTGATAGATACTGTCACACTAACTGCTTTAGAATGCCTCATCTTTTCTATAATCACTGTAGGGATAATAAACTCAACTAATTCGTTGTTGAGTGCCTAAAGGTACAACTACAGATCTTAAAAAAAGTCACTCTGTCAAGGTCAAAATTAATTCAACCCAATTTTAATTTATTTGCATATCTAATGGAACTCTGCTCAGCAGTGGCGTACCTAGGGTATGTGGCACCCGGGGCCCATCATTTTTTGACACCCCCCCCCCCCCCCCCCCTCATGGAAAATTTTTTTTTTTTTTTTTTTTTTGCAATAACCATGAAATGGAATAAATGATCAGAATAGAAACAGGCAGTGAAAATTTTCTTTTATTGAACCTCATTTATGTAACCATTATTCCAAACATAACATAACATAAATTATGTCGGAATTGTCATGACATCAGAAGTACATATGGAGTAGTTGCAGGTGATGCTTGGGACAGTTCTGATTATGTTAGTTTGGTTTTATGTGTTTTTTGAATAGAAGGGTTTTTATTTCTTTTTTTAAGGTTTTGTAGTTTGTGGTCGAGGTCAATAGGTTGTAGAGTTGGGGGTCAAGTGTTGCAGCTCGAATGGCTAGGAGGTTGTCGAACAGTTTTTTTCTTTTGACGTTTTTGGTTGGAGGGTGTGTGAATGGTGCGTGAGTTCTCCTATGTCTGTTTGAAGTGGATTGAATTATTTAGCTGAAGAAATTAGTTACCCCCCCATTCCACACACATTAATTCTCTTCCATTTTTGTTCCCATTATAAAAAAACACTGATAAGTTCCCAGGAAAAAAATACATTAAAATAAGAAGTGAAAACAAAGGCCCCTACAGATGAGAACATAACATAAGAATAGCCTAACTGGGTCAGACCAATGGTCCATCATGCCCAGTAGCCCATTCTCATGGTAGCCAATCCAGGATACTAATACCTGGTCAAAACCCAAAGAGTAGCAACATTCCATGCTACCGAACCAGGGCAAGCAGACACTTCCCCCATGTCTTAATAACAGACAATGGACTTTTCCTCCAGGAATTTGTCCAAACCTTTCTTAAAACCAGCTACGCTATCTACTTTTAACATAACTTCTGGCCACTTCATTTTTAAGCTTAGATCTTTCCTTCCAAACAGAGACCTTGCTAGATGTCAAATACAGCACAAGGTAACTTCACATGGACTTAACTGTGCAGGAAATGAATCTCCTCATACACCCACCATATAGTGCAAAAATGTGCAAAGGTCTGTTTTTTTCTTTCGATCACTACATAGCCTAATGCCACACAAGCAGCGCTGTTACAAACATATTCTGAAGGTCAATGCTAAGGTTGACAAAGTTTCCTTCCTTGGACCAGAAGGAGATACTGACAAACCACTGGAAGAGATTCTAAAACAACTACCCAGAAATAACACCCAAAGACCCACTCAGTGTGTGAACCAGTTGAGTGGAGTGGACTAACTGGGGGTGGAAATGGGCCCAGAGTTTGCTCAGCAGAATTTCCCAGACTACCTCTTCCTCTCAACACACTGACATGCTACCACCACCACCAACACTAGGAACACCTCACCGAGTATGCCAGCAATGCTTATAAACTTTATAAAACACATTATTATATTTTCTTATAAAGCATATATTTTAACTGAACTCAGCCTTGCCATTCACAAAAATAGAAAAGTTCCCTTTTCAAGCTGTCTCATGTACACTTTTCAAATCTAACATATTGTAATCACAAAACAGAAAATAAAATTATTTTTTCTACCTTTTGTTCTCTGATCAATATTCAAATCTTGTTGGTCCCAGGCTCTTGTTGTCTTGCTTGCCAGGGTCTCCTTTCTCCGTGCTAACCATCCGTCTGCCATCTCTGTTCTCCCCTTCCGTTTCCCTTCCCTCTCCCGGAGATCTGGCATCTTTCCTTTTTTTTGTCTCCATCCACAGATTCACCTTTTCTCAACTCCCCACCACCCCAGGATCCACCATCTCTCCCTTTCTGTTCCCAACTATCCTCCTATCCAGTATCTCTATCCCCCCTCCACACCATCCCCTGTTTCCAAGTTCTCTCCCTTTCTGTTCCTTCCCTCCCTAAATCCCATTATGCACCATCTCTCTCCCACTCCTCTGTTTTTAGACCCATTATCTGTTTTTAGACCCATAAAGTCTGGCATATGCACGTATCTTTGAACCCCCCCCTTCCCTCTCTCCCTCTGTGTACTTTTACACCAGGACCCCCCTCCCCCGAAGGTCTGTCCCCCCTCAGAAGGGCTACACCCCACCCCTGAAGACCTGCACCCCCGAAGGACTTTACCTCCCACCCGAAGGTCTGTCCCCCTCTGAACGCCTAAACCCCACCCCTGAAGGCCTGCACCCTCCCCGAAGGATTGTACCCCCCACCCGAAGGTCTGTCCCCCCCTGAAGGCCTGCACCCACCCCGAATGCCTGCACCCACCCCGAATGCCTGCACCCACCCCGAAGGCCTGCACCCCCGAAGGCCTGTCCCCCCCCCTTGAAGGCCTGACCCCCCCTTGAAGGCCTGCCTGCTTGTCCCCCCTTGAAGGCCTATCCCCCCTTAAAGGTCTGCCTGTCCCACCCCCTTGTAGGCCTGTCCCCCCTTAAAGGTCTGCCTGTCCCACCCCCTTGTAGGCCTGTCCCCCCCCTTGAAGGCCTGCCCCCCCCTTGAAGGCCTGCCTGCTTGTCCCCCCTTGAAGGCCTGTCCCCCCCTTGAAGGTTGGCACCCCCCCAAAGGCCTGCACCCCCTTGAAGGCCTGTCCCACCCCCTTGTAGGCCTGTCCTCCCCTTGAAGGCCTGCCTGCTTGTCCCCCCTTGAAGGCCTGTCCCCCCCCTTGAAGGCCTGCACCCCCCCTTGAAGGTTGGCACCCCCCCAAAGGCCTGCACCCCCTTGAAGGCCTGTCCCACCCCCTTGTAGGCCTCTCCCCCCCTTGAAGGCCTGCCTGCCTGTCCCCCCCTTGAAGGCCTGCACCCCCTTGAAGGTCTGCACCCCCCCCGAAGGCCTGCACCCCCCCCCGAAGGCCTGTCCCCCCACTTGAAGGCCTGCCTGCCTGTCCCCCCCTTGAAGGCCTGCACCCCCTTGAAGGTCGGCACCCCCCCTGAAGGCATGCACCCCCCCTGAAGGCCTGTCCCCCCTTGAAGGCCTGTCCCCCCCCCCTTGTAGGCCTGCACCCCCTTGTAGGCCTGTCCCCCCCCCTTGAAGGCCTGCACCCCCTTGAAGGTCTGCACCCCCCCCCGAAGACCTGCACCCCCCCTTGAAGGCCTGCCTGCCTGCCTGTCACCCCCCTCCCCCTTGAAAGTCTGCCTGCCCGCCCGCCCGCCCCACCCTGAAGGCCTGATGCCCCGACCCACCCCGAAGGACCATTCGCCCCCCTGGCCTCCCCGCACTACCTATGAAGCAGCCGCAGCAGGATCGCGACGTCAGCTATCTTTGCGCTGCTTAGGAGCTGCTTCCTGCGCCGGGCTACCTTAAGCTACTGCCCCCCCCACGCCCGAAGGACCGCTCGCCCCACTGACCTTCCAGCACACCTATGAAGCAGCCCGCAGCAGGATCGCGACGTCAGCAATCCCTCAGCTGCTTGGGCGCTGCTTCCTGCGCCGCGGTCCCGCCCCCTCCTCTGATGTCAGAGGAGGGACGGGACCGCGGCGCAGGAAGCAGCGCCCAAGCAGCTGAGGGATTGCTGACGTCGCGATCCTGCTGCGGGCTGCTTCATAGGTGTGCTGGAAGGTCAGTGGGGCGAGCGGTCCTTCGGGCGTGGGGGGGTACTGAGCGGCAAGGCCGGGAACACCCCCTCAGGGCTGGTACCCGGGGCGGCCCGCCCCCCCCTAGGTACGCCACTGCTGCTCAGAGACATGAAGGCTGAATGCTCAGCCTCACCACCCAATCATCGCAGTGTTCAATGCAAATACACACCAGTGCTCATAATAGTTCATTCTTTTATCACTAGCTACTCAAGCTCTAGACAACGTCTCTTTTAGATTGCTTGAAAGTATATAAAATTACTGGAACTTAACTTAGACTGTTTACTGGTTCCGACGTGCCACATTTCAGTACTGCTTCAGGGAACCAACATAAGATTTAAATACAATGTTAAACTGGAGGTGAAGTCTCTGAAACAAGAGATAAAAGTGTTTTAAAACCATTAATTTTTATTTAACATTAATTTTTATTTAACCATTAATTTTTATTTAAAATCTCGCTGCTATTATTCTATTGCAAACTATACATGGCTAGATCTAAAGGCAGGAACTCACCGCTAAACTTTAAACGGTGATTGCAAACTCGCCAATAAATTCTTGTTTCTTCTTACTATTCAAACAGTGGACTGAACGAAGGTTAGTGTATAACATGCTGACGTAGAACACACGTCAGCACGTAAATGTCAATGCGTAGTTCTGTAAAAGCTCTTACACGAAGCCGAAAGCCACTAAAAGTTGTTTAAAAACTATGACATGCCAGCGTGGATACCCACATCAGCATGTAACCACCATCAGTACGATATTATAAAAAAATCTATAACACATAGCCAGAACGCCACTTAAGCTACTAAAAGATTTTGATATGTTGAAGTGGACAAGCACGTCGGCACGTCAACGTGAGCGGTGCATTGTTTTTAAAAAGGTTCTTATGGAGCTTCTCTGGATCAGAAAGAAAAATTCAATCTACACTCACCAATCTCTTTCCTGGGAATCAACTGCACTAACAGCAAAAGAGCAAGTACGAAACTTGGGAGTCATACTCGACTGCAATCTTTCAATCGCCTGTCCTTTCCCATGTGTTCCTGCAGTGCTTAAAGCACTAAAAGCTGTATTGGCTATTTTTGCTCCTCTTTGCATCTTTATTTTCCTTTCTACTTTACCAGCTTCCCTTAGCTTTTCCAGATATTGCTGCCTTTCTTCTTCAAGTTTGAGGGTTAACCTATTTTTCCTTACCCTTTCAACTACCTTGCCAATTTGGTCCATATCTAATCTAATCTAAACCTTAGGTTTGTATACCGCATCATCTGTACATTCGTAAAGCTCGACACGGTTAACAAGAGTTAGGGTAGAAAGGAACTCCAGTGGAGGGAAGAGGCAAAATGAAGAGAAAATTTTAGAGGACTAGAATAACCAGAGAGGGAGGAGGAGTTACATTTTTGAGAATAACCAAGTTTTCAGATGTTTACGGAAGAGTTGGAGGGAGCTCAGATTCCTAAGAGGGGAGGTAAGGTTGTTCCAGAGCTGAGTGATTCTGAAAGGGAGGGAAAAACCTAGTTTTCCTACAAGTGATACACCTTTTAGAGAGGGAAAGGAAAGTTTCAGTTTTTGGGTGGATCTGGCAGAATTGGGGTTAGAGGAGTTCCAAGAAAGAGGAATGAAGGGAGGGAGGATACTGTGTAGGATCTTGAAAGTGAGGCAGGCACATTTGAAGTGGACTCTGGAGATAATCAGAAGCCAGTGGAGCTTGGATAAAAAATGAGAAGCGTAGAAGGCAAGATTGATATAAATAAGACAGTTTTCCTTCTTTGAGCCATGTCTCAGCCACACATAATGGGAGCAAGCAAACATTTATTTATAATCTATATAGGTACCTACTTTACTTTATAGAATACTAGAGGAGGTACCTAGTATTCCACAGGAAACATATTGCAGCTGAGCCAATTATGAGGCAAATGAACTGCTGCACACTTTGAGGACTCCTAAGTACATGTTTACTTGGTTTTGTGATACTATTGAATGCTGCAATTTCATTGGTTACATAGATAGATGGGCTGTTGTAGGTAGAAAACCAATGCCTTTTTTTCAATCAAAGGTAGTTCCTGTTCGGAAGAAGGAAAGGTGAGCAGTGGAGTGCCTCAAGGAACGGTTCTGGGGCCAGATCTGTTCAATATGCTTGTGAGCGATATTGTCAAAGAGTTAGAAGGAAAAGTTTGCCTTTTTGCAGATGATACCAAAATTGGTAACAGAGTAGACACCCCGGAGGAAGTGGAAAACATGAAAAAGGATCAGCAAAAGTTGGAAGAAAGGTCTGACGTCGGGCAACTAAAATTCAATGCAAATAAGTGCAGAAATCCGATGGAGATGTATGTGCTGGGAGGTAAGAGGCTGATATGTATGGATGAGGAGAGAGACCATTGAAGTAATAGTGTCTGAGGATCTGAAGGCAACAAAGCAATGTGGCAAGGTGGTGGCTGTAGCCAGGAGGATGCTAGGCTGTATAGAGAGAGGTGTAAAGAGTAGAAGAAAGGAGGTTTTGATGTCCCTATACAAGTCGTTAGTGAGGCCACACTTGGAGTATTGTTTTCAGTTTTGGAGGCCTTACCTGGCCAAGGATATAAAAAGATATGAAGCGGTCCAGAGGAAAGCGACAAAAATGGTAAGAGGTTTACGCCAAAAGAAGTACAAGAGACTAGAAGACCTCAACATGTATACTCTGGAGGAGAGAAGGGACAGGGGTGATATGATGCAGACAAAAAAATTTGGTGCTATATTAATACCTTTCAAATATTTAAATGTCTGTATCATATCACCCCTGTCCCTTCTCTCCTCCAAAGTATACATGTTGACGTCTTCTCTGGAAAAGATTTGGTGCTATATTAATACTTTTCAAATATTTAAATCAGAGAAGGGAAACTGGTAAAACTAAAGAACATACATTGAGGTTTAAGATTGGTAGATTTAAGAGTAATGCTAGGAGATTCTTTTTCACGGAGAGGATGGTGAATGCCTGGAATGCCCTCCTGAGGGAAGTGGTGGAGAGGAAAACTGTGATGGAATTCAAAAAAGCTTGGGATGAACACAGAGGATCACTAATTAGAATATAAATGAACAAACTTTCACAGTCCAAATCCAGCAAAGGAGATGGTTTGGAGAGGCTGAAGTGAGCTTCAATGGCAACTCCAATAGTTGGAACCTATGGACAGTACCGGGTAGACTTTTAAGGTCTATGGCCCATAAATAGCAAAGAAAAAGAAACATTTTAATTTAATCATGAAATTGTAATGCATGTGATTACAGGGTACTATTTTGACCACTTCCTGGATGAGATCATTGCCTCCACAAGTTTTTTTTGCATTTGCTTGTACAATGTCCAAGTGCTTGAAGAACAAAATATAAACAAGCTACTTGTCACTGCATAGGAAATATGATATTTCATCCAATAAGATTTTGAGGTAAATGGATATCTGGGTACCTCTGAGAACCCCTATGTACATGTTTTGCCCTTGTTCCTTACCATGTAAAAGTAGACACCTACTTTTTTAACAGAATAAATTATAATGTGGACGAGACTTAGCTCTAAGAAGAACTATTTTATTTACATCAATTGTATCCTGTAAACTTTTCATTTTTTTGTAAGGGAATGCACTGCTCAGTAGTTCTACGATAGTATTCAGTGCTACAGTCTTATTGATCAGATATACAGATGAGCTGTTGCAGGCTGGCAACTGATGTTTTTATACCAAAAGTGGTCATTGATCTCCTCTTGAATGAGAGTTTGGTTCCTGCAAAGTTTTGTTGCATTTCCTCATTCTGTGTCTCTCTTTCTGTGTTGCCACGGCAGCGAAAAAGGCAAACAGAATGCTAGGAATGATTAAGAAGGGGATCACGAATAGATCAGAGAAGGTTATTATGCCGCTGAACCGGGCCATGGTACGCCCTCACCTGGAATACTGCGTCCAGCACTGGTCGCCGTACATGAAGGACACAGTACTATTCGAAAGGGTCCAGAGAAGAGCAATTAAAATGGTTAAGGGGCTGGAGGAGTTGCCGTACAGTGAGAGATTAGAGAAACTAGGCCTCTTCTCCCTTGAAAAGAGGAGACCGAGAGGGGACATGATCGAAACATTCAAGATAATGAAGGGAATAGACTTAGTAGATAAAGACATTTTGTTCACCCTCTCCAAGGTAGGAAGAACGAGAGGGCACTCTCTAAAGTTGAAAGGGGATAGATTCCGTACAAACGTAAGGAAGTTCTTCTTCACCCATAGAGTGGTAGAAAGCTGGAACTCTCTTCCAGAGACTGTTATAGGGGAAAACTCCCTCCAGGGATTCAAGACAAAGTTAGACAAGTTCCTGCTGAAACAGAACATACGCAGGTAAGGCTAGTCTCAGTTAGGGCACTGGTCTTTGACCTAAATGGCCGCCACGAGTGCGGACTGCTGGGCACAATGGACCACTGGTCTGACCCAGCAGCGGCAATTCTTATGTTCTTCCTCTTTGAGAGAGAGAGAAAAATACCGGCACCAGACTCACGTTCTCAAAGTCCCCACAGCAGATTGGCAAAATGCTGGCTGAGATTGGACTTTGAAGAATGAAAAACTACACTTGATTAAGATAAGTATCTTCTACACTTTTTGAAATACAAGAAGTTATGGGATGTTTTTATGTTAATGACTGTTCAGCACCAATACAGGATTTTACCTGGGTGTTCTAAGGCTTTTCCTCCTAAAATTACATTTTTGTAGAGATGTTTGTTAAGGGCGTATATGATTATGTTCTTGACTTTGTCCTCTTTTTTGTCTGACATAATTTCAAAAACCTATCAAGTTAATACAGTATTTATTACCAATAATACTCGCAATTGTGGCAAAACCTCAAAGTGAACATAAGAATAGCCTTACTGGGTCAGACCAATGGTCCATCAAGCCCAGTAGCCCGTTCTCACGGTGGCCAATCCAGGTCACTAGTACCTGGCCAAAACCCAAAGAGTAGCAACATTCCATGCTACTGATCCAGGGCAAGCAGTGGCTTCCCCCATGTCTTTCTGATACTAAATACTAGTTCCCTGACACGAGTGTATGTTGCAGTACAGATCATAGAAATATATAAAGTGCAAAACAAAATTAAACTAAAAGTGTCCTGTAAAAATTCTCACAGCTTTGCAAAATTTTCACATTCTGCTGTCTGAAAAACATATACAGTAATCCAAAATATATTAAAGTAGGAGTTTGTTTCGCTGGCCTACAGTTTCAGTCTTAAATGTCTTACCTGTCAGGGTTTTCAACAACTGTCAAATCCATTAGTGTATCAGTTTGTCCTCTGGATTTAATTCAACAGCACTGTGGATCCCTGCTGATGGATCTTTATATCCAGTCAATAGTTTCTTGAATGCTGCTCTAGGGTGGTCTTTACTGTGCATTAATAATGAATTCATTCCCTGCTTTACAGTGATAAATAATCGCATAGCATGATACAGTAGCTTGCTTAAGGAAGGCATTATTGTTTGTGTGGGCTACTAATTACTAGAACAGAATGAGCCTAATTCACTATTTCAGGCTGGAAGATTTTAGATGGAAATGACCTTGCCATCTGATGCAGTTTTCAATTGCCCTGCCACCTGTGATGTTTTGGGTTATGATGAACAAACATTTCACTGTTGCTGTAGTTGGATTTTCTTCTTAGTGACTCTGGTTCTTCTAATTCTTTCTTCTTCACTTTATTAATGCAAGAAATTTTGGAAGTGTTTTGCTCACTATCATATGTGTCTAGAGCGAGAAGAAATGAGGAACACCAGGGACACAGACCTGCGACCGCAATGGAGGCTGAAAAAGGGGAAATCTGCAATCCTGGTGGGAGACTCAATCCTAAGGCAAGTAGACAGTCACTTAGCAGGAGGGAGAGAGGATCGGCTAGTGACATGTCTCCCAGGAGCAAGAACGACGGACATCGTCGACAGAATTGAAAGAATCCTGGAGGGAGCAGAGACGGAAGAGACAGCAGTGATAGTCCACGTCGGGACGAACGATGTCACCAGGAGAGATTACAGCAAGAATGCACTGACTGAACAGTTCAAGATCCTAGGAAGGAAACTGAAGATGGGGACCCAGAGGATAGCCTTCTCAGAGATCCTGCCAGTACCGAGGGCAGAAACGAAGAGGCAGACGGAACTACAATCAATAAATGCGTGGATGAGGAGATGGTGTGAGGAAGAGGGATTTCTCTTTGTGAGGAACTGGACAGCGTTCTGGGGAAAGAACAAGCTCTACAAGAAGGATGGTCTACACCTGAGCACAGCAGGAACTAGACAACTAGCAAATAACATCAGAAGAGCGATAGAACAAGCTTTAAACTAAACAGAAGGGGAAAGCCGACAGTCGACCTGATATCGACGGTTCGGGAGACAGTACCCAGTGAAGGTACTGAGGGGGAAAAATGCTGGGCAGACACATGTGGACAGCAACAGGTTATGGAAAAACAAGGGAGACAAAAGAAGAGAGAGGAGGACATGATAAACATACTACAAGGGGAAGTCATAAAGGAACGGGAAGATGGGAAGGCACAGGAAGAAGAAAATACAAACATGCCACATGGGCAAGGCAATAGAAACATACCACAAAGGGAGGACAAAGGAGATAAAATGCAGAAGTTGGCTGGCCAGGAAGAGAACAGAAAGAAGACTGAAGCACATGGGGAAACAGCCGGGAAGACTAAATGCCAGGACTTGAACTGCATGTACACTAATGCAAGGAGTCTAAGAAACAAAATGGGGGAATTGGAAGTCATGGCCAAAAATGAGAACCTAGACATCATAGGGATCACAGAAACATGGTGGAACGAGGAAAACAAATGGGACATAGTACTGCCAGGGTATAAACTTTACCGAAAAGATAGGACTTATCAAAAAGGAGGAGGAATAGCACTGTACATAAGGGAAACCATCTACTCAACCAGTGTGTATACAGCAGCAGCAAATGAACAACTAGAGTCATTGTGGGTTAAAATACCAGTAAAAAACGGATCTGAGATAAAAATGGGACTGATCTACCGTCCACCTGGGCAATCTGAGGCAGTTGAAACAGAAATGGTAGCTGAGCTGAGGAGGGAATGCAAGAACGCTAACACTATAGTTATGGGAGATTTCAACTATCCCGGGATAGACTGGCATCTTGGAAATTCAAAATGTACGAAGGAAACGGAGTTCCTGGAAACCGTCCAAGACTATTTCATGGAACAACTTGTCCAGACTCCAACAAGAGGGGCAGCGATCCTGGATCTGATCCTCAACGGGCTTAAAGGACCTGCAAAGAGAGTGGAAGTAATGGGACCGCTAGGAAACAGTGACCACAACATGATTCTGTTCCAAGTGGAAGTAGGATTACCAAAGGGGAAGAGATCAAAGGGAACAGCGTTTAACTTCAGGAAAGGGAACTATGATGCCATGAGACAAATGGTGAGGAAGAAGCTCAGAAACAGCTCCAAGAAAGCTCTGTCTGTGGAGCAAGCCTGGTCCCTATTCAAGGACATGGTAAGCGAGTCACAAAACCTATATGTACCCAAATTTAGGAAAGGATGCAAAAAGAATCAGACTAAAGACCCAGCATGGATAAACAATGAAGTAAAGACAGTGATAGGAGACAAGAAAACATCATTTCGGAAGTGGAAGAAGGACAAAACTGAAGGAAATTGGAAAGAGCACAGGAAGCATCAGAAAGAATGTCACCGAGTGGTCAGAAAAGCCAAGAAAGAATACGAGGAGAGACTAGCCAAGGAAGCACGAAATTTTAAACCATTTTTCAAATATGTAAAAGGGAAACAGCCAGCGAGGGAGGAGGTGGGACCTCTGGATGAGGGAGACAAGAAAGGAGTGGTGAAGGAAGAAAAAGAGGTGGCTGATAGACTAAACAAGTTCTTTGCGTCGGTCTTTACAAAAGAAGACACATCCAGCGTGCCGGAACTGGAAAAAATCTTCAAGGGGGATCAGGAGGGTATATTATCATGCATGGAGGTAAGCCTCGAAGACGTTCTAAGGCAGATAGATAGATTAAAAATTGACAAATCTCCTGGCCCAGATGGGATCCACCCGAGAATACTGAAAGAGCTCAGAGACGAAATAGCGGAGTTACTCAGGCATATTTGCAACCTATCCTTGAGATCAGGGATAATCCCGGAAGATTGGAGGATAGCAAATGTTACACCAATCTTCAAAAAAGGATCGAGAGGCGACCCAGGAAACTATAGACCGGTGAGCTTGACCTCAGTTCCTGGGAAGATGGTTGAATCACTGATCAGGGAAGGTGTCAATGAGCATATAGAAAAAAATAAACTGATGAGAACAAGCCAGCACGGTTTCTATAAAGGACGATCGTGCCAAACGAATCTACTACATTTCTTTGAGGGGATAAGCAAACATTTGGACTAAGGTAGCCCCATTGACATAGTTTATCTGGATTTCCAAAAAGCCTTCGACAAGGTACCCCATGAGCGCCTGCTGAAGAAATTGTGGAACCACGGGGTGGAAGGGGACGTCCACAGATGGATCCAAAATTGGCTGGCGGATAGGAAGCAGAGGATAGTAGTAAAAGGACACTACTCTTGACTGGAAAGGGGTCACGAGTGGTGTCCCGCAGGGGTCAGTGCTAGGACCGCTGCTGTTCAATATATTCATTAACGATCTGGAAACGGGCACGAAGTGCGAAGTTATCAAGTTCGCGGACGATACAAAACTCTCCAACAGGGTCAAAACTGTTGAGGAATGCAAAGAACTGCAGAGCGACCTGAACAAACTGTGTGAGTGGGCAAAAAGATGGCAGATGAGCTTCAATGTGGAGAAATGTAAGGTCTTGCACATGGGGAAAGGGAACCCCATGTACAGCTATAAGATGGGAGGGAGGGTGATGGGGAAAGGCACCCTAGAAAAAGACCTGGGGGTTTTGGTGGATACAACAATGAAGCCAGTGGCGCAATGTGCAGCGGCCTCAAAGAAAGCGAACAGAATGCTGGGCATTATCAAAAAAGGTATCACTACCAGAACGAAGGAGGTTATCCTGCCATTGTATCGAGCAATGGTGCGACCACATCTGGAATACTGTGTCCAATACTGGTCACCGTACCTTAAGAAAGACATGGTGATACTTGAGAGGGCCCAGAGGAGAGCAACTAGGATGATAAAAGGAATGGAGAACCTTTCATATGCCGAAAGGTTAGACAAACTGGGGCTCTTTACCCTGGAAAAGCGGAGACTGAGAGGAGACATGATACAGACATATAAAATCATGAGAGGCATACAGAGGGTGGAGAGGGACAGATTCTTCAGACTAGGAGGGACAACAAAAACAAGAGGTCACTTGGAAAAACTGAGAGGGGACGGATTCAAAACGAATGCAAGGAAGTTTTTCTTCACTCAGAGGGTGGTGGACACCTGGAACACGCTTCCAAAGGAGGTAATAGGACAGAGTACAATACTGGGTTTTAAAAAGGGACTGGATGACTTCCTGGAAGTGAAGGGGATTGCAGGGTATAGATAGAAGGTTACTCTACAGGACAAAATCGAAAAGTGTATGTGAGTTTTAGGGTAGGAGCACTATCAGGTCCTGGACCTGAGGGGCCGCTGCGTGAGCGGACTGCCAGGCACGATGGACCTCCGGTCTAACCCGACAGAGGCAAGTCTTATGTTCTTATGTTCTTATGTTTGGTAGGATGTGGGCATAGGATATTCTTAACTTTTCCATGTTTTTAAGTTCTGAATTCTTCCTTCCGTTAGTCAAACATCTTGGCTCCAAGAATAGAACTACAACCGACGGACATTTCTGTACAAAGTAAGGAATAGTGGTATTGAATATTTAAGGGGGAAGGAGAGAGGCTGCAGTTCCTAGTTAAAGCACATCCACAGGCTCTGTAAAATCAAATATATGAGACTTCATGGCTGTCACATGACTAAAGGCCGAGCACTGCACTGTGTGTGGACAAACTATCCAACAGGCATGTATGAGTACATATGTTGGAATTTGCTTGCTCTGTTCCAGTTATCGCATAATTTACCTTTAATTTTTGATTCACCCTTGTAAATGCATGGCTTTCATCAAACTCAAGAATTCTGTTCCCAACTTGATCTGTCCAAACTGTATTTATTCATATTCTTAATTATGACTAGAAATGCAATGTATGGCGTCAGCATCTATGAGACAAACTTTATATTTTTTGATGTATAGAGTTGCTTGGACCCCAGTGAGACTGCAGAAAGTAAATAAAACACTGTCTAATAGATGTTGGCTATGTCATGTAGAAGTGGAAACTTTAGATCATCTTTTATTTCACTGTCCATTAATATTGGCCTTTTGGAAGTCTATCTGGAAAAAGATAATTTTTATTTTTGAGGTCCCCATACCTCTATCCTATGGAGTAATTTTGTTTGGAACTTCACTTATGACAAAGAGGCCACTTAAAAAATATAAGGATAATCTTCTCCTTATTATGACTGGAGTTGCCTTACAATTGATTATGAGGAATTGGGAAGATTAAATTTAGCTTTCTGGTGGGAAACTCTTTGTTTATATTACAGGTATGAGAAAATATTAGCAGAAGAAAAAGGTGATTCCAGGAAATTTAAGGAGACTTGGGGGTCCATTGGAAATTTACGTAAAAGATCTTTAAAATAATTTATGTATATGTCCCTGTCAGTTTGGAAATTTAATACACATCCGGAAATAGGGAGGGAGGGAGGGAAGGGATGGTAAGGGGGTTTCTTTATTCTTGTTTCATGTAAAGATTATAAGTGCTTTTATGGAATTATTGTTAATGTTATTTTCTTTCATGCATTATTGTATGATGTTCTTAAAGAAATTAATAAAAAAGTTGAAACGGAAATGCTTATACAGCACAAAAGACCCATTTAGGACTTCTTTCATCAAACTGTAGTAGAGCTTGTTACTGTAGGCTGGCAAGGTAGATGCTCTGATGCTCACAGGAATTGAATGAGCGTCAGAGCATTTACCTCACTGGCCTGCGGTAAAAAGCTCTACAATGTTTTGATAAAAGGGGCCCTTAGTTATTCAGTACATATACATTGGCTATTGAAAATTGATACCTCTTTTACTCCCTACACCCCCCTTTTTTTTACATAAAAGTAGCACTTTTTTAACGTTCATAGGAATTCTATGAGCATCAGCTGTTACTGCCGCAGCCGGCACTAAAAACCGCACTATGGTTTTGTGAAAGGGGGGGGGGGGTTAATGTTTTTCAGATTTTCTGGGCAGTGTACCTGACTTGCATCAACACATCATACTCCATACTTTTCAGGGGAAAATGCATTATAACCTCAATAGAAAAAGAAAGAAAAGGAAACCAGTTACATGATACTATTGAGTTCAACGTCCCAGCCATAACCATTGCCCTAAGTAAATCAGCTTCTAAAAAGTCAAGTTTTTACGGCTTTACAAAACCTAAGATAGCTGGAAATTTCAGTTATATTGTTAGTCAAGACATTTCATAAGACAGGTCCAGTATAACAAAAAACTCTATATCTAGTAGATGCTAGTCTGACCTCTGACGAGGAAGGAAGTTGCAATAATTGATGTTGTGAGGAGTGCAAAGAACGCTGAGGAATATACTGCTGGAACATACCTGAAAGATATCTAGGAACACCCATCTTCAAAGATTTAAATACTAAACACAATATCTTAAACATAATTCTGATGAGATTGGTAGTAGAGAATGATGTGGGGAAAAGATTTGTCCCCATCCCTGCCCTGTCCCCGCGAGCTCTGTCCCATCCCCGTGAGCTCCATTCCTGTCATCATGAGCTCCATCCCTGTGAGCTCTGTCCATATTCCTGCCCTGTCCCCATGAACTCTGTCCCTAGCATCTATATAAGTCTCAAAAGAGATGATTTTGTATATTTGTCTTTTTATTAATATATAAAAGGGAGGAAAAACATTCTTTACAACAATGAAGTACACACCAGCACAACCTCTACTTTAACTGTTCTAATTTTTTTTAATCCATGGATTCAGTCTAGCTCTCCTTTCTTTCACAGACCTTCCTGTAATGTCCTCTCCTAAGATGTGCTGGTAGCTGGAATGCACAGGATCTCACATGCTACGTTTGCTAGTTTTGACCAGCTCTGTTGCTTATTTTTCCAAAATGTCAAAACAGCATCATCAACATCAGTTGAACATAAATAACTATCCACCTCATCATTAACAGCCTTCCGAGGAGACATTGTTCCATTAAAGTTACTCAGGAAACTAACGGTTGCATCCATTTTCATTCTTTTGGAGGGGCCTGGCCCTGGGAGCTCTTCCACAGCGATACTCTCTTGAAATGTGGAAGGTATAGAATCCTGATATGTTGAACTCAAGCCTTCCATTTTGAGCTGTTGGTACAACCTCCTGAAGGATTTGGTTGCCTGCGTTTTTATGTCTTCTTGGAAGATAATTGAATTATCTTTCAGACCTGGGTGCAAAAGGGAAGCAATGCTGTGTAATGGATGAACCGGGAAATAAGTGTCAATTATCTGGTGAAAATGCTCCTTTATGCCAGCAGCAATTGCTGAATCTGTTGCAATAGCAGTCAGATGTTTGAACATCTGAACACATGTTGGAAAGACATCACAGAGGGTAGGTGTTTTATCAGCAGCCAAGACTCTTATTGCCATATCAAAGGTGGACAAAACACAAATTGTGCCATTTAATAGTGCTTCATTCAAATCCAAAACAGCCTCTGCAGTTTTTATCATCATACTTAGATGCCAGTTGTTTAAGATGTTTTATATTTTGAGATAATGATTCCAGCATTTTATAGATGCTGTTCCATCTTATTGGAACAGCGTGCTTAAGGCTTGTCTCAAGCTTGTGTTATACTTAGTGGCGTACCAAGGGGGAATGGGGGGGGGGGGAATGGGGGGGGGGACGCTCCGCCCCGGGTGCACACCTTGGGGGTGCACAGCTGGCCAGGTCCGGGTCCTCCTGCCCTACTGTGCAACTGGACCTGACCTCCTTCTTTTCTCCCGGTCCGCGCCGCTGCAGCCTTACCTCCCCACTGCTGCTGCTAATCGCCGACAAGAAATCTTCTTTCTGACGTCAATTCTGACGTTGGAGAGGATGTTCCGGGCCAGCCAATCACTCCCTGGATGGAAGGAAGAGAGTTACAGGAAGATGAGGAAAGCAGAAACCACAGAAGACAAAGGTAGAAAAAAAATTTCTATTTATTTATTGCTTTAGGAGATATGTGTCACTGTTTCTGTGGTACATTGTATGCAGAGTCCAGCTTCTTGCTGGTTCAATTTAACCTAAAACTGAGGAGCGTTTTTTAGTGCCAGCCGTGGTGGCAGCAGCTCTGATGCTCAGAATTCTATGAGCATCAGAGCTGTTACCTCCGTGGCTAAAATCCACACTACAGTTTTGTAAAAGAGGGAGAGGTTAGTTTGTAATTACATATTCCATACTAGACGAAGGTTTTTTGTTAGGATTGATTGCAGGATTGATCTGTACTAGTCTGGCTTGTTTAGTTTTACAATGGGTGTATTGACGTTGTACTGCTCATTGTAGTTTGTAAGATGCTGCCTTTTCCTAGGTACTCGTGTGACGTGTGGATTGTTACTAAAAATCATGTTTTCATACAGATGGGGGGGGGTCAAAAAATGATGGGGGGTGTCACATATGCTAGGTACGCCACTGGTTATACTTTGCACTGTTCATGTAGTACCAAAGCTTTTTTTGTTTTTCCACCAGTTAAAGGCTGAAGGTACAAAAGATACCATGCCAGAACTCTCTCTTTCCAGGTTGCACTAAGGGATAAAGATTTCAAATGGCTGTTATCAATGTCTATCTCTTATCTTAATTATAGAAAACAATTGAAAACTTTTTTGTTTTCAAAGTTCTTTAGTTCTTAAAAACTAACTCATCTATCATTTTGAACTACGTATTATAGCTAATCTTTTGTAAACCGCATTGAACTCTTCGGTAATGGCGGGTCTAGAAATATATTCTTATGTTATGTTATTCTTGAATGCTTGATGTGTGACAATGTCTTTTGTGAGCTTCATCAAAATACTTACATCAGCAGCTGGAGAATCATCAGAGCCACCATTGTGCTTCAGTCCATGAACCAGCACAATTCAAATTATGACCTGCGCATGATACCCACTATATTTTCCTGACGGTAAGTCCCAAACTCTTCCAAAATTTCCTTCACAGTAGATCTAATATTAGCTGCTGTTTGCTTATCAAGCAGAGTTCTGGTCGCAAGGTTTCTTGAGTGAAGATGAAAATTTGTCATCTGCATAGTGTGCAGTTACTGTTACGTATGGCATTCTAGTTCTATCTTCAGTTCACAGATCAGTTGTAATCCCAAATTTAATTTGCCGATGCAACACATCAGATAATGCTGCTTTTTCTTTCAGCAATAACAAAAATATGTCTAGATACTGTTCTGGTGGTGGAGAATATCTGATCTACAGAAAGCTGGCCATATTTTGCACCAATGGAAATCAACTTTTCTTCAAGGTGAGTGAATCCAACTCCTTTGACTGTAGAGAAAGGTCTGGTGACTATGGTGAACATTGAAGTAACTGCATCGGTAACTTCTGCTTTCACTGTGCAGGTATGGTTGTTCTGGATTCGTCCTTCTGCCTCACTTTATGTAAGAAGTCCTTAGCATTATTGTTTCTCGTCACAGCTACCCACAGTTCACTGCATGTACTTTCAGTCCACTGGTACCACCACGTGACTTCCATTTCAATGTAGACTTGCACATGGTGAAACCGCTGCTTTGACCATCCATGCAGATGATGACAAAGGACTTTCACATCGTACTAGCTCCATCATTTTTGATAAAAGGCAATTGCTCACTTTTTATAACAATGAGATTCTATATTGTTGATTTATGCATGATGACAAGATAACCTAGAAAAAAAAAAGAAATGGTGTGAATGACCCAACTAAAAAAACCAACAAGACAATTAAAAAACTGCACCACACTACAAACTACTACAATGGGTTAAATTTGGTAGATTACCGTAATCCATTGTAGTAGTCTGTCTCAATGGATTGGATTTTAAATATAATTACTTAATTATACAAGGAAGCACAACATATAATATGTTCATATAATGGGAAGATTGGAGAAGACGTGACAGCGTTGGAGCTCAAGTCATCTTTTGTCAGCTAAGTCCTTGAATGTGCCTCCGGGTGGCTTTGCCCTTTTCTAAACCTGAGCGGTTCTGTGAGGGCGTTTTTTTGTCAGTGAAAGTATCAAAAGCACTTTTGATCTGTACCTTTTGGTTCTATACTGCTACAGTAGTCTGAGGCTTTTTTTCCCTCTTTTTGGGTACATGCTGGGTTTGATCATACAACATTTTGAAATATAATTACTTACCTTTGCCAAATCACAGCAGTACCACTTTCTATGATAAGCTTTACTGGAGCAGCTCAAATCCTCTTTAAGCAAAATCATGGGTATGAGTACACTTCATAATTTATAACAAAGTTGTGATAAGACCTCAGATTATGGCATGAAATATACTGTATTTTCTCAGTCAAATTTCCACACACCCATAGCAATGCCTGCCCTGCACTAATCAGTAGCTGCTGCAGTATAGAATGGGGTGTTGGTGGTGGTGGGGAGATTTGTTTGACTGTCCCTGTGACCTCTGTCCTTGGTATCACAGTACTGAATTGAAATGGTAAGGTAAATCCAATATTACTCTTTGAAATTCAAGTCTCCCAAAGAATTATACAGATATAGTTTCTCTTGACATTAATGTGGGAATTTGAATAATACTAATGAAGAAGACAAATCTTTATTGGACCAATGAGGAATGTACTGTATTTATGTACTCTAATGTGGGCATATGCCTATTTCAATTGGATATTTATTGAACAAATAAAGAATGATAAATACAACAAACAACCATTTGTGTTTAATATTTTACAAAAAAATAAACCCATTCCTTCCAACTCCCTGGACCCAACAGCAGCATCAACATTGCAAAGAATGCCTCCTTTTAAAAAAACCCAAAACACCCCAAGGACCCACTTTCTCTTCCTTTGCTTGCCTGCTTCTCCCTCTCCCACCAACCCAAAGAGGCTGGGGGAAGGGGGGAAATGCAGACAAGAAGAAAAGAAAGAGGGCCCTAGGTTTTAAAAAAAATTAAATAGAATTGTCCTCCCCCCCTACTCAGCTGTTCAACTCCCTGGATCCAACAGCAGCACCAACACTGGCCAAAAATGGTCTCCTGTAACTTAAAAGGAAAAAAATCCTGAGGCCCACTTTCTCTTCTGCTTACCTTCTTTTTCCCTTTTCTATCTCTCCAGCATAAGAACATAAGAATATCCTTACTGGATTAGATCAATGGTCCATCAAGCCCAATAGCCTGTTTTCACGGTGGCCAATCCAGGTCACTAGTACCTGGCCAAAACCCAAGGTGTAGCAATATTCCATGCTACCAATACAGGACAAGCAGTGGCTTCCCCCCTGTCTTTGTCAACAGACTATGGACTTTTCTCCAGGAACTGGTCCAAACCTTTCTTAAAACCAGCTACGCTATCCGCTCTTACCACATCCTCTGGCAACGTGTTCCAGAGCTTAACTATTCTCTGAGTGACAAAAAATTTCTTCCTATTGGTTTTAAAAGTATTTCCCTGTAACTTCGAGTGTCTCCCTAGGCTTTGTAATTTTTGACAGAGTGAAAAATCGATCCACTTGTACCCGTTCTACTCCACTCAGGATTTTGTAGACTTCAATCATATCTCCCCTCAGCCGTCTCTTTTCCAAGCTTTTAGTCTTTCCTCATACGAGAGGAGTTCCAGCCCCTTTACCATCTTGATCGCTCTTCTGTGAACCTTTTCTAGCGCCACTAAGGGCTCCTTTTACAAAGCCGTGCTAGGGCTTTAACGCGCGGAATAGTGTGCACTAGCCGCTACCGCCTCCTTTTGAGCAGGCGGTAGATTTTCGGCTAGCGCGTTCTAATCCGGTGCATGCGCTAAAACACTTAGCACACCTTCATAAAAGGAGCCCTATACCTTTCTTGAGATAAGGAGACCAGAATTGAATGCAATACTCCAGATGAGGTCGCACCATGGAGCGATACAGGGGCATTATAACATTCGTAGTCTTGTTAACCATCCCTTTTTAAATAATTGCTAGCATCCTGTCTGCTTTTTGTATGGAATTCTTTGTATGGACTCATACCTGAATCATTTAAGAGCAACATGGGCGCTGGTCTTTGACCAGAAGGCCGCCGCGTGAGCAGACTGTTGGGCACGATGGACCACTGTTTTTGAATTTTCATATGAAATTTTTGTCTGTTTTCAATCAGTTTTAGCTTAAGTATTTAAAATTAGTTTTTTAATGTGCATGTGCCTTAATAAGAGTGGCATCAGAGATTTAGAGTATAACAGCGCATGCGTGGCGTCTGTTAGGTGTCAGCGCCATTTTGCTTTATAACCGAAGCTAAGCTGTTCAGTGAGTAACCGTGTGTAATGTTATAATAATTGTTTGATATATAGTTTTTATAGGATAAGTTTTGATGTATGTTATGTTTGTAGCCTTAATCTAGACCCCTGAAGAAGCTGTCAAGAAGGCGAAACGGATCCCGTAGGGCCATGGGCCATAAAGAGCTACGTTTAATAAGCAGGTGTACCAGCAACGAACAAAAAGATAAGTGCTGGGAATTAAGCTCTACGGTTGCACTAAATATCAAGCACTTTATTATTTTTTGCACAAAGCATTTTGTACTTTAGAATATATTTTCATAAAAAATATTAGTTAGCTCAAAGCTCAATGAAGGATACCATATCCCTGCTTAAACTGATTTAAAAAATCTTTGACTAATCAGTGCAGGCGTCTGAGAGCTTATGAGCACATAGATTTACATATATTGATGACAATTATATGCAGAAGTCCTTTAGGTACGCTTGTTGTACAAGTCACTTTTGCCAGCCCTCTAACTGGTATAAATGACCGTGCTTATATTCAGCAAGAATGCAGGTCATTTATTTTAAAAATTTGTATACCGTTTAAACCTCAACCTGCTCCGCCCTCTCTCCAGCCAGCTCGGACTTGCGTCAGTGATTTCTTCATTTGGTTTCCTAAGGAAGGGACGTTGTTCCCGAAACCAGGCGTGGTTGGACCTGGTATTCAGTGGTGCCTCCTCGCTCAGCTCCTGTGCTTTCTGGTTGATCTGAACAAGACCTCTAAGCTAAGTCCGCTGCCTTATTGAATTTTGTTTTTGGGAGTTGGCTTGGGGGGGGGGGGTTTCTCAGAGTGGTCTTGCTGATTGATTTCTCCTGTGTTCACTTGTTATTTTGAAGTTTGACACACAGTTTATATTATTTAAAGCACACATTGGGTGCCCGATGATGGTGTGTAGGTGGGGGCATATTGCCTCTGTCTGTTAATGTGAAGCGCTGGAGTATTTCTCCCCTCACTGTTCCTTCACACTGAGGGCACCCTTTCACATTCACATTTATTATTATTTTAGAATTCTTACGCTATAATTGCGTTGTGCTTACAGAGGATTTCTGTCATTGAGCTACCACTCTCTGAACCTTGTTGACTAGCGCTGCCTTATTGCTGGTTTCTTTTTAAGGTTTTTTTGGCAGTTTTTTGGAGCTCCCTTTTTTCTCATTCTAGCTAAAAGCATGCATGTGGAATCTACTGTGTGCATACTGTTAGACTGGAGAGAAACATTTCTAGGAATGTGTTGTGGGTTGGTTCTGAAAATAATGTATGTAGATTGCAGTTTCAAACCCTAAGCACATTATTTTCTGTGAAAATTTCAGCTGCAAAAAACTGTGGCTACGTTGTACCCATGGGTTCTGGATGTGTTTTCCCTCTGAAATTCGCTGTGAATGCTATAGAAAAAATGTACGGTAGCTATGGACTATATACTAAAGCAATTTGAAACCTTTCTCCTAAAAAGGTATCATTTAAAGGATTTTTGTTCACCGTTATGTATATTCAAATAGACTAAAGCAGCAACTGCATTGCTTTATCTAGGAGCATAAATAGGAACTTACCTGATATTCAGTGATGAAGATGAGTGGCTTAATTTAACACTGATTCCATATTTGGTACCACCACATGTATAGTCGGTAGTGGAAGATAATTTTATAACCTGTCACCTGTGTTTGGAGAGCCTATTTTATAAAGATATTCAGGTGCCAAAGGGTCTTCATAAAATCTAGGGGTAAATTGACAGTAATCATGGCTAGATTGAAGCTATAGACATATTTGACTGCTCTGGAACAGAAAAAAAGCATTAGCGTGTAAAATATATATGTAAATTATGACTCAAGCCATTCCCCACCAAAACTCTGCCTCAGAACATGCTTACACTTGGGTGAGACAAAAGTATAGAAACATAGAAACATAGAAAGATGACGGCAGATAAGGGCTATAGCCCATCAAGTCTGCCCAAGTATCAAGCATCAAGTATGCTCCTCATCACTTTTATATGTGTAACCCTAGAGGCACTGTTCCCTCTAAGTTGAGCTGGAGTCCTCCACCTAGAGTCCTGACAGTTGAGGGCACTGTTGCACAATCACATTTTCAAAAGTGAAGGACAGACAAGTTCTGCAGGACTCCAAAAAACCTGTCTGTCCGTAGTGATTTAAAACACCCCCCCCCCCCCTACTGGTAGCAATGCAGTTGGAGGGCACACAGTCAGCTTAGAGGGAACAGTGCCTAGAGGCAATTTTATATAAGGCATTTATACATGAAAAATCCTTCATAAAATTGCCACCTTAGTGCCGTGATTACCACTATCACTATCCATTTAGTTTAGGCCTCTTGTTCATCAGGCCTAATCTAAATTTAGAGCTTAACTGGATATGGCTGAATATCCCCACAATCTAGACAATTTCTCAGCTCCTCCCTCATTCTGCCCTCTCCCCTCATCACTATACAGATTGTGTCAGGTCAGTTAGCGGGATTTTCAGCTCAACACTACCCCTATAGTGGATTAAAATATATGGATAACAGAATTATATGTTCACCAACTACTGGTGAACTTATATCTCCCTCTGAATATTGGCCCCTTAAATAATTTTCTAACATTTTTGTAATTTTTATTCTTAAGTGCAGTAACCAAATTAATAAAATACAATTCTTAAATCAATAGGAAATATGCCAGTTATTAGCTTAATAGCTGATTTCTGTGTGCTTTCTGATTCTCTCAGTTGTGTTGTGGAAAATGGCTCTTCCTGTCACTTTTTATGTATATAACAAATACTGCATGTCAGTGCTTCATAGCCATTTATTCTAAACACAGTCTGCCTGATATTCAAAGCAATTTAAATGGCCTGCTGAGGTTCCAGACCATTTAAATGGCTTGTCCGTGACTAACCATGAATATTCAGTAGCACTTGTTTAGTGCTGCTGAATATTCATGATTAATGTTTGAGACAAAAATAGCTGACTTGTAGACATTCTAGGGGCAGAATGGGCACTTATGCTGTTAAGTTAATATTCAGCCCTTAACTGCATAAGATAAATACATAAACTGGGCCAAAAAAGCAGTTCTATCTTATGCGGTTCATCTTATGCAGTTAAGGGCTGAATATTAACTTAACAGCATAAGTTGTAGTGTCCAATATATAACCAGATATTCAATGTTGGTACCTGGATATGGCCCAGCGTTAAATATCTGGGAATACAGCCAACAGTAGACATAAAACGTAGATAGCCACCAGCTGAAGATCGGCCAGATCACCTTTAAAAATCCTTAAAAAAGTATTTCTTTTTTACATTTAGTCTGTGCATGCAGGTAGTATGGATTAAAAGAAAACAACCGTTGAGATAAAAATCTTGTGCTTTATTTTTTTTCTTTGAATAACGTAAATGCCCACGCTTTTGTCCTTTAGTTATTTTTTTTTTTTTTTTTAATTTTGCAAAAAAACGTTAACTGGAAACGAACTCCTCAAAACTAATTTTTATAAACATTCACAAATTATCAACTTAAAAAAAAGTGCATTTCAAGCAATCCTTGGTAATAAAATAATAGGTTTCTTTTCTGTCAACAAAAAGTCTCCTGATAGGGAGCAATTCCCATACCATTGGCTTGCATGAGTTTGAGGTTGAGTCATTTTGATTTCCATCAGCACACTACTTATCTTTCTCACAAGTATATACTCTAAGACATGTGGAAGTACCCATTTCAGCTTTACTAGGTACTAAGCATGTATCACTGCCATTACATGTGTGAGGTTACAGTCTGTCATACTCAAGTAATAGCAAACTTCAAGGCACTTCCACCAGGCAAAATCTTGTCATCGAGTACATGCTCTTTACTGTTGTAAAAATACAATTACTACTCTTTTTTTTACATGTATATTACATCAAATGTTTCCATCTTCCTTTGGAAAGTGTCACTAATGTTGATCAGTAGATGCAAATGGCCATTCATTTTAGAAGCCCTCTGCAGAAGAAAAATGTTTACAAGTCCATATTAAAATATGCCTGAGTATTACTTTCAGGTGAAGATCCTATTAGCTCTAAACTCCCTGCCACTGATAGTGCCTATTTTTTTTTTTTTTTTCAAAAACAGTTTTAAATAAATAAATTTTTAAAAAAGAGAGAAAATTCCTAAGATTCAGCGGTGGTCTCTGACAAGGCCTCAACGAGGTCCTTGTAGTTTGCAGAGTTCATGAACCGTGGGTACGAGTCTCTGTGCATTAGTGTGTAAATCTGAAGCTGTGCGTCATCGAAAGTGTTTTGCGATGGCTCAAGCATGTTCCTGTTGATGACTTCCCTCACTCTGGAGTCCAGGCTGACCTAAGTAGGAAAGGAGAAATTGTCAAAATTACCAGAAGAACCTTGAGGAAGAAAGGTTTCTCTGCTTGATGCCTCCATCTGTGAATCACTGCAACTTATCTAGATACCAGATTCTGTTTCATAAAGGGGGAGGTGGGTTAACACGCTTAGGGTAGCGAAGCTGCTGCGGTAAAGCCTATTCAATTTTTGTGTGTTTTGGTGCATTTACTGTGCCAGTATCGCTACCATGGCTTTGTAAAAGGGGCCCTTAGAACAAAATGATATGGGGGTCTCATTTTCAAAGCAGTTAGACATCGACTTCTTGTCTCCAATTCTTTTCAATCTGTACTTGGAACCCCTGGCAAGACTCCTGAATTCCTGGGGAATTGATTTTCTTTCTTTTTTTTTGCAGATTACATCCAATTACTTGTATTTCTGGATGATAACCAAGAAGCAATTATGTCTGACTTTCATGTCAAAATACATTTGCTAACTTATTGACTGTTTGATCACAGTCTTTACAGTATTCAAAAATCTTCCGCAATGTGGATTTCTTGCAAGCAAAGGGAACTGAAAATTTTCCTTGTTCTTAATGGTCAGCAATTGTCTCTCTCTTCGCATTTAACCACATTTGGAGTGCACTGTAATGATAAGCCTCAAATAAACCCTGTTTTTATCATGTGTGTGTTACGTCAATTAACATCTTATTGACCAAAGAAAATTTGACTAAACTAATCCATGCCTTTATAACAAGTTGCTTGGATTATTGTAATACTATCTTTTTTTTGGATCCAGCAAAATTACCCTCCCCCCTTTTACAAAACTGTGATAGCGGTACCTGCAGCATTTGATCCTAACCCTGCCTAAGCTAAGTTCTCTATTTGACATTTTTGACAAATGAGTTTGACACAATAGAACTAAAAGATTATTGAACAGATTGCTAGGCAGGAGAGGGTGTGGGGCTATCTAGTGCGGTTGTTTTAGTTAACATACTGACAACGCACGGGGATCTGTAAAACTTTTTCAACATTTAACGTCTGAGATAAGTTTAATAGAAAAGCACTCACCGCTGTTTGTATTTAAAAGAGAAATTAAGAGCTTAATAAGAGAGGTCTTTTTGGGAGTAAATAGTGGGGTTCCCCAAGAGTCTGTACTAGGACCGCTGCTTTTTAACATATTTATCAATGATCTAGAGATGGGAATAACTAGTGAGATAATTAAATATGATGATGACACAAAGTTGTTCAAAGTTGTTAAATTGCAAGAGGATATAGCCTTCAATCCATAACCCTACTCCCCACTGCCCACCAACCCAGCCAGCAGATTAACCATTCCCCTTAACTGTATCCATGACATCCTGTTTGTCTGCTTAGATTATAAGCTCTTTCGAACAAGGGAGGAGCCTTAGGCATCTGAGTCAATCAGGTCTTAGTCACCTTCCTCTGTATCCAGGGAATCACATGCTATTGGATTGGTACCCTTCTCTCAGGTTCTCTGCTCCCTGCCTCCATGGTCTGGCAGCTCTCTCATGCTTTTCTTCTCATCCTCCCTCCTGTGAACCCAGCATTTCTTTCAATCCTTCCCCCCATTTTGTGGTCCTCCAAGCTAGCTGTGGGCAGTCTACAGTAGTAGCAATGAAGACATGCTGCCTCAGTCTAGCCTCATGGCCTTCTGTTTGACTTGTTCTGCATCCAATCATCTGATGCAACTTACTGTGGAGGCAGCTTGTCTTCATCACTGCCACTGCCAGGAACCCATGACAAACGTTTGGAGGTGCTGGACTGACAGGGGGTTGGTCAAGCATGGCTAAACTGATGAAAATTGTCTTTGCCATTGAATCATCACCATCCTGGACCCACTGTCAACACAATGAAACTTAAACAAGACAGTAACAGAGCATGGGGAACTAAGTAAAAAGCTGCTGATAAGAGAGATACAGATGGAAGGGGAAGAGAGTGGAGATGCTGGAAAGAAAGGAGGAGAGAGGAGGCAGATGCTGAATGGAAGACGGGAGAGAAAGGAGCAGATGTTTGGGGAGGAGAGACAATGATGGAAGGGGAAAGAAAGGGGAGATGTAGGAGTAAACACTATATAGAAGGGAGAGAAAAATGGCAGAGTTAGTGAAAGACTGGGAATAAGAGGAAGTAAAATAATGCTGAAGGAGCATCCCCACCGACATGATAATGATTTAAAACTTTTTCTCCCAGCGAATACATTGCCGAGTTAGGTTCATACGACGGTCCACAGAGATTCATTCAAGTTTAGTTTTGCATTTGCAGGGGGAGCCTTCCTTTAAGTTGCGCTAAACTTCCAGTAGCAGGGTAAAATTTATGAGATTATAGTAGCTATATAAATAAATATAGGGGTCCTTTTACTAAGGTGCGCTGATTTAGTGAGCGCCAAATCAGTTAGCGCACCTTAGTAAAAGGACCCCATAGTTAAATCACACATGAGCAAGTAGGAAAAACATACAGAATATGTATAGGTGTGTGTGCCCCTGTAAGAAGTGCTCACAGGGTAATGTAATGGGAAATGCTTGCCCACATCAACTCAGTCTTTTGCTCGTGAAGAAATGTTTTTGTTCACGTCAACTTGGTCCTTAGAAGGAACATTGGTTAAAATCCTTTATTGCAAAAGATCACATGGAAAGGTGCCTGACACAGCCATGTTTCGCCATACAGAGCTACCTCAGGGTGTATATTTATACCCTACCTGAAGCAGCTCCTCTGGGCGAAACGCAGCTGCTGGGCATCTTTTTATGTGATCTGCAATAAAGGGTTTTAACCTACTATCAACTTGTCTGCTTCTTCATCTTTCAGTGCTAATACAGGAGAGACTACAGTAACTCACTGCAGCCATTTTGTATGAGTGATCAGCACAGGGCAGGAGCATAGGAAGATTGCTCCTGCCCCGAAATACTGATAAACCACAAGGTAAGGTCCGGGATGCTGGGGGAAGGCGGGAGGGAGGCGGGGGTGGGTCAGAGCCGGCCCATAAGTTATTCGCAAATTTTCAATATTCGCGGGCCAGCTCCGCCCCTAACCCCCGTGAATATTGAGGGAGGAGTGTATATCTGAATGGCTGAGGAAAAATAAAATTAAAGTTTTGGTTTGGCCTAATCAAACTCCTGACTCGAACCCAATAGAGATGCTGTGACTGGAATGAATAACTATAAAGATGTCTGAATTAAAGCAGTTCTGCAAAGAAGAATGAGCCAAAAGTTCTCAACAGTGATGCGAAAGACTGATACCAAAGACAGAAACATTTGATTGGAATTATTGCTGCTAGAGGTGGTACAACCAATTACTTTTTTATATGAGTGATATGGGCAGCGTTTTTTTGTTTTTTTTTTGAAGGGGTACTGAGCACTGGTATCTTTTCCATTTCTTGATAAAAATGACCCTTGGCCCCCCCAAGTGTTAATAAAAGAGCCCAAGTTCTGCACACTCATTTCTGCTTTTTCACAGATTTTGTGGTTACAGGGAGCCTGGCTACCGAATGGCTTTGCATTTGAGTACGGCACCATTTTTGCTAGATATGGGTGTTTGATAACTCTGAAGTAAAAAGTAAATGAAGTAATAATTTAAAAATGGTGTTATTTGATAACTCAGGTTCCTTATATCTAAAATTACATTTTATTTAAAGCTCACAGTGTGGCATATATACTAAAATAGGGGATATCAGAAGGGGGTAAAACTTTTTCGTGTCACTGTATGCACACAACGACACAAATGCTGGTTAGTTTTCAGAGTGTCGCAGATGGAAACTTCAGAAATGTTTATCTTATTGAATGAAGTAGAAAAGAAACCCTACAGTGATATTTATTAAACCCCCCCCTCCCTTTTACGAAGCCACGCTAGGCTTTTTTATCGCCAGCCATTGTGGTATGAGCTCCCATGCTCTTAGGAATTTTATGCGCATTGGAGCTATTACTGCCGCAGCCGGCGATAAAAAAAAAGCCTAACACGGCTTTGTAAAAGGGGGTAGGGGGGTGGGTAAGATATGGATAACAACTGTTGATTTCTCATTCTATTTTCAACAGAGATATTAAAGGTTTTAATAATGATACTTAGTTAATATTCTGTCGAAACATGTTTTAGTATTTTTAATATGTATGCATGTAATTTTGTAATCTGCATAGTTTTTATGCGGTATATCAATTTTTAAATAAATAAATAATAAACTTCTCTGTTTGGGGAGAGGATGGAATCGAATGAACACAAACCTCTTTAGGAGACAGGATGGAGATATAATCTTCATATATTAGCCTTGCTTTTTCCTCAGTTATATTTTTGTTGACTTCCCGCTTTAGATCCTCACAGGCCATCCAGAAAAGCATGTTCTCCTCGCTGAATTCTGTTCGCAAAAATTCCCGGAAAGCATTTCTGCCCCCAGGAGTGCTCATTAATGTGTCGAATGACTGCGCCCAGGAGTTTACATCTTCAAGTGTAGGAGCTGGGCTTTTGCGTTTTGTAGTGTAGTGTAGAGAATAGAAAGACAGAAATAAAAACAAAATATTAATTTAATAATCTTGTTGTTTTACACCAGCTAATGAAAAAAAGGTCACCACTTATTGTACCAACCATTTGACCTCAGCTGAGGGTGATGCAGGTTTACTCACACTTGGCAGGTCAAAACATTACCCATCCCACATGATTTATAATATCAGTTCGAATCAACTAATCTGTCTGATTTCTTTGTACATTTCAGTGGGTTTGTTTTTTTTTTCTTTCTATATGTGAGAGAGACAGACTGAACTCACAGAATATGCTGTCTCATGTCATGAAATGTTAGCACAACAATTTTTGATTATTAAAATTTCATCAGTTAACAGTTTTTCCCCGTGATGCTCATTTACATCAATATTTCACAATTACGATACAGGTACATGGCAAAAGAACTGGCTGAAAGCATTAGTAGAGCAGAGTTTCTCAACTGGGTCCTGGAGTACCCCCTTGACAGTCAGGTTTTCAGGATATCCACAATGAATATGCATGAAAGAAATTTGCGTAGAATGGAGGCAATGTATGCAAATCAAGTTTAACAGTTGACTAGCTTGGATACCTCCAGGAGCAGGTTTGGGAGCCTCTGTCCTACAGTATTCTATAACATGCATGCTTAAATGTCATACTGTGCAACTCAAAAGAGAATGTGGCCAGGGGAGGAATATGGGACAGTTAGGGGCATTCTCATTAAGCATGATGTTATAGAATACTTGAATTTACATGCTCAACTGCCATCAGTTGGGCGCAAAGATTTACACCAGATTTCAGCAGGTGCAAGTCCTTATATCCGAAATTGGGTGAAGGAATCTGCACTAAGCATTAAGAACTGGCCTTTAGTGTGGATCTTAACAACGTTTATCTTTGGACACTATTTACTGAATCTGGTCCTCAATGACCATGTGTAAATGTGTAAAAATACAATAATAAAGAAAATCCATTGTGACAAAGGATTAGGGAGCTTGGTGAGGGCGTGAAACCTTTTGTAAAGACTTTAGCTTTTTCTGAAATACTGCCTGCATATGGAAAGGGAGAGCAAAGAGTGAAAAACACAGAGGACTTCAATAGATGGCTCAGAGCCTGGTGTCATCAAGAAGGCTTCAGGTACATAGGAGGATGGGGAAATACATTGAAGGACAAGAAGCTATATTGCACTGATGGGCTACATATTACTGCAGCAGGAAAAAGAAACCTTGCAGAAAAATTTAGACAATATTTTTCTAGGCATTTAAACTAGAAGGTGGGGGTGGTGTATGTACGAAGGACAATTATAGAGACCACCCCCGGCAAAAGAAAAGATGTGATAGTAGTAAAGGCTGCAACATAAGCAATATCAGCAACTCATTTCTTAGTATTGCAACGGAAAGTGAAACGACACAAAAATCCATACGAAAAAGGAGATTATCACTGAAAAATAGCTGGAAAGCGATGACCACAAATGCTCGCAGTCTAAGCAACAAAGTTCATGATCTGCAAGCCCTGATATTAGAGGCAGATCTAGATATTGTTGCTATCACAGAGACATGGTGCAGTGAATCACATGGATGGGATGCAAACATACCGGGATATAATCTTTTTAGGAAGGACAGAGATGGTCATAAAGGTGGAGGAGTAGCTCTCTATGTAAAGATCAATATCCAAGCGACCGAAATGCAAGGGACCTGGGGAGAGGAAGAAGCGATATGGATTGCTCTGAAAAGAGAAGATGGAACTTCTATCTACGTGGGTGTAGTCTACAGACCTCTGACTCAATCGCAGCAAATTGATAAGGATCTGATTGTGGATATCCAAAAGTTTGGAAGGAAAGAGGAGGTTCTGCTGTTGGGAGATTTCAACCTGCCGGATGCGGACTGGAATGTTCCGTCTGCGGAATCGGAAAGAAGTAGGGAGATTGTGGATGCCTTTCAAGAGGCTCTGCTCAGCCAAATGGTGACGGAACCCACAAGGGAAAAAGCGATATTGGATCTGGTCCTCACAAATGGAGAGAGTATCTCTAATGTTCGAGTGGGTGCTCACCTGGGTAGTAGCGATCATCAAACGGTTTGGTTTGATATAACGGCTAAAGTGGAGAGCGGCCGCACGATACTTAAAGTCCTAGATTTCAAACGTACGAACTTTAATGCAATGGGAAAGTACCTGAAGAAAGAGCTGTTAGGATGGGAGGACATAAGAGAAGTGGAAAGACAGTGGTCTAAGCTGAAAGGAGCGATAAAAATGGCTACGGACCTTTATGTGAAGAAAATCAATAAAAACAAGAGAAAAAGGAAGCCGATATGGTTCTCCAACCTAGTGGCTGAGAAAATAAAGGCAAAAGAGTTGGCGTTCATGAAATATAAAAAACCCCAAGAAGAGGAGAGCAGAAAGGACTACAGGGTGAAACTGAAAGAAGCCAAGAGAGAGATACGTTTGGCGAAGGCACAGGCGGAAGAACAAATGGCTAAAAATGTAAAAAAGGGAGATAAAAATTTTTTCAGATATATTAGTGAAAGGAGGAAGCTAAAAAATGGAATTGCTAGGCTAAAAGATGCTGGGAACAAATATGTGGAGAGTGATGAGGAGAAAGCAAATGTGCTAAACAAATACTTCTGTTCTGTGTTCACAGAAGAAAATCCTGGAGAAGGACCGAGATTGTCTGGCAAAGTTACACGAGAAAATGGAGTAGATTCTGCGCCGTTCACGGAGGAGGGTGTTTAAGAGCAACTTGAAAAACTGAAGGTGGACAAAGCGATGGGACCAGACGGGATCCATCCCAGGATACTAAGGGAGCTCAGAGAGGTTCTGGCGAGTCCTATTAAAGACTTGTTCAACAAATCTCTGGAGACGGGAGTGATTCCTGGGGATTGGAGGAGAGCGGATGTGGTCCCTATTCATAAAAGTGGTCACAGGGATGAAGCAGGAAACTACATGCCGGTGAGCCTCACTTCAGTTGTTGGAAAAATAATGGAAGTGTTGCTGAAAGAAAGGATAGTGTACTTCCTTGAATCTAATGGGTTACAGGATCCGAGGCAACATGGCTTTACAAAAGGTAAATCGTGCCAAACGAACCTGATTGAATTTTTTGATTGGGTGACCAGAGAGCTGGATTGAGGACATATGCTAGATGTAATTTACTTGGATTTCAGCAAAGCCTTTGATACAGTTCCTCATAGGTGGCTGTTGAACAAACTTGAATGGCTGAAGTTAGGACCCAAAGTGGTGAACTGGGTCAGAAACTGGCTGTCGGACAGACGCCAGAGGGTGGTGGTTAATGGAAGTCGCTCGAAGGAAGGAAAGGTGACTAGTGGAGTCCCTCAGGGTTCGGTGCTGGGGCCAATCCTGTTCAATATGTATGTGAGTGACATTGCTTAAGGGTTAGAAGGAAAAGTGTGCCTTTTTGCAGATGATACCAAGATTTGTAACAGAGTAGACACCGAAGAGGGAGTGGAAAATATGAAAAAGGATCTGCAAAAGTTAGAGGAATGGTCTAATGCCTGGCAACTAAAATTCAATGCAAAGAAATGCAGAGTAATGCATTTGGGGATTAATAATAGGAAGGAACCGTATATGCTGGGAGGAGAGAAGCTGATATGCACAGACGGGGAGAGGGACCTTGGGGTGATAGTGTCCGAAGATCTAAAGGCGAAAAAACAGTGTGACAAGGCAGTGGCTGCTGCCAGAAGGATTCTGGGCTGTATAAAGAGAGGCATAGTCAGTAGAAGGAAGAAGGTGTTGATGCCCCTGTACAGGTCATTGGTGAGGCTCCACTTGGAGTATTGTGTTCAGTTTTGGAGACCGTATCTGGCGAAAGACGTAAAAAGACTTGAGGCGGTCCAGAGGAGGGCGACAAAAATGATAGGAGGCTTGCGCCAGAAGACGTATGAGGAGAGACTGGAAGCTCTGAATACGTATACCCTAGAGGAAAGGAGAGACAGGGGAGATATGATTCAGACGTTCAAATACTTGAAGGGTATTAACGTAGAACAAAATCTTTTCCAGAGAAAGGAAAATGGTAAAACCAGAGGACATAATTTGAGGTTGAGGGGTGGTAGATTCAGGGGCAATGTTAGGAAATTTTACTTTACGGAGAGGATAGTGGATGCCTGGAATGCGCTCCCGAGAGAGGTGGTGGAGAGTAAAACTGTGACTGAGTTCAAAGAAGCGTGGGATGAACACAGAAGATTTACAATCAGAAAATAATATTAAATATTGAACTAGGCCAGTTACTGGGCAGACTTGCATGGTCTGTGTCTGTGTATGGCCATTTGGTGGAGGATGGGCAGGGGAGGGCTTCAATGGCTGGGAGGGTGTAGATGGGCTGGAGTAGGTCTTAACAGAGATTTCGGCAGTTGGAACCCAAGCACAGTACCGGGTAAAGCTTTGGATTCTTGCCCAGTAATAGCTAAGAAGAAAAATTAATAAAAAAAAAAAAAAAAAAAAAAAAATTTAAATTGAATCAGGTTGGGCAGACTGGATGGACCATTCGGGTCTTTATCTGCCGTCATCTACTATGTTACTATGTAGTACAATATTGCAGCTCCCCATTATCATCTTTCTCACTTCTCTACTCCCAATGGGGCCTTCCTTTATCATCCGGGAAAAATAAGTAGCTAAACATTTAAACATTTTAGTTAGCTATATATCAGTTTTTCCACCTCTGCCAAAGGTTAAAAAAATATGCCAATCTAAAGATATGGCTAAAGATATGCAAGTAGTTTATCAACAGAACAAGCAGATTTTAGGCTTTTTGTCTTGGTAGAAAAACTTGTGGAAAACAACTTACTTGAATCTTTCCACCACAGAATTTGGTGTTCAAATTTTGGATGAACTGAGGGGCAGGTATTTAATGCTGGAAAATCTTGTGATAATGTCTGCAAAGCTTCTGCATTCTTTTATAGTTGCGGCGTACTTTTATCCACTAAAATCTACAGTGCATACGTGAATTTTGCATACCATTCACAAATTTCTGTGAGATCTGGAATTTTCATATTTTAGGCATTCTTAAAGGGAAGGTTTCCATTGCGTTTGAAACGCTAAAGCAAAAAAAAGGAAAGCGACAGACCCCCCCCCCCATTGGTAAACAAGCCAAAAAAAAGTAGGGCCAGATAAATGGTCTTCCCAAAAAAGGAGAAGAGGCCATGGCTCAACATGGGGCTGTATTTCGGCACTTAGAAACCTGCATCAGGAGTCATAATCTTACAGTAAATGCACAATCATATAAATATTAAGTGAGAACACACAATCTTGGAAACACTAACAGGCACAAACTTTTGTGACTGTAATATCAAACACTGTTGTTACAACTCAGTGGCATTCTGTGCAGGAAAAACTAAGTCATTTGGCAGTTGTACACTTTTCAGTCTACTCATTCAATCTTTCAATCCATAACCCTACTCCTTTGCCCTCCAACCCAGCCCACTAATTAACTGTTCTCCTTAACTGTATCCATGACATCCTGTTTGTCTTTGGGAATCAGAGCTGAGATTGTGATGTCATAATGCCTCATTCCACCAAAAAGAGCCAACCTCATCAGTGATGTCACAATAGTTTCATTGTCCTGTACTCCCCTCTGCCCTCCAACCCAGCCAGCAGATTAACCGTTCCCCCTTAACTGTATCCATGACATCTTGTTTGTCTGTCTTGCCTATTTCGATTGTAAGCTCTTTCGAGCAGGGACTGTTTTCTTACTCTTTGTGACTGCGTGCGTCTGGTAGCACTATAGAAATAATTAACAGTAGTAGTATTACTCATTCGCTAAAGGTCTGAGAGATGGCCTCCATAGAATTTTAAGATTTAATGTGCCTCTTCATAAGATATGCCTAGCTTTTCCTTATTAAAGCAAGAAGCCTGATCAATAAATTTAGGTTTCTTCAATTGTTATCTAGCTATAAATTTTGCAGTATAATGTAAGCACATAAATTACTAGTTTCTTCTGTTAGAACTACTTGCCAGCGTATGCTAAGTACTCATGGACAGTGTGGGGCGGTTTAGCCAATGCCGGACAGACTTCTATGGTCTCTGTCCCATACGTGGCTAGAAGGAACAGGAGCAATTATACCTTTTTTAGACTTGAGTACAGGTCTTACTGATCTCAGGGTGAGGGGAAAACATCATATACTGAAACTTAGCAAGTAAAACGAATAATTTTACTGGTTTGTTACCTTGAGAATGAATGTAACTGTGGAGCAGGCTAGATGAACTACACAGTTCTTTATCTGCTGTCATTTACAACGCTACTATGTTAGAATGTCAAGGAAGGGATTGGAGCATCTAGATTGGGACACTCACAATTCCCCCAATATTTTACAGATAGTACTGCTGAATGCATAGCTTTTTGTAAAATACATGAGTGTCAGCAAGTATGTATATATTTGCCAGCATGTATGGTGGGATCAATCTTTAAAGAAAAAAAATGTTTCAAAAAAGCAACATCATTTGGGGCTCTACATGTTATGGCCTGTCATCTACTTATGTAGATGCCAATCTCACAACATACATATGTATTTGCTGGCATTTATATGTTTATGTTCCTGATTTTATAAAGCTTCATGTACCAAAGTAGCTGGTTAAGGAGCTGATTTAAATAACTCTTTTTACTGAATGGTTGAGGTGGCATTAGATATCACAGAGGGTAACAAAATTGTCCTGTGACTTCTAGGTGGAGACCTGCAAGTCCAAATGAAAAGGTAGCTAGCATTTGTGCATGCCTTAGAGCAGGTACAGAAACCAGCATGGACATGTTTTAATATATACCTGAATTCCCCTACACGGACAGTTTTTTGGCCAAACAACGCCTCCATAAAATCTCTACACCTAGGCCCGGATTCTCTAAATGGTGCTGTTGTCAGCGGCTGCCTTAAAAGTGGCTGCCGACTGCACGTCAATCAGGCAACGGTGCCATTTAGCGCAGGGCTGCCCAAATCCGGTCCTTGAGATCTACTGGCAAGCCAAGTTTTCAGGATATCCACAATGCATATTCATGAGAGAGATTTGCCTGCACTGCCTTCTTGGTATGCAAATCTCTCTCTCATGCATATGCATTGTGGATATCCTGAAAACCTGGCCTGCCAGTAGATCTCGAGGACCGGACTTGGGCAGCCCTGATTTAGAGAACTGTGCATCCGGCAAAGGTAGGTGCAGGAAATGTAGGCCATGGTTTTCAAAGTCCTCATTTCCGGTACCTACCTTTGACATGAATCACGCCTCTGGAGGCACCTACCATTCTCTAATGCCACTTCCAGTATTAGTGTGGTGTTACCCGCCGGTGGGTGCCTCCGGAGGTGCTATTCTGGTGCAATTTGTTTAGGCTGGTAGTCACCTGGAAATGTCTTTTAAAATAACTTTTAAACAGCGCCTAAGTTAAGGTGCTGTTTATAGAATATGGGCCCTAGTGACTTTCTGCAATCTACACATATACTGTACATGCTGCTATTTCCATGTACGAGAACCACATCTAATAACAGAGCTATGGTCTTCCAGCTTGCAACAGACAGCACTGATGATTATGCGTTTGCTGTGGTTCTTCACAGCTAACTAGTAAACTACAGATGCAGTAATTTTGCTCTGCTAGGAAAGAGGTGGTAATGTCTGACACATTTCTGGCCACTTATGGTTCAGCTTTAGCTGTCAAAGAGGGATCTTCTAATTGGTATGCAAAAATCTACCTTTCTTCAAAGGTTGGGATGCTTCTAACTCTGATTTCATTGGATGGTTTCCTTGCTCTCTCTTCTTCTTGGTTCCTAACAGTAAGACTGAAAAATACAAAGAGATTTATATGTGAAAGAATAAATGAGATAATACTGGATTAGATTAGATTAGATACTTTAATATTTCACTGTGCTTATATAAATCCTATTACGAACATAAGAACATAAGAATTGCCGCGGCTGGGTCAGACCAGTGGTCCATCATGCCCAGCAGTCTGCTCTCGTGGCAGCACTCTGGTCAAAGACCAGCGCCCTAACTGAGACTAACCCTACCTGCGTACGTTCTGATTCAGCAGGAGCTTGTCTAACTTCGTCTTCAATCCCTGGAGGGTTTTTTTCCCCCTATGACAGACTCCGGAAGAGCGTTCCAGTTTTCTACCACTCTCTGGGTGAAGAAGAACTTCTTTATGTTTGTACGGAATCTATCCCCTTTCAATTTGTAGGCAAATGCTGTTTCATTTTTTCCACATATATTTTTAAAACCAGTTTCAAACCAGTCAAAAGTTTTAACCAGGACTGGATTAATGGGTAGGCCCAGTAGGCACTTGTCTAGGGCCCGAAGTAGTCAGGGGGGCCCGATGAAGAAACAGAGGACTCAGGGTTTTTTTTGTTTGGTAACGTGGGCCCTCCGGGAAAAATCGGCAGTGCCTCCCACCCCACCTCCCGGGAGATCGACAATCCACCCCCCGGTTAATTAGACAATTTTCGAAAGAAAAAATTTTGGACGTATTTTTTGAAAATGTATCCTAGGCTGTTTTTTTCTTTGGACGACTTGCGACTTTAACGAAAACAGACTTAGACGTTCCTTTCGATTATGCCCCTCCACGTATTTAATGTTAAAATGAATAAAGAATTTTTTTTAAAAAAAGAGATCTACCTGAACCGTTAATAGTTTTCAAGGGTGATGATTTGGAAGAACTGAAAGAAATCTTGGTGAACCTGGAAGATGTACTAAACCTACAATGACAAGTTAAAGAGTGATAAATCATCTGGACTGAATAGTATACATCCCAGGGTACTGAAAGAACTCAAACATGAAATTGTTGATCTGTAATCTGTCACTAAAATTGTCGGTAATTCCCTCAAAAGGGTTCCAGGAGAGATCCGGGAAATTACAGACCGGTAAGCCTGACTTTAGAGCCGGGCAAAATAGTGGAAAAAAATTATAAAAAATAAAATTGTGGAACATGTAGACAAATATTATGTAATGGAACAGAGTCAGCATGGGTTCAGCCAAGGGAGATCTTGCCTCACCAATCTGATTGACTTCTTTGAAGGTGTGAATAAACATGTAGATTAGAGCTGCCCAATTCCAGTTCTCGAGATCTAGCAGGCCAGGTTTTCAGGATATCCACAATGAACATGCATGAGAAAGATTTGCATACCAAGAAGGCAGTGCAGGCAAATCTCTCTCATGCATATTAATTGTGGATATCCTGAAAATCTGGCCTACCAATAGATCTCAAGGACCAGAATAGGGCAGCTCTGATGTAGATAAAGGTGAGCTGTTTGATGTAATGTATCTAGATTTTCCGAAAGCTTTTTACAAAGTTTCTCATGAAAGGCTCTTGAGAAAATTAAAGAGTCATAGGATAGGAGGCAATATTTAGTTGTGGATTAGGAATTGGTTATCAGATAGAAAACAGTAGGTAGTGTTAAATGGCCATTTTCTCAGTGGAGGAGGGTAAATAGTGGAGTGCCACAGGGATCTTTATTGGGACCAGTGCTATTTAACTTATTTATAAATGGTCTAGAAATTGGAACGATAGATGAGGTTATTAAATTTGCAATGATGCTAAGCTGTTCAAAACTGTTAAAATGCATGCAGACTAAAAAATTGAGGCAGACCTTAGGAAATTGGAAGACTGAGAATCCAAATAGCAGATGAAATGTAATGTGGACAAATGCAAAGTGATTCACTTTGGGAAGAATAACCCATATCATAGTTACCAGATGCTACGATTCACCTTGGGGGGGTCAGAGCCCAAGAAAAAGATGTATGAGTCATTGTAGACAATATGCTGAAACCTTCTGCTCAATGTGTGGCGGCAGCCACAATAGCAAACAAGATGCTAGGAATTATTAAAAAAGGGATGGTTAACAAGACCAAAATGCAACCTCACCTTGAGTATTGCATTCAATTCTTGTCACCTTATCTCAAGAAAGATATAGTGGAACTAGAAAAGTGATCAAGATGATAAAGGGGATGAAACTCCTCTCGCCTGAGGAAAGACTAAAGAGGTTAGGGCTCTTTAGCTGGAAAAGAGATGACTGAGGGGAGATATGGTTTAAGTCTACAAAATCCTGAGTGGTGTAGAATGGGTACAAGTAGACTGATTTTTTTTTTACTGCATCAAGAGTTACAAAGATTAGGGGACACTTGATGATGTTACAGAGTAATACTTTAAAAACCAATAAGAGGAAATATTTTTTCACTTAGAGCACAGGTGTCAAACTCAAGGCCCGCGGGCCAAATTCGGCCCGCCTGGTCATTTTATGTGGCTTGCAGTCCGATGCCCCCAGTGTTACCTTGTGGCTGGCTCCCTCCTCCTCACAGTCGTAGTGTGCACGGAGCCACGTGCAGTGGCTCCTCACAAATCCCATACCTCATCCAGAAGCATTCCCTCTGATGTTGCGACGTCAGAGAGAAGACTTTCGGTTCAGGTGCAGGACCTGCTGCATGTGGCTCCGTGTACACTACGGCTATGAGGAGGAGGGAGCACCGGGGGTGGGGGGGTATAGGACCGTGGGCTGCATAAAGCGGCCAGGTTGGAGTCAGCCAGAAGGTTAGACACCTGCCAGAGGGAGGCATAGCATGGAGGGAAGGAGACAACAAAGGTAGGGGGAATGATTTTATTTTCAAGTTAGTGTTTGAATTGTGTTATTTATGAGCATTTTAATCTGCTGTCTATTTTTTGCACTGCTCAGGAAGAAATACATTTGTTTCTTTTTAATATATTAGTACTTTTAGTTTTTGGTCCCATATTTGCATAGGGGTTATCTGTGTTCTGGTAGGAATGAATGTTTTGTGTGTTTTGTGTAGTTTAATTTTGTGGTTAACCATTACCATTATATGTTAATAAGATTATATTGTGTGTGTGTATATATGAAAAATGAATGGAAAAAATTGTGTTATAATTAGTATTATTATGGGGCAGGGTCTGGGGTGGAGTTTGGGCGGGGTCTGGCCCACAACTTAGCCTGTGCTTTGGATTTCGTCCCCTTAATGTGATTGAGTTTGACACCCCTGAGTTAGAGAATAGCTAAACTCTGGAATGTATTGCTAGAGGATGTGGTAAGAGCGGTTAAGGCCAGGGCAGAGAAACTTGCATTCTGGAGATGAATGTGTGACTACGTGGATGGTGTCGTCAAGAGCGTTTTAGATTCCTGGACCATGGGATGATTTTCCAAGGATGCTGAGCAGAGATGGTGTGCATCTATCAAAGAAGGGAAGAAGTGTCTTTGCCAGCAGGCTGGTTAATCTACTGAAGAGGGCTTTAAACTAGAAGTGATGGGGCAGGGTGATCAAAGCTCTCGGGTGAGTATAAGACCTCAGATAAGTAAATCACTGAATACCTCTACACGAATGGGAAAAGTGGGCAATGTCTGGAAAGAAGTATACAGTATACTAATGTTCGAAGTAAGGGAAACAAGATTCTGGATCTAGAAATTGTAATGGAAGAAGAGGAGTTGGTATAGTGGTGATCACAGAGACATGGTTCACAGAGAACCATGAATGGGATGTAGTTATACCAGTCTATAATCTGTTCAGGAAAGAGAGGGTAGGAAGAAAAGGAGGAGGAGTAGCGTTATATGTTAAAGATCATATTAAAACCATACAACTGCAGGATCTGTAGGGCAAGGAAAGCAAAGATACAAATGGAAGAAAAAACAGCTGACACGGTAAGACAGGGAGACAAGACTTTGTTAGATATATTAGTGATAGGAAGAAGTGCAAAAGTGGCATTGTGAGACTCAAAGGTAAAGGGGAGGAATATGTAGAAGCTGATAAAGAAAAGGCCGAATTGTTTAACAAATATTTCTGTTCTGTGTTCACGGCTGAAGCACCGGGAGCAGGATCGCAGAAGACAAACATGAATAGGGATGGAGGAGTAATAGACCCTGATCAATTTTCAGAGGGTTGTGCTCATGAGGAGCTATCTAAAATAAAGGTAGACAAAGTGATGGGGCCGGATGGTGTACATCCGAGGATGTTGAAGGAACTTAGGGAAGTCCTGGTAGCTCCGCTGACTGACTTTTTCAACAAGTCTCTAGAGTGGGAAGTGGTACCGGAGACCAGGAGAAGGATGGATGAGGTCTCTCTCCACAAAAGTGGAAGTAAGGAAGAAGTAGGGAATCACAGGCCGGTAAGTCTGACTTCTGTGGTAAGCAAATTAATGGAAACACTTTTAAAACAGAGAATGGTCAAGTTTCTGGAATCCTGTGGATTACAGAACTGGAGGCAGCATGGATTCACTAGAGGTAGGTCTTGTCAGACAAATCTGATCAATTTCTTTGATTTGAATAGAGGATGTGCACTAGATGTGGTGTATTTATATTTTAGCAAATTTTTGATGGTGTTCCACAGACATCTAACAAATAAACTGAGTGCCCTCAGGATGGGTCCCAAAAGTGACGGGCTGTGTCATGAACTGGTTGAGTGGAAGGCGACAGAAGGTAGTGATCAATGGAGATCGTTCTGAGGAGAGGGATGTTACCAGTGGTGTGCCTCAAGGTTCTGTTCTTGGGCCTGTTCTTTTTAACATTTTTATAAACAATATTGCTGAAGGCTTGTCAGGTAAGATTTGCCTCTTTGCGGATGATACCAAAATCTGCAATAAAGTAGTCAAGCTGGATGGTGTGAATAATATGAAGAAAGACTTGGCGAAGCTTCAAGAATGGTCTGAAATTTGGCAGCTAAAATTTAATGCTAAGAAATGCAATGTCATGTATTTGGGCTGCAAAATCCTGAGGGAACGGTACTGTTTAGGGGGTGAAAAACTTATGTGCATGACAGAAGAGCGAGACTTGGGTGTGATTGTATGTGATGATCTTAAGGTGGCCAAACAGGTTGAAAAGGTGACGGCGAAAGCTAGAAGGATGTTAGGTTGCATAGGGAGAGGTATGGTCAATAGGAAAAAGGAGGTATATTGATGCCCCTGTATAAGACTTTGGTGAGACCTCATTTAGAATATTGTGGAGACCGCACCTTCAAAAAGATATAAAAAGGATGGAGTCGGTCCAGATGAAGGCTAGTAAAATGGTGTGTGGTCTTCGTCATAAGGCGTATGGGGACAGACTTAAAAATCTCAATTTGTATACTTTGGAGGAAAAGCAGGTGATGGGAGATATGATAGAGATGTTTAAATAAAAAAACAAAACAAAACTATATTGCTCAGCGGGGATGGGCTCAGTATCCCCAATAAACATTTTGTGGTGGTGGAGGTTTTTTTTACCGATGATAGGAAATCAAGCAGATTAAAGCTTATATCAGTTTGAGTGTTTACTGCTGAAGTATTTGAAAGTTTTGAGGCTTTTTCTCCACCGTTTTGCACGTAAAGTTTATCGGGGGTACTGAGCCCATCCCTGCTGAGTAATATAGTTTTTGTTTTTTTTAGTTATTTTGCTACTCTTGTTTTTTTCTTGAGAAATGTTTAAATATCTACGGAATGTAAATGCGCATGAGTCGAGTCTCTTTCATTTGAAAGGAAACTGCAATGAGAGGGCATAGGATGAAGTTAAGAGGTTGTGACAGAGTGTATGAAATTCTGCCACTTCCCTTGCTTGACACTGCTGCTCAGACTCAGAATAAACCTCAGGAAAACCCGGCACTCCCCCTCCTGGCTAAATTGTCTCACAACCAAAGCAGCACTGAGAAAGAGTTTCTCACAGGGAGGGGGAGGGGAGAAAAGTAGGAAACCAGGAAGTGACTCAGGGGAACTTAAAAGACCAAGCCAGACCCAGGAGGAGGGGTGTATACTAGAGGGAACCTAGGAGCTGGAGAAGCTGGTTGAAGGGCCTGACACTGACCGTTTGTAGGAGGTAAGACTCTACTGCATTTAACAACCCTGCTTTTGTTCTAGTGCCTGCTAAGACCTGGGACATAATGCTGCCTAACTGTTCCCTGCACATGGAATAAAGACTGTTTGGGGCTTGGTACGCCCTATGGAGAAGGGGACTTCTGTTTGAGAAAGACTGGGTAAAAGCCTAACTGTTTTATTTGAAGAACACAAACTTATAGGAGCCTGTGAAGAAACAGGTTCTGCACTACTGTTGAATTCCTCGAAAGAATCAACAAACGGATGGACAAAGGAGACCCCATAGACATCGTATACCTAGATTTCCAAAAAGCCTTTGACAAGGTGCCTCACGAGCGTCTACTCCAGAAACTGAAGAACCATGGGGTGGACGGAGACGTACATAGATGGATCAGAAACTGGTTGGCGGGTAGAAAACAGAGGGTAGGGGTGAAGGGCCACTACTCGGACTGGAAGAGGGTCACGAGTGGTGTTCCGCAGGGCTCAGTGCTTGGGCCACTACTATTTAATATATTCATAAATGATCTAGAAATAGGGACGACGTGTGAGATAATAAAATTTGCAGACGACACCAAACTATTTAGTGGAGCTCGTACTAAAGAGGACTGTGAAGAATTGCAAAGGGACCTGAACAAACTAGGGGAATGGGCGACGAGATGGCAGATGAAGTTCAACGTTGAGAAATGTAAAGTACTGCATGTGGGAAGCAGAAACCCGAGGTACAACTATATGATGGGAGGGATGTTATTGAATGAGAGTACCCAGGAAAGGGACTTGGGGGGTAATGGTGGACATGACAATGAAGCCTACGGCACAGTGCGCAGCGGCCGCTAAGAAAGCAAATAGAATACTAGGTATAATCAAGAAGGGTATCACAACCAGGATGAAAGAAATTATCCTGCCATTGTATCGGGTGATGGTGCGCCCGCATCTGGAATACTGCGTCCAATATTGGTCGCCGTACCTTAAGAAGGATATGGTGATACTCGAGAAAGTTCAGAGGAGAGCGACACGCCTGATAAAAGGGATGGAAAACCTTCCATACGCTGAGAGATTGGAGAAACTGGGTCTCTTTTCCCTAAGAGGAGACTTAGAGGGGTTATGATAGAGACTTATAAGATCATGAAGGGCATAGAGAGAGTAGAGAAGGAAAGGTTCTTCAAACTGTCAAATAATAAAAGAACAAGAGGGCATCCGGAAAAGTTGAAAGGGGACAGATTCAAAACAAATGCTAGGAAGTTCTTCTTTACCCAATGTGTGGTGGACACCTGGAATGCGCTTCCAGAGAATGTAATAGGGCAGAGTACGGTACTGAGATTTAAGAAAGGATTGGACAGTTTCCTGCTGGAAAAGAGGATAGAAGGGTATAAATAGAGGATTACTGCACAGGTACTGGACCTGTTGGGCCGCCGCATGAGCGGACTGCTGGGCATGATGGACCTCAGGTCTGACCCAGCAGAGGCATTGCTTATGTTCTTATGTTCTTATGAATAAAATAGTTTTTTTCTTAAATGCCCAGAATGTGATCTGTCTGTCTGGCTAGGCAACCGTTCTCCTGAGTAAGCTGCCCCACTCTATCACAGAGGTGATAGGCTCCGGAGTAATCTAAGGAAATACTTTTTTACAGAAAGGGTGGTAGATGCATCGAACAGTCTCCCGGAAGAGGTGGTGGAGACAGAAACTGTGTCTGAATTCAAAAGGGCCTGGGACAGATACTTGGGATCTCTCGGAGAAAGAGATAATGGTTACTGCGGATGGGCAGACTAGATGGGCCATTTGGCCTTTATCTGCCATCATGTTTCTATGTAGCTGGTTTTAAAAAAAGTTTTGACAATTTCCTGGAGGAAAAGTCCATGATCTGTTATTGAGACAGACAAGGGGGGAAGCTACTTGCCCTGGATCAGTAGCATGGAATGCTGATACTATTTGGGTTTTTTCCAGGTACTTGTAACCTGAATTGGTCACTGTGAAGACTGACTGCTGGTCTAGATGGACCTTTGCTCTGACCCAGTAAGGCTATTCTTATGTTCTTACCCACCTATAGAATTGCCCAAAAATTGTTTCTTGAGCTTCTGTACTAAATGAGTCTTTTTTTTTTTTTTTTTTTTAATGCACAGTGGATATATTTATGTGTTATGCTTAATTGAGTGTTTTACAAAAATAACAGTGATGATCTTTGCTTTAGTCAAGCTCCTCTACCCTGTAGTGCTCTTAATGTCATGGAAATCAATTTTCATTCTGATTTCCCATAGAGCTTTAATCCAGATCCTGGATCTTCTCTGTTGGAGCCCTGACATCTAGATCAGAAACATCTGCTCGAGGTATTCCATCAATAATCCATCAGCCTGTCATCTCTGTAAATGGTAATGAATTAAGAGTGCACATTTCCCTTTTCCATTTCCTTTTCAAAGTGCTTCTCTCAGAGTACAGTTACTGTAAACTGTAGAGACAATCAAATGCAGCTGCGGTAATTGCTTCAGAATCTCCACCATTTCTCCAACTCCCACTTTGCAATGCCCCAATTATCAATTCTGGACTGTTGCCAGCCTTCCACTGAGTTGGTAGCACCTTTCTAAGTGCCTATTCAGTGTACAGAAAGGCAGCAGCAGCAGCTGGGCTGGAAGTAGTAATGGGAAGAGCCTGCAACTTGATTGCACGCTTGCGTCGCGTCCAAACTCTTGCATTAAAAAAAGGGAAGCTTTCAAGGAACTCCTGCAAAATTACAGGGTACAGAGATCATGTGTTGAAAAAGATCATTTGCAAACTTGAGGGAAAGGGCAAGATGTTTCCTGAAGGTTAAAATTCGATAGGATTTGAAAAGCTTTGATAGAGTCGTGATGCAGGGCCAAGTGAGTATGGCAAAGGTTGTGTTTCAATGGTTTAGAAAAAAATGAAAACTTGCACAATGCTTTTCACACTGATTTAAAGCAAGAAGGGGGTTTACACAGTGTTATTTTCTTGTCCTTTTGTATAACATTTCCCAAGCTAAAAGAGTTCAAAGAAAGCAGGACCATAACTGATTTGTTCTTTGAAGACTGATCTCCGTTAGTTTGGCATTTTTTTTGTGTACACAGTTCCGCTGTACGGAGGATATGTACCATTCCCCAAGGCTCTGGTGGTACCCTAGGGCCGACACATCTTCCCCCTTCTAAGCAAGCCGGCCCGTCATCACTTTCATTCTTCGTTCAACTTCTCATCCATTTTTGTAGCAGGGAACGAGAGGCTGTGGCAGCAACTCTAAAACGCAGCCTGTGGCCTCCTTCCCTGCTTTCCTTCTGCCTTGGTCAGCTGCCAATGACGCTTTCTTTTTTTTTTTTGCTTGGGTAAATCGCAGGAAAAGGAAAGAACAAAGGGAGGCTGCAGGATGCATTTCAGAGTTGCTGCCACAGCTGCCAGTTCCCTGCAACTAAAATGGATGAGTAGTTGAACAAACGTGACGTTGGACCAGTGTGCTTAGAAGGGGGAGAACATGACGAGCCAGGAAGCTCCCTGGACCAACTGCTTTTTTTTTTAAAAAAAAAAGTAGAATGGGGGAGGGATTTCAAAGAAGTGCCAGACCTGGGGGGGGGGGGGTGAAGAGGAAGAACTTATAGGGCCAGAAATAGAGGGTACTATATATAGAGAGAGATGTTTGGAAGTGGTCTGGAGGGAGAGAAGAGAAAGGGAGAGAAGTTGGATATAGGATCCTGTGAAGGAAAGGGGAAAGAGATATTTGAAAGGAGGACAGTTGGAAACAGAAAGGAAGTGATGGTGGACCTAGGGGTGGTGTAGACTAGAGGGAGGGAGTGATATAGAATAGGAGGATAGGATAGTTGGAAAAAGAAAGGGAGAGATATGGGATGGGAGGGCAGTTGGGAAGAGAAAGGGAGAAAAATTGGACCTGGGGATGGAAGGCGGGGAGGGAGGGAGAAATGTTAGGTTTGGGGGTGGAAGGGAGATATAGCCTGAGAATAGAGAAAGGGGGATTCTAGAAGTGCTGAGCCACATTGAAGAGGCCAAAAGAGGGATGACAGGATGAGAGAGAGCAGTGATTACAGTGGTGGTAATGGGGAGTAGATAGAAGGAAATAGGAGGCTGGGAAAGGAGTAAGATGGGAAATGGGAGAGCTACAGAATAAGAGGAGATGGAAAATTGATAGGTAGCTGAAAATGTAAAAAGGAGAAGGATGAGAATGAGGACTAGATTTGAGTGGACATAGACAGAAAAGTAAAAAAGGAGGAAAGTTGAAAGGGAAAAATCAATATGCTGGAGATAGGCATAGTGAGGGGAATGGAGTAAGAGAGAAGAGGAGAAAAAATGGACAGCAAACACTGGAAAGAAAATTAGAAGACAGATAAAAAGCAGAAAGAGAAACTGGGACCAAGATGATGGAAAACCAAAATGCCTAGACAACAAGGTAGAAAAAAGAGTTTCATTTTGAATTTATTAACTGGATTTGGGATATGTACATTTCAGTGGCATAGCCACATGGCTAATTTTGGGATGAGAGGGAGCGGGGGGGGGGGGGGGGGGGGAAAGCTGGAGCCTAAAATGGTAATGATAAAATAGAACCCATTAGATTTTAAAAAAAAACCCCACCATCTATAATAAATAAAGAGCCATGGTAGACTTTAGAGCTACTGAATAATAAAAGATAATATAGAAAGTTAGAGAGGATCTAGTTAAAACTGCAAACTAAAGATTAAAATGATTAATAGAGAATATATATTCAATATGATGGTCATGAATTTGATATACTGCTTTTCTCTGGTACAACCAAAGCAGTTTACATTTATTATATACATGCACTTTCTCTTTCCCTGGTGGGTTCACACACAGTCTAAAGGGGCTCATAATCGAAGGAGAAAAACATCCAAAAACTGGCCTAAGTCGACACTTGGACGAACATTTCTCATAAACGTCCAAGCGGCGAAAATAAAAATGTGTTTTGGTCGTATTTCTAAATGACCTAGGCCTTCAAAGTGCCGCTCAACGTCCAAAACTAAATGGGGCATTTCGGGAGGCATGTCGAGGGTGGGAGTTGGGCGGGACGTGGGCTGGCTTAGACTTAGTCGTACAGCATGTATAACCGAAAGTTATACAATCCAGGATCGACGGAACTTGGACATTGTGACTTAGACCATCTAAAACATTGTCTAAGTCACAAAAACCCACCTAAAGTCACCAGATAAGCACTGCAAACACATAACACAGACCCCCACACACTACCCCAGTGATCACCAACCCCCCCAACCCCATAAAAATTTTATTCACAACTTTAAATTTCAGCCTCCAGACCATCATCACCTGGCCGCCTGACATAGGAAAGCCTAGTCGTCCAGCCCAGAGGCAGCTTAAGTCATCTTGGGGGTGGGTTAGGGACCTACAGAAAGGAGGACCCATGCCCATAAGCCCCTTTAATCACTGCATTGATATTGAAACATGTGCACTGCCCTATACACCCCCAAAACCCTTTTGCACTGGCATATAAGTGACTCCTGCAGCCATAAGGGCTATTGGGGTGGTAGATAAGTGGGTCTAGGGAATTCTGGAGGTGGTTGGGGGGGTGGGGGGGCTCACCATCACCTATAAGGGAGCTGTAGTGAGGAGAAGCCATGGCACTCTTTTTGTGAAGTTCACAGCAGTGCCCTGTAAGGTACCCCACTATTTAGGTGGCATGTCCAGGTGTTCAGTCCATCACTTTGCAGACCCCTCCCACGTCCAACAGGGCTTGCTCTAGGTGTTTTGGACTTGGACGGAAAGTTGGACGGAAATATGGTATAAAGATGGACGATTTAGCGGCTTGGATGATAAGATCGACAGGACGTATAATTAGACGATTTTCGAAAGTAAAAAAAAGTTGGATGTCTCTTTTGAAAATGTGTCTTAGGCTCTTTTTAACTTTGGACGACTTGCGAGATGGACGTAAACGGACTTAGACGTCCCTTTCGATTATGCCCCTCCATGTGTTTTTTGTACCTGGGGCAATGAAGAATTAACCCCCCTTTTATTAAGCCGCAGTAGAGGTTTCTACTGTGGCCTGGAGTGTGTTGGAGCAGCGTCAGAGCATTTAGTGGTTTTGACGTTGTTACATCAGAAGTTCTGTAGTTAAATGCGCGGAGGCATTCTCCTCTGGTTAGCGCCATTTTCATTCTGGACTTTCCATTCTTCGGCTGGCATCTGAGAGTACAGTTGGATTTCACAGCTAGTTCCTGAGGAAGAGGGGTTTCTTCTCTTGAAACGGAGCCCTGTTGGACGGGTTTACTTCAAGTTGGTCATTCTGCCCTCTGGACCTTTTCGGAGAAGCTAAGTACAGTACTCTTGTTCTTTTTTATTTTGTTTGTGTTTGAGCCAGCCCGGTTGATTTTGGATGTCACTTGACCCCCGGGTTGGGGATAGAGACAGTTGAACCAATTCACTGCATTTTAGTGATTTTTTTTCATTCATTTATTCACTTTATTTTTCACTTTTAGCACATTTGTGCACTAATTAAATTTAGGTGGGAAACCCAGGGATGTTTCACAAGTAATACCCTTTCTGGGCTTTGATTGTGACAGCTGGTGCATTAGAGACTTGTTCCCGCTGCAAGCTGTGAGACTGAGGGTTTCTCACTCACATTAATTATTAATTGTAGGTCGGTTTGTTTTGGTTAGGCTGCCTCTATCCTTCATCCTGTTTTTTGGGCAGGGAAGACTCTTTGTTCTTGTAGAAACTTCGGCTGCAGCTTAGTAAAAGGAAGGGGGGTAAGTGACTTGCCCAGGATTACAAAGAGTAACATTGAAACTGAACCCAGTTCCCCAGGTTCTCAGCCCACTGCCCTAACCACTAGTCTACTCCTCCAATCAGATCAGAACAGAGGAGATTTTATTTAGCTAAAATAGTAGATAGTTATAACTCAACTATAAAATAACTGAGGACATTGGATCTTAATGTGCACATTTTATATAAAGACAATATAAGAAACAGAGCATGACTACCATTCAAGATATTGAAGGGAATTGACTTAGTAGGTGAAGAGAATGAGAGGGCACTCGCTAAAGTTAGAAGGGAAAAGATTCTGTACAAACGTAAGGAAGTTCTTCTTCACCTAGAGAGTGGTGGAGGTCTGGAACGCTCTCCCGGAGGCTGTTATAGGGGAAAGCACCCTATAACAGAACATATGCAAGTAAGGCTAGACTCAAATAGGGTACTGGTCTTGACCTAAGGGCCTCCGCGTGTGCGGACTGCTGGGCACGATGGACCACTGGTCTGACCCAGCAGTGGCAAATCTTATGTTCTTATGAGTAACTCCCTTTTCAGATGGGAGCACAGGAACCTTCCAGTGGAGTTTTGAAGGAATTGGAGAGACCTGCGGTAATAACTGTGGAGGTACTCTGGGAGTCTTTATGTGAGTTGAATTTCTCTGTTAGAACACTGTCTTGAACTGTTGTAGAACCCTCACAACAATTACAGGAATTGACAACTAAAGTGTGTACTGTGGAAGGGAAATGTGAGGAGATTAAACAACTATCTCAAGCTATTGCTAAAGCGCAAGCTTTGTTCCATCAGAAGCTGGAGCATATCGAAAATCTATCTAGACGTAATAACCTGTGTTTGTTTTTTTTAATTTCCCTAAGTCACCCTTAGTCGCTCCTATTGATATGGTCAAGAAATATTGTATGATAGTACTATAAATTCCTTCTAAATCATTACTCCCAGTTGTGAGGGCTCATTATATTTGATCTTGAAAAACTCAGAAGGTGGTAGCAGTAAACAATGTGATCAAACTAGTCTTAATCTAACAGGTTTTTTTGGAGACTTCTATGGAGGTAGTAACTTTGAGAACCACTTTGTAACTTTTGTATTAGAGATGGACCACAACAATATATTATGTCTTTACTTCAGATATATTAATTATGGCTCTCTTTTACTAAGCAGCGGTAGAGGTTTCTATCATGGCCTGGGGCACTAAAAGCTCTGACGCTACTCCAGTGCTCATAGGAATCCCATGCGTTTCGGAGCATGTCAGAGCATTTAGCATTCTGGGCTGCAGTATAAACCTCTATTACGGCTTAGTAAAAAAAAAAAAAAAAGGGGGGGGGAGGGAGGGATATGAGTTTTTTTTTGATCTATCGTGAGAATTTTTCCTGATCTTTCTAAAAGTACCCAGGAGAGACACCAGGATTTCCAGGTGTTATGCCCTAGAGTAGTAACTCTGGGGGCAACCTTTATTTTGAAATTTCCCTGTATTTGTGTGGTATTGTTTAAATTAAAGTCTTATATATTTTATGATCCAAAGCAGTTAAATTTTTTTTGTAAGGGCAGGCTGAAAGACAGCTGAGGGAATATTATGTTTATATTTTCTGTTTTTTCCACTTGTATCTTGGATTCTTGATTTTCCTACTTTTTGTAGACACAAGATAGAGATCTTTTATTTCCTTTAAATATTACTTTATTTAATAATGCATTTATTAATTTGTGAATCATGGATGGATATTTCTGAAATGATGTATTTGAAAAATTCTAATAATTCAAACAAATACCACCACTTAGCGCTCCTTTTACGAAGGTGCGCTAGCGTTTTTAGCGCATGCACCGAATTAGTGCATGCTATAGCGCGCTAGCCGAAAAACTACCGCCTGCTCAAGAGGTAGCAGCTAGCATGCGCGGCATTTTAGCGTGCGCTATTCCGCGTGTTAAGGCCCTAATGCACCTTCGTAAAAGGAGCCCTTAGTATTCTATAAAGCAGGCCTGCACAACTCTGGTCCTCAAGGGCCGAATCCAGTTGGGTTTTCGCGATTTCCCCATTGAATTTGCATGAGATCTATTCCATTGTATGCATATTGATCTCATGCATATTCATTTGGGAAATCCTGAAAACCTGGCCTGGCAAGGGCCGAAGTGGTGTAGGCCTGCTATAAAGACAGTTCCCCTGTAATTTAGGTCTGTTTTGTGTAGTGTTGCTCTGTCTGTTGGCTTTCTGGAAAACTGAAGAACATACCATGAACAGCTGCAACAGCAGCACCAGCAGAAGCAACATGCATTGGAGCCTCGGTTTCCCACACCCGGTTGTGCCTGTGCCGAACTCAACGTTTCTTGGTGCATTGACATCTGCCGCTTGCGCATCTCCATCCGCTCTGATCCCATGGGCTGCAAAATACAAGACATGGAGGTCACTTTCTACAAAGAATCCAACCAGAAAGATACCATGCAGGTTTGCACTGCACCCGAAGAGTGTAATAGAAATAATTCCAGAGACACAGAGAGAAAGAGCTGGACGGAGGTACAAGTGATCATCAGGGTTATCCCCCCTACCTCAGGGGTAGGCAATTCCGGTCCGCGAAAGCCAGTGCCAGGTCAGGTTTTCAGAATATCCACAATAAATATGCATGAGATAGATTTGCATCTCAAGGAGGCAGTGCATGCAAATCCATCTCATAGATATTCATTGTGGATATCCTGAAAACCTGATCTGGCTCCGGCTCTCGAGGACCGGAATTGCCTACCCCTGCCCTACCTCAAACAAGATTCATTGTACATAAACCTACACTGCTCTAAAACACTCCCAGCAACAGAAGTTTCATTGCTATTCTAGGTAGCATGCTCCTGTATGCAACTACCTACCAAATTAGAAAGTTCTCTCTAAGTTCAGCCTAATCCTGCACCAAGTATAAAAGCATCTGAATATGAATATGTTTTGACAGTTGCAGATAGTGATTTTAATATTCTCTAGTAACAGTATACATTTCAGATGTAACTATGTATCTGTTTGTATTAGAACCACCTAATTTCTCACCAGCAATATTGTGCACTCCACTTCCTAGGCGCAGGTTCAGGAAGTGACATCAGAGGAAGAGCCAACGCTGGTGTGAGTAGCAGGCTGGGGTTGTTGCTCGCTCTGCAAATGTTAATGAGGTACAGGGGAAGGGAAGTGACACATGCACCCGGGCAGCAGTGGGGGGTGAGGAAAGAGCGGAGGGTTGGAGAGGAGGATGAGTATTGGTGCCCCAGGGCGGAGCGCCCCCCCTTACCCTACCACCGCCTAACTTAAATGGCTTAATTGATGATAAAGGATGCAGTAATTGACCGTGTTTTTAAAACCAATTAACATCTAATTTAAATAAAAATGTAGGCGTATGAAAGCACCTACAAATGATGGTGGCCAACTCCCATCCATTGAGGCACCTACGTCTAAAATAGGCGTGATTTATACTGGATGTTGACATAGGCACCGGTAGACACCTCTATGACATGATTCTCATCAAAAGTAGATGCTGGAAATGTAAAACCCTGGCCTACATTTCCAGTGCCTACTTTCAACATGGCTGCAATTCTCTAAATGGCACCATCGCATGACTGACACATGATCAGTGCCACTTTTCTAAGCAACTGCCACTAGCGATGCCTTTTAGAGAATCCGGCCCTTAATGACAGCCATAGAGCTAGAGTAATATGTGCATAAGTGTGAGTCTCATAGTTTGCTCATATGTACAGGGCCAGCATTAAGGGGGGGGGGGGGGGGAGGAACAAGACAGCTGCCCTGGGCCCCACAGCTCCAGGGGGCCCCATGGTTCAGACATCTCTTTCCATTGTTGAGGCATCTCTTCCCTTTGTTGGGCCATCTCCCTTCCCGGCACTTTTCCTTTTTCCTCTCCGTGGAATCCTGTGCTTGCTCACCTAGTGCTTTTGTAACTCTTCGGTCGTCATCAGCGTCAATGAACTAAACACGCTGCCTTCGATGACCCGGAAGTTTCTCTCTGCAGAGAAAAAGCTTCCAGGTCACCGAAAGTAGTGTATTTAGTTCATTGATGCTGACAATGGCCGAAGGCTTACAGCAGCAAAGGATGAGCAAGCACAGGTTTGGAAAGAAAGATGCTGGACTATGGGAATGGGGAGGAAAGGGAAGGAAAGATGCCCTAGACCTCCAGGGGAAAGGGCAGATAGAGATACCAGACCACAGGAGGAGGGGAAAGGAGAGAGATGTCAGAGGAAGGAGGAGGAAGGGGAAGAAGGGAAAGACAGAAAGATGCCAGACCACAAAGGAGGGAGAAGGGAAAGGAAGGAGGAGAGAGAAATGCCAGACTATGGGAAGGAGAGGATAAAGATCCCAGATCATAAGAGGGAGATAAGGGGAAGACAGATGTCAGATCATGGAAATAGAGGGAAATAGAGGGAGGAGAAGGTATACAGGGATGGAGGGGAAGGGGAGAGAGAGGTAGGACATGGTGCACAAGGATGTGAGGAGTGGGGAAAGAGAAGGGGAGAGCAAGGGAGGAGATGGTGCATAAGAATGGGAGGAGTGGAGAAGGGAAGAAAATAAAAGAAATGCTTTTTATAAATATATGGGAATAGGGGAGAAGAAAGAGGGAGAAGATGGTACACATGGATAGATGAGAAGGGAGAGAGATAGAAAGGTAGATAGATTTGAGGAGGAAGCAAAAAAAAATGGAAGAAAGTTGAAAGTTAAAAGTTAATGCCACAGATGGATAATGGGCAGAGAATGAAGGAAGGAAAAACAGCAATTGGATAAGAAGGCCATGGAAACAGTTAAGAGCAGAGACAGAAGGAAGTGAAACCAGAGACTGGGAAAAGATAAGTAGAAAAATAAAATCACCAGACAACAATGGTAGGAAAAATGATTTTATTTTCATTTAATCATTTTTCAGAATTTATATCTGTTTCTATATTTTGCACTGTTCAGGAAGAAATATATATCTTTCTGTTTCTCTGATGTTGTACAGCAGGGGTGTCCAATAGGTCGATCATGATCGACCTGTAGACTGCCAAGGCAAAGTGAGTTGATCGCGGAGTTCATCCAGGAGTCCGTGATAGACTCACTTTGTTTTGGCGATCTACCGGGCCGATCAGCCTTCTTCTCCCTGATGTCAATTCTGCCGTCGGAGAGGAAGTTCAGGTCAGCCTGGCTTTGGGGCCTGTTCCCCGATGGCGGCGGCAGTGGCTTGGGGGAGGGCATGAAGAAAGAAGTAAAGAAAGAAAGGGGGCAGACAGGGAGACAGAAGGAAAGAAGGGAAACAGGAAAAAAGAAAGGGGGCACGAAGAAAGAAAGAAAGAAAGGGCAGGGAGAGAGGAAGAAAAAGTTGGGGGAGGGAATGAGGTCTGGAGGAGAGGAAGCATTCAGGCTGAAAGAAGGGAAGAAAGATTGGATAAACAGTCAGAAGAAGAAAGTGCAACCAGAGACTCATGAAATCACCATACAACAAAGATAGGAAAAATTATTTTATTTTAAATTTAGTGATCAAAATGTGTCAGCGCAGCTCCCTGCGCTAAAAACTGCTATTGCAGTTTAGTAAAAAGGGAAGGGAATATATTTGTTTATTTTTGTATGGGTTGTTACTGAGGTGACAGTGCATAGAGTCATCTGCCTTGACCTCTTTGAAAAAAACCCGGAATAGGAATGATAATTAACATTTTCTCTGCGTATGGTGTGCTTTGTGTTTTTTAATTTTATTTTATTGTTGGTAGATCATTTTGACTTGGTCATTTTAAAAGTAGCTTGCAAGCCCAAAAAGTGTGGGCACCCCTGTTGTACAGCATGCAGAGCCTGGCATCTTAGGGTTTCGTTTATGTATATTAGGACTTTTAGTTTGTGGTCTTGTATTTGCATAGGTTTATCTGTGTTCTGCTTGTGTGACCAAGGTCAGGTGTTCTGGTAGAATGAATGTCGTGCAACCTTATTGGTGTCATGGCCTCAAGTAGGAAGATATTTGTCTGGGTTTTGGAAGGCCCTGAGCTCAGGGCTGTGTCTGGAGGGCCTCTGAGCATGTGCGGATGTTGACATGATGACATCACATACATGCGCACATGAGCATGATTTTATCACATTGACATCCACACATGTGCGGAGGCTCAAAGCTCAGGGAAGGAAACATGAGGTTTGTGTGGGGGCAGGGCTGGGGGCGGATTGGGGCTGGGGGCGGAACAAGGAAGGGCAGTCATGTTTACCATGCAAGCTAACAGCTACATGCAATCATTTTTGCATTGCTTGGCCAATAACTTGCACGTTACATAGTTTGGCTGGCAGTAGCTTTCTACATCAGTGCCAAATTAAGATGATGGCAAAAATTTAGCGAACGTGTTTAAAATATTTATAGTTCTTTATCTCTTTTGTGGTATGCTCTATTCTCCTGTTAGGTTTTGAACCTCTCTCTTCTTTGGTAAGTGCCTTTTCACTCAGAACTATTAATAGCCTCAATCGCTTTCTCCTAGATTCTCTGAGGTGTAGTCAGTTTTTTAGGCATTGCACAATCAGGACTGCAACCTTTTACTCCTCTGCTTGTCATGGTCCTCACAGACTGTGGTTTTTCAGTGCTTAAGAAAGCCCTTTTCTCTTCTCTAGGACTTAAAGCTCCTCACTCCTTATCAATTGTTCCTCATGTTCAACCTCTCTAGTCTAGGAAAGCAGGATGCATCCAGGGCTTCAGTCCCTGCCTCTTATCACACAGGTATCCAGCATGCACTCAGAGTACTTCTGGGTTTTGATCCTTTTCTCAATTTGGAATTAGAACTGGTTCCAGTTTTTCTGTTTTTACTTCTCCTTGAGGACATGTTAAGATCTTGATGATCCCATCTTTTCCTTCTTAAGGCATCACGTGTTCAGGGGTTCAACTGATTTTTAAGTGTATAACAAATCTTCACTTTTTTTTTACTTATGGGAGCATGTCTCACTCCTCACTTTTCCCTTCTCCTCACAGTTTCCGTGTAATCTTGGGTACTGTGGAATGCACTTCCTTCCTTTATATTCTTCTTTGAAGATTTTAGGTTGTTACTTGGCCTCACAGCTTTCTTTCGAACATCAGGAATCAAGACCTGTTTTCTGATTCTGTGGATCTTTATGACTCAGCCTATTTGACCTGTTCTTGATAAGTCTGCCTTGTTCACACTTATTCACTCTCTTGATAAACCAGTTGGATTACAGTAATTCACTGTACAATGGCTTATCCTTATCACTGACTCATCAGTTCCAACTTGTACGGAAAACTGAAATTAGTCTTATCATTGATTCTCACAAATTTGATCATGTTGCTTGATTGCTTCAAGATGCCCACTGGCTTTCAGTTTCCTTCTGCGTTAAATTCAAGATCTTAATCTCGGCACATACAGCCTTTTAGGCTAGTCTACCCAGTTATTTTTTTTAACCTATTTGTCCAGTATGTGCCTAAGTGGTCTCTATATTCTCAAGACCAAATCTATCTTACTGTTCCATCTCTTAAATTTACCCAGCACGAAACCATCCAACAATTGGTATTTTTAAATTTTATTTGGCACTAGTTCCTCATAACTGTAGGATGAAGTCCACGTTCAAACATTTTGAAAAGGGATTGAAAGTATATTTTTCTCTAAGGCTTTTGACAAATGATCATTAGGGTATCCCTGTGGGGTAGTATAGTATCATGCATATCTAGGTCTATAGGAGGAGATTTCTTTCTTTTCTGATCTTTCCTGATTTCTGTTTTCCTATCTATTATTCTGTTTATTGGATATATAAATTGATTTTGCTGGTTTGAATGAAAGGTGACATAACAAATGCCTACACAAAAACTTTGTTTGAACCCAAGCAAAACTGAGATTCTTTGGGTACTTAACACAAGTGGACTTCAAAATACCTCTTGGGAAGTATGAGATCCTCCTAAAATCACAAGTCAGGAATCTTGGGATACTTCCAGACTGATTTCGAGAATCTTGGAGAGAGCAGGAACTAAGGCCTTGAGCATGCGCAGATGCTCAAGGCCCAGCGAAAAGGATGACAGATCTTCGGGCACTGGAACCGGCATGTCCTGTGCATTGGTGCCGGTGCCGGGTGCCAGATGGGGGGTAAGTGATGTGTTCGGGTGGGTGATGGGTGCAGGGAGGATGTCGGATCGCAGCGGGGGGGGGGCGATGCGAGCGGGGGGGGATTCCAGATAGCGGGGGGGATGGCAGATCACGCAGGAGGAGGCCTTCGTGAGTGGGGGGGAGGAGCAATGCCGGTTCTCGGGGGGGGGGGGGATAGAGCAGTGCCACTGGCCTTGGGGGGGAGGTGGGAACGAATAAAGCGAGTTTCCCTTACTTTCTATGGGGAAACTCGCTTTGATATACGAGTAATTTGGTTTACGAGCATGCTTCTGGAACGAATTATGCTCGTAAACCAAGGTACCACTGTATAGTGGACTTTAAACCAAGGGGCTTAGGTTCAAATCCACTTTAACTGTTTTATTTCATAATTGTGAGCCCTCCAGTAACAGAGAAATACCTACTATACATGAATGTACACCATTTCAATAGTCTTTAAATTTGCAGGTGACTTATATATTTAAGTACAATAGATGCAGTATTTTTCTGCTTCTGGAGGGCTCACAATAAAGATTTAAAAAAAGAATTAAAGTAGGATTTGAACCTCGGTCCCTTAGCTTAAAGTCTACTGCACTAATCACTAAACCAGTGGTTTTTACACCTGTCCTGGGGGACCCCATCAAGCCAGGTTGTGAAGATATCCCTAATGAATATGAGGAAGATTTGCATATACTAGAGGTGACAAGCATGCAGATTTGCCTCATGCATATTCATGAGGCATATCTTGAAAACCTGATTGGTTGGGGGGTCCCCCAGGACAGGTTTAAGAACCACAGCACTAGACTACTCCTCAGACTTGCTTCATGTTTTGCTAAGAATGCTCATAATACCTTGCTATCCCCTTTCAAGTTCACTTTCAGGGATGAGGGAGGAGACAGCAACTACTGGGGGATAAGAAGGTGTCATGCCTTAATTCTTCCAGTGGTCAGCTGCTTAATCAGAGCAAGTTTATGCACTCTAGATGTGCTTGAAACAAGTCTAAATAAGGTTGCCCTTCTTTTTAGATGTGGATATTTGTTCCCATTCAATAATCACTATTGGACAAACTCCCTAGTCCCACCCAAAACATGCCCCCTTGCTATTTGGATGTCTCCTTTTCTACCTTTGCAAAATTGGGATTTAGATGTTTCAAACACATGGACGTCCATTTGGGCATTTTGAGACATCCATGTGCTTCAAAACAAGTGCCTTAATATGTATTAACTGTTAACATGTATTAATTGTTGCATTCAGCACCTAACATTGAAATTCTTAGAGGTCAGGGAAGGGGAGAGGAATAAGCGGCAAGATTAGGACTCATGCACTTGACATGGGTGGTATTAATTTACATTAATGACACCTTAAAGGAGTCTACACTGTTATAGTGTGTGGAATGACAATTGTTCCATGTTGGTTGCACTGCTGCCTTCAACTTAGTGCCAGAAATGTCTCCTATATTTACTGCATAGCTTTTGTACTCAACATGCTTTAAACTTAACATAATTTTGAAAAAGATCCTCTTTATCCTCATGTATCTCCAGAACTCTGTCTCAGAAGCAAAGTTCTTACTTTCTCAGTACAGTACATGAAAATATTGAACATGAATGCCACCTTCATAAGATCTTGGCTCAAAATGAAGTGTTATCTTCTTTCTTTTTTTTATTTTTTAAATCTTTATTAATTTTCAAATAATAGCAGTGCAATACACAGATATATGAACATATAACAAATCAAGAAAAGCACATTCATCTTACAGATATACATAAGCAAACATTTATCCCACCCACCCATTGATTAATCAATAACAACACAAATGCACGTATTCTTTCAATAACCTACCCTTATTTAAAATAGTAATACAATCTCACCCCTCACCCTCCCACCCTGGATGTGTAAGGAAAGAAACCAGAAATTAAAGACAAAAGATAACTATAGAGAAGTAATAAAAGATATCAATGGGCCCCAAACCAGTTTAAATACCTTACTTTGCCCCAGCATTTCAGCATGCATTTTTTCATATCTATAACTGGAGCATAAATTTGCCCACCAGAAAGGAAAATTGAGGCGATCATAATTTTTCCAATTACATGTTATCATCTGCATAGTCATAATTAGGAAGAGCCGACATTTATTGCGGTCCATGGGGGGCTTAATATGTAATAATGTCCCACATATGACTACTTCATAAGTCAATAGAATTGATGATTCAAGTATAATATTAATCTGTCCCCATATCATATCTTCTTTCTTAATCACTGAAGTGATCATTTGAATCACCTGAATGCTATTTAAAGACCATACACTAAGGAATAGATTTCAGCTCAGAAATCTCCAGGTGACCCCAGTCATTCTATTTCACTTATTCAACTGAGTTGTGATGACGCTATGCTGTATTTCATAGAGAGCAAAACTTTGCTAACTAGACCAGATGACATCTTGCTTTGTCGGCAAGTACACGGTGTGCAAGGAGGCTTTTGTTGTTCTATTAAAGCAATAAACCGATTTGCTTACATTAATGCTGGGTTGCTAATTAAATGGCAGGAAAGACTCACCATTCCTTTTTGAGCTGCAATGTCTCCTAACATCCTTACATACTTCCCCTGGGCATATTTAATTATTTCAACTATTTGCACAGCCATTCGCATTAGTCATTTTGTAACTGGATCTCCACCACAAGAAAGACAACAAATTCCTCAAGTTTATAAGTCTCAATCTTCCAGCTATGCAAGCTGTATTTATGCCTTATTTTAATATTCAAATAACATGATTTTATTTAGTTTTCTATACGGTTCTCCCAGGGGAGTTCAGAACGGTTTACATGAATTTGTCCAGATACTCAAGCATTTTTCCCTGTCTGTCCTGGTAGGCTCACAATCTATCTAATGTACTTGGGGGGCAATGGTGTGTGGGGAGAGGGGTGTTAAGTGACTTGCCCGGGGTAACAAGGAGCAGTGTGGATTTGAATCCACAACCTCATGGTGCTGCGGCTGTACCACTGTATCATACTCTCCCCAACCACTGTTCTACACTCTCGTACTTAAATTTATATACAGGAGAGAAGAAGAGACACAAGAGTGATATAATAGAGACCTTCAAATACCTCAAAAACATACGTCAGACACTAGGAATAAGCATTTTTTTCAGAGTACAGAATGTTCTAGAATGAGGGTTTACAATAGAAGACTTCAGGGGGGTAGAAACAGGACCAGCATGAAAAAAATCTTTCATCACAGAAAGGGCGATGGATCCATGGAATGGACTACCAGTGGAATTGGTAGAGAAAAAAATGGTAACAGAATTTAAGTTGAAACAGGTTTTATTAACATAACATAATGCGGATCAACAAGAAATACAAACAAAGTGCAAGGGTAAAAATATAGAAAGTCCACCATAGAACATTAGTGACGGTACAAGTTTGTAACATATACATTCCTCCCTCCCAGCCTCCCACCCATCCATACCGGTCCCCGTGTTCCTCCCCCGAACAAACCCCCTCCCCCCCGAGAGTGTGGTCCCTTAGCAGAAGGCTAATATGGGCTCACGGCAGACCAGAGCTCCAGTCAAGAGGTGAAGGAAATCCTCAGGGCCTGGACTCTTGTTGACCAAAGGACAGCCACCAAGGCACGATCTGCCTGCCAATAACCCACTCCCCCCGGAACCCAGAGCAGAGAGATATCCAGGGCCCAAACTAGCGAGGCAGCAAGTCAACCCACAGCAGTCAGACAAGGGTGTTTAAGATAAGACTCCGCCCCTGAGGAGTCAAAGAATGTAAGTAGGGAGCCCAAAGGAGCAAGAAATGGTGCCTACGTTTAAGAGATTCCCCCCACCTCCTTCAAAAAAACATGAAACCCTTAGTGGTAAAGTGAGGGGTGAGTCATATTTGGGTTAGAATTATGATATTGAATTGGGGATGATACTGGCAGTCTAAATGGGCTTAATGACCCTGCTTGCTGTTGTTTTCTATATTCTATTAAAAAAAAAAAAAAAAAAAAGAGTTGGGAGTTAACTATTATAAACAAAGTATTCTTTCCACCTTGAACTACAGAGATGAGGGGAAAGGTAATACTGTATGTCAAAACTAGAAGAAGAACAGAAGCAGTGGCGTACCTAGGAGGGGGCGTGGGGGGAGGTCCGCCCCGGGTGCACGGGCCCAAGGGGGTGCACAGCTGGCCTGCCACAGGGAAAGGCTGCCATTGCCGCAAAAGAAGCCGGCGCCAGTTCTCCCTCCCTCCGAATTCGCCCTGCTTCTTTTCCCATGGGCCGACCAACTTTAGCCGTCCGACGTCCAATCGCTGCCTGGCTGGCCCGGAACGTCCTCTCCGACGTTAGAATTGACGTCGGACAGCCAGAGTTGGTCGGCCCGTGGGAAACAAGCAGAGCAAATTCAGCGCCGGCCTGTTTCCGATGGCCAGTGGCAGCATGGTGGTGGTGGCGGCGGTGGCATGGGGGAGGGCAGGGAGAAAGAAAGAAAGGGGGTGGAGACAGGGAGCCAGAAAGAAAGAAAGGGGGCAAGGTGAAAGAAAGAAAAAAATGGGGCATGGGGAGAGAGAGAGAAAAACAGACATACAGAATGAAAGGGGGCTTGGAGAGAAAAAGAAAGAAGGGGACAGGATGAAATAAAGAAAAAGTTGGGGGAGGGAATTAGGTCTGGAGGAGAGGAAGCATACAGGAGGCTGAAAGAAGGCAAGAAATATTGGATGCACAGTCAGAAGAATAAAGTGCAATCAGAGACTGATGAAATTACCAAACAAAGGTAGGAAAAATGATTTTATTTTCAATTTAGTGATCAAAATGTGTCCGTTTTGAGAATTTATATCTGCTGTCTATATTTTCCACTATGGCCTCCTTTTACTAAACCGCAATAGCAGTTTTTAGCGCAGGGAGCCTATGAGCATCGAGAGCAGCGTGGGGCATTCAGCGCAGCTCCCTGTGCTAAAAAACGCTATCGCGTTTAGTAAAAAGGGAGGGAGTATATTTGTCTATTTTTGTATAGTTGTTACTGAGGTAACATTGCATAGTCATCTGCCTTGACCTCTTTGAAAACCCACAGAATATAAATGATAATTAACATTTTCTCTGCGTACAGTATGCTTTGTGTTTTTAAAATTTTATTGTTGGTAGATCATTTTGACTTGGCCACGAAGGTAAGGGGGAGGGAGGAAAGGGAGCTGCTGAAAGACATCTAGTAATCCTTGCAGGCTTGACTGTGCAGGGAATTATTTTTGTAAAATCATGTTTTGTTATGTGACTAGCATTATTTAGACTTTAATTTATATGAATGAATAGAATGAAAATAATATAAAATTACTTGCTTGTTTTTATGTGCGTGCGCTGAAGGAAAGTGGAGAGAGAGTGGGTTGAGGACGCTGAAAGGAAATGAGAAACAGAGAGTGGGGAAAAGACGCTGATTTATATATTGACAATTGTACAGAATATTGTTTCTTTTTATACTTTAATATAATAAGTTCAATATAAAATAATTCAAGGCTTGTGTGGATGGAATCAGGTGGTTTGTGGGGATGAGGACCAAGCTTACGGGGATTAGTCCAATAAAATGGTATTTTCTTATTTCCCATTATTTGTTTTATTTTTATTTGTTAATTTGTAAAGTGGTGATTGTTATGTATCAGTTTTTTCAAATTTACAACTACTGTCTTTATATTTTGCACAGTATTAGAGGACATGTGTTACTGTTTTTGTGGTGTCGTCCAATAAAATGGTATTTTCTTATTTCTCATTATTTGTTTTATTTTTATTTGTTAATTTGTAAAGTGGTGATTGTTATGTATCAGTTTTTTCAAATTTACAACTACTGTCTTTATATTTTGCACAGTATTAGAGGACATGTGTTACTGTTTTTGTGGTGTCGTCCAATAAAATGGTATTTTCTTATTTCTCATTATTTGTTTTATTTTTATTTGTTAATTTGTAAAGTGGTGATTGTTATGTATCAGTTTTTTCAAATTTACATCTACTGTCTTTATATTTTGCACAGTATTAGAGGACATGTATTATTGTTTTTGTGGTGTTGCATTGTATGCAGAGTCTGGTTTCTTGGCAGTTCAGTTTAACTTTTGTCTACATATTTCTATTTTTAGTTTCTGATTATTCCATATTGGGCAAGGGTGTATCTGTCTGTGTGTATGAAAGGGACATGGCTTTCTGATAGCATCGACTGTACAGGATCATTTGACTGTGCAGGATCTGGTTTGTTTAGTTTTACAATGTATGTGTTGGTGTTCTAGTGCTCACTGCAGTGTTTAAGATGCTGCCTTTTCCTAGGTACACTCTTGTTGTGCGATATGTAGATTGTTACTAAAAATCATATTTTTCATATAGATGGGAGGGTGTCAAAAAATGATGGGCCCCGGGTGTCACATATGCTAGGTACGCCACTGAATAGAAGCACAATCTAGGGATGCTACATGCCATGAAGGAGCCAACACTAACCCCTTCTTTTACTAAGGCGCGCTGATTTAGCGTGCGATAAATGCTAACACACTCATATTCTATGGATGCGTTAGCATTTAGCGCGCGCTAAATAGGCTAGCCCCCCCCTTAGTAAAAGGACCCCTAAAAGAGGAGAGACATCGAGCTGAAATGATCCCTCTTACCGCGTCTTGTATGGAACTGTGGGTCCCTTTTACCAAGCTGCGGTAAGCACTAATGTGTGCTTACTGCAGGTTAAAAATACAGGCATTCTGCGGTAGTTTCGGGATTGGCATGTACAGTACATCCCATATGCTACAAGATAGATTTTATTTTTTAGCACCAGGAGCATGGCTGGAGGTGGAGAATAGGTGTGCACTGCGCTTATTGGTTAGCACAGCTACATCGCCGCAAGATAACAGATTAGCAAGTGACGTTTCCAAGTTTATTAAAATTGTGTTATCCCGCCTTATCAGTAATCAAGGCGGTTTTACATAATAAAAAAGATGCAAAATATAGGGAACAAAGAACACCAAGGACTTTACATCAGATAAATATCAAAAAACAGACTTTCTTGACAAACGTGACTAACCTACACAAACTGGCACGAGAGGAAGGGGGAAGAACTACAATCAATAACAGGAAAGAACAAAGAAAGGGAAGAACAGAAGGATAGGGGAACAAAAAAGCTCAATCCGAATGGTTGGGCTAGCCAAGGAGACTAGATATGAAGGAGTTAAAATATCCTTAAAAGGACGGTTATGCTGCAAAAGCATCTTTAAAAAGCATAGCTTTTAAGCTAGACTTAAAGTTATTTAAAGTTGCAATCTCTCGTAAGTAATTCGGTGCTGAGTTCCAGAGCGAAGAGGCAGTGACTGAAAAGATATTATTTCTCATGAAGTTAACATGTCTTAATGAAGGGATTGCAAGTAAGTTTTGGCTGGATGATCGGAGAGTATGGTTAAGGGAGTGGGGTATTAGAAGTCTATGGATGAATTTGGGAAGCCCTAAGGCCCCGATTCTGTAAGGGCATCTAAGTCATGCCTAAAGTTAGGCGTGCTTTAGGCGTCCAATCTAAGTAGTTAATGAGCCAATTAAGGGTCTTAACAAGCGATAATTGGTACTTAGGCATCCAGAGGACATAGATGCCACTTTGTAGACAACATTTGAAAAAAGGATCTAATAGGTATCCAACAGGATTCGCATTAGCATACCCAAGTCAGGAGGAAGAGGCGATATCATGATGGGTTGAGTAGTTGGGAAGAAGCAAAGGGCATCCCATATGGATAGGGTTACCATATGGCTCCAGAAAAAGGAGGACGGATTGAGACATCCAGGTTTTACTTCCATTGAAAGCAATGAGGACAGATGAGATATTTGGGATTTATTCCCATTGCTTTCATTGGATGCCTCAATCCGTCCTCCTTTTTCTGGAGCCATATGATAACCCTATCCATATGGGATGCCCTTTGCTTCTTCCAACTACTCAACCCATTATGATATCACCTCTTCCTTCTGACCGCGGTATGCTATTGTGAATCCTGTTGGATACCTATTAGATCCTTTTTCCAAATGTTGTGTGGCAGACATGGACCTCAAAGAAAACTGCTTTCTGTTGGTTTTAGGAACAGCGTAGCCACTGAAGACAAGCAGGCACTGCCCTGGGGCTGAACTCTCATCCCTGAAGTATTCAGCAACTAGTACTTTCTTTTTCCATCTGAACAACAGGAGTAGAAACCTTGATGCAATAAACAAAAAAAGGAAACCAAACAAACCCAGGTGGAGAATCGCTCCATTCCTAGGGGAAATCATAGCGCTGTCCTTTCGGAGGCCCCTGGAAACTGAGGCCCCAGGCCCTTGATTAGACAACTATGCTTTTATTAACACAGTGTTTGGTTTTATTTTGCTGCCGTGCCTCTATATGTTTATCATGACTGAGAAATGACTCTAATGCTTTTATTTTGTGTTTAAATCTGTATATTGAAACATACAGACTGGTACATACGTGGTTTTTTTTAGCAACAGTCAAGAATAAGAACAAAAGACATTTGTTTTATAGTTCTATCATATTTTCTTTCTCTTCCCTGCTCCAATTCCCTTCCTTATCTAACAAATTTCATTCCTAATCAGCAGTTAATTATTTGTGTTCTTGTTGGGAGAGATTGATAATACCCCTCCTAAATAAAAGATAAAGAATATCTTGTATTTGGGCATCTCCCTCTCATTGAATGCTTTCTTTTTTCCATTAATGAATAAATTTCTGCATGCCATTGGAAGTAGGTAGATGCTGACATAAGAACAGCTGTACTGGATCAGACTAATGGTCCATCTAGCCCAATATCTAATCTAATTTTCTATTTCTGTGTCACTCATACCTAGGTAGGCTTAAGGCGACTTAAAGAGGGGGGTGAGGAAGGAGAAGGGGGAGGAGGGTAGGAGAGGGAGGGAGAGAATACAGGTGATTAAGTGTCAAATAGATGAGTTTTCAATTTCTTCCGGAATATGATGTAGTTAGGTTCCATCCTGGTCATTTCAGTAAGGTCATTGCAAGTTTTTACGCCTAGAAAGGTGAACATGGAATGGAAAACACATTTGTATTGCAGATTTTTTGTGGAAGGGAGATTTAGAAGTATTCTGTTGAGAGTTCTGCGGGAAGTAGATCATGCCTTGGAGAAGAATTGGATGAGAGGAGCCTTGGAGTTTCCGTAAAGTATACGGTGAATGATGCCTGCAGTTTTGAAGGTTATTCGTGATGGGATAGGTAGCCAGTGCAGTTGCCTGATGAAGTCTGTAATCGTGTCATATTTTCTCAGGTTGTAGATTAGTCTGTGTCCACAATGGCTAATCCAGGTCACAAGTACCTGGCAAAAATTCAAATAGTAGCAATATTCCTTTTGTGAATTTGTCGGCCTGCATGCAATTGGGCACGGATCGGACATGGAATCGGGGGTTAGTGAATCTAGCCCAAAGAGGCTTTCTTAGGAAAAGTTTGGGGCTTGATATTTGAAAAATGTTGAGTTTCTAAGTTTAGGGTCTTATGTTAGGTGCCTATATTTGCCACTTATTTTCAGTGTGAGCCTAAGTTTGCCAGCTGAAAATTCACCAAAATTTTCCTCTAATTTGCTTTTATGTCCTCAGTACTCTATATTAATCTGTCCTGTCTTAAGACTCATGACAGCAAACAAGCTGGGCATCCAGGTGCGTATAAGACCATATGTTTATCGAGCTGTTCGATATAGTGGCTCACTATGAACAGGAATGTCAGGGATTATATCTGTTCTTGTGAAGTCTGTGTATAAGCAAACAGTGCCATTCTGAAATGTTCAGCCTTTTGCGCTGTAGCCAAAAGTGAAGTAGCCTAATATTGAAACCTGTGAGGAAGCCGGTATTGTCCAGCGAAACAGGTCCTGTTGGGTTCATCACGATAACTGTTGGCTGTTACATGAATTCTGCTTTTTTCCCATTTTTGTTTTGAATTACGTGTTCAGGAGAGAAGATTTTTATAAGTATGTGATATATTGCACATTTTTTGAGTATGGTAGTGTTATATTGCCCCGCCACACCACGTCACTCTCGGGCCATCCCTACCCCACCCTGTACCTCTGTAGATCTTCACTAGCAAGAGCAACTTCTGCCTGTTGCTCGCGCCAGCCTGGTTCCCCTCTGAATTACGGGGCCAGGAAGTGACATAAGAGGGAAATCCAACGCTGGCGCAAGGAGCATGCAGCAGAAGCCACTTGTGCTGACAAAGATTTAGAGGCATGGGGGGGGGAGGGAGAGAGTGAGTGTGGAGTGGGGGATGGGACTAAGCAGGAGCTTGGAGAGGAGGGTGCGGAGGGGGGTGAGGATGGCACCACCTCCCCGTGCACCTCCTACCTTTACTATGCCACTGTATGTTACTTTACTGGAAAACAAGTCAGTTTAAGACTACCTCCTTTAATGGAAGAGAAGCAACTCACTTGCTAGTCACACACACATGAGGACTAACACCAGTCCTGCACATACTGTAGCAGGACTTGCTTATCCACTCCTACCCTAGCAGAGATTATATTTAAGAAGATAAAAATTGCCATGCTGGGACAGACCGAAGGTCCATTAAGCCCAGTATCCTGTTTCAACAGTGGCCAACCCAGGTTCCAAGTACCTAGCTAAATCTCAAGTAGTAAAACATATTTTATGCTGCTTAACCTAGGAATAAGTATTGGATTTCCCCAAACCATCTAAATAATGGCCTACGGACTTCTCTTTCAGGAAATTATCCAAACCTTTTTTATACCCTGCTAAGCTAACTGATTTTACCACATTCTCCACCAACAAATTCCAGAGTTTAATTACACGTGTGAAGAAATATTTTCAGACATAACTGAAAGGTTCATATGAAGCAATGCAGTCAGCTTATAACATACCGTATATACTCAAATATAAGTCAACTAATAGTCAATCTGTTGATCAAATCGGGAAAGATTCTGGAAGACTGGAAGGTGGCGAATGTTATAAATCCTGTGTTTTAGAGTAGCACTGATAGAACCTGCAGTTTTGTTTAAAATACTGTGTTTTAGGTGGTATAGAGCCTATATTTCTGGTGCCTGTGGCTCAGGGTGACTAAAGTAGGGAAAATCCTGTTATAAATCCTGTGTTTTAGGGTAGCACTGATAGAACCTGCATTTTTGTTTAAAATACTGTGTTTTAGGTGGTATAGAGCCTATATTTCTGCATTACTAGTAGTCTTACTTATAGTCCCACCAACCCCAGGGACCACTATTCATATATAGAGACCCATATAATCAGGACTTCACAACCAATCAAGATGACCTTTATTCTATGCAATCACTGTGGTGCTTTAATTCCAAGACATACTATTTGGAGGCTTAAGGCTTGCCCCATCTGTCTTCAACTTGCCAGTATTAAGGAGGAGCTCTGCAAACTTAAACAGGAATTGAATACAATTAAAGCAGCTTCCATCACTCCACAAAATCATACCAACTTACCACCTCTACCTCAAAGAATAAAACAGCCCAGGAATAAATGGGTCACAGTAGGCTCAGGAAGACTGCGACATGTAACACAGAAACATCCACCTTCACTAATATTACCTCTACAGAATTCCTTCGCTCCACTAGTGCACTGCGATACTCAGGAAAACAGAAGGGAGGTGGGACTGGAACCAATGAAGGAAACTCAAGAGAACAAGAGCACCCTAAGTACAAATAAAAAAGCCAAAAACAGAAAACTATTACTGTTGGGGGATTCCATCATCAGAGGCATTAACCTTGGAACACAGGGCGAGGAGACCAAAATAGTGAAATGTCTTCCAGGATCCTCAGCTACCAGGAGTTCCAGGCAAATACTGACTATAATTAAGGAAGAAACTAAGGATTTTAACACTGATGTTGTTATCCATCTGGGAACAAATGACCTGGCCAACAACTCCACACTTGCAGCACAGAAAGCTTTTCGGGAGCTTGGTGAGGGAGTGAAACCTTTTGTAAAGACTTTAGCTTTTTCTGAAATACTGCCTGCATATGGAAAAGGAGAGCAAAGAATGAAAAACACAGAGGACTTTAATAGATGGCTCAGAGCCTGGTGTCATCAAGAAGGCTTCAGGTACATAGGAGGATGGGGAAATACATGGAAGGACAAGAAGCTATATTGCACTGATGGGCTACATATTACTACAGCAGGAAAAAGAAACCTTGCAGAGAAATTTAGACAATATTTTTCTAGGCATTTAAACTAGAAGGTGGGGGTGGTGTATGTACGAAGGACAATTATAGAGACCACCCCCGGCAAAAGAAAAGATGTGATAGTAGTAAAGGCTGCAACATAAGCAATATCAGCAACTCATTTCTTAGTATTGCAAAGGAAAGTGAAACGACACAAAAATCCATACGAAAAAGGAGATTATCGCTGAAAAATAGCTGGAAAGCGATGACCACAAATGCTCGCAGTCTAAGCAACAAAGTTCATGATCTGCAAGCCCTGATATTAGAGGCAGATCTAGATATTGTTGCTATCACAGAGACATGGTTCAGTGAATCACATGGATGGGATGCAAACATACCGGGATATAATCTTTTTAGGAAGGACAGAGATGGTCATAAAGGTGGAGGAGTAGCTCTCTATGTAAAGATCAATATCCAAGCGACCGAAATGCAAGGGACCTGGGGAGAGGAAGAAGCGATATGGATTGCTCTGAAAAGAGAAGATGGAACTTCTATCTACGTGGGTGTAGTCTAAAGACCTCCGACTCAATCGCAGCAAATTGATAAGGATCTGATTGTGGATATCCAAAAGTTTGGAAGGAAAGAGGAGGTTCTGCTGTTGGGAGATTTCAACCTGCCGGATGCGGACTGGAATGTTCCGTCTGCGGAATCGGAAAGAAGTAGGGAGATTGTGGATGCCTTTCAAGAGGCTCTGCTCAGACAAATGGTGACGGAACCCACAAGGGAAAAAGCGATATTGGATCTGGTCCTCACAAATGGAGAGAGTATCTCTAATGTTCGAGTGGGTGCTCACCTGGGTAGTAGCGATCATCAAACGGTTTGGTATGATATAACGGCTAAAGTGGAGAGCGGCCGCACGATACTTAAAGTCCTAGATTTCAAACGTACGGACTTTAATGCAATGGGAAAGTACCTGAAGAAAGAGCTGTTAGGATGGGAGGACATAAGAGAAGTGGAAAGACAGTGGTCTAAGCTGAAAGGAGCGATAAAAATGGCTACGGACCTTTATGTGAAGAAAATCAATAAAAACAAGAGAAAAAGGAAGCCGATATGGTTCTCCAACCTAGTGGCTGAGAAAATAAAGGCGAAAGAGTTGGCGTTCATGAAATATAAAAAAACCCAAGAAGAGGAGAGCAGAAAGGACTACAGGGTGAAATTGAAAGAAGCCAAGAGAGAGATACGTTTGGCAAAGGCACAGGCGGAAGAACAAATGGCTAAAAATGTAAAAAAGGGAGATAAAAATTTTTTCAGATATATTAGTGAAAGGAGGAAGCTAAAAAATGGAATTGCTAGGCTAAAAGATGCTGGGAACAAATATGTGGAGAGTGATGAGGAGAAAGCAAATGTGCTAAACAAATACTTCTGTTCTGTGTTCACAGAAGAAAATCCTGGAGAAGGACCGAGATTGTCCGGCAAAGTTACACGAGAAAATGGCGTAGATTCTGCGCCGTTCACGGAGGAGGATGTTTATGAGCAACTTGAAAAACTGAAGGTGGACAAAGCGATGGGACCAGACGGGATCCATCCCAGGATACTAAGGGAACTCAGAGAGGTTCTGGAGAGTCCTATTAAAGACTTGTTCAACAAATCTCTGGAGACGGGAGTGATTCCTGGGGATTGGAGGAGAGCGGATGTGGTCCCTATTCATAAAAGTGGTCACAAGGATGAAGCAGGAAACTACAGGCCGGTGAGCCTCACTTCAGTTGTTGGAAAAATAATGGAAGTGTTGCTGAAAGAAAGGATAGTATATTTTCTTGAATCTAATGGGTTACAGGATCCGAGGCAACATGGCTTTACAAAAGGTAAATCGTGCCAAACAAACCTGATTGAATTTTTTGATTGGGTGACCAGAGAGCTGGATCGAGGACATATGCTAGATGTAATTTACTTGGATTTCAGCAAAGCCTTTGATACAGTTCCTCATAGGAGGCTGTTGAACAAACTTGAAGGGCTGAAGTTAGGACCCAAAGTGGTGAACTGGGTCAGAAACTGGCTGTCGGACAGACGCCAGAGGGTGGTGGTTAATGGAAGTCGCTCGAAGGAAGGAAAGGTGACTAGTGGAGTCCCTCAGGGTTCGGTGCTGGGGCCAATCCTGTTCAATATGTATGTAAGTGACATTGCTGAAGGGTTAGAAGGAAAAGTGTGCCTTTTTGCAGATGATACCAAGATTTGTAACAGAGTAGACACCGTAGAGGGAGTGGAAAATATGAAAAAGGATCTGCAAAAGTTAGAGGAATGGTCTAATGCCTGGCAACTAAAATTCAATGCAGAGTAATGCATTTGGGGATTAATAATAGGAAGGAACCGTATATGCTGGGAGGAGAGAAGCCAATATGCACGGACGGGGAGAGGGACCTTGGGGTGATAGTGTCCGAAGATCTAAAGGCGAAAAAACAGTGTGACAAGGCAGTGGCTGCTGCCAGAAGGATTCTGGGCTGTATAAAGAGAGGCGTAGTCAGTAGAAGGAAGAAGGTGTTGATGCCCCTGTACAGGTCATTGGTGAGGCCCCACTTGGAGTATTGTGTTCAGTTTTGGAGACCGTATCTGGCGAAAAACGTAAGAAGACTTGAGGCGGTCCAGAGGAGGGCGACGAAAATGATAGGAGGCTTGCGCCAGAAGACGTATGAGGAGAGACTGGAAGCCCTGAATATGTATACCCTAGAGGAAAGGAGAGACAGGGGAGATATGATTCAGACGTTCAAATACTTAAAGGGTATTAACGTAGAACAAAATCTTTTCCAGAGAAAGGAAAATGGTAAAACCAGAGGACATAATTTGAGGTTGAGGGGTGGTAGATTCAGGGGCAATGTTAGGAAATTCTACTTTACGGAGAGGGTGGTGGATGCCTGGAATGCGCTCCCAAGAGAGGTGGTGGAGAGTAAAACTGTGACTGAGTTCAAAGAAGCGTGGGATGAACACAGAAGATTTAGAATCAGAAAATAATATTAAAGATTGAACTAGGCCAGTTACTGGGCAGACTTGTATGGTCTGTGTCTGTGCATGGCCGTTTGGAGGAGGATGGGCAGGGGAGGGCTTCAATGGCTGGGAGGGTGTAGATGGGCTGGAGTATGTCTTAACAGAGATTTCGGCAGTTGGAACCCAAGCACAGTACCGGGAAAAGCTTTGGATTCTCGCCCAGAAATAGCTAAGAAGAAAAAAAAAAAAAATAAAAATTTTAATTGAATCAGGTTGGGCAGACTGGATGGACCATTCGGGTCTTTATCTGCCGTCATCTACTATGTTATGTTACTATGTTACGCCGATCTTCAAAAAAGGTTCAAGGGGAGATCCGGGAAACTTCAGACCGGGAAAGATGGTAGAGGCACTGATAAAGGACCGCATCATTGATCACCTTGACGAACACAGTCTGATGAGGACCAGCCAGCATGGTTTCAGCAAAGGCAGATCTTGTTTGACGAACTTTCTGCACTTCTTCGAGGGAGTAAACAGGCAGATAGATAAGGGCGACCTGGTCGACATTGTATATCTTGATTTTCAGAAGGCGTTTGACAAGGTTCCACATGAACGACTACTTCGGAAAATTGTGAGCCATGGAATCGAGGGTGAAATACTCACGTGGATTAAAAAGTGGCCGGAGCATAGGAAACAGAGAGTTGGGGTAAATGGACAATACTAGGACTGGAAGAGCGTCACCAGTTGGGTGCCGCAGTGCTTGGTTCTTGGACCCATGCTCTTCAACATCTTTATAAACGATATGGACATTGGTCCGACGAGTGAGGTGATTAAATTTGCGGACGATATGAAGTTATTCAGAGTAGTGAAGAAACAGGGGGATTGCGAAGATCTGCAACATGACATAATCATGCTCGAGAAATGGGCATCGACATGGCAAATGAGGTTCAACGTGGATAAGTGTAAAGTGATGCATGTCGATAACAAAAATATCATGCACGAATACAGGATGTCAGGACGGTACTTGGAGAGACCTCCCAGAAAAGAGACTTGGGAGTTCTGATTGACAAGTCGATGAAAAAAACAAAAGGAATTGACCCCAAAATATCCACAAAGAAGAAAATCCAGAGAAAACCAAAAAAACTCTGTGGAGTGACGATGTTCCCAAATGGACTTTATTTGAAAGTATCAAAGTTCCAAAGGTACACTAAAATCATCCACATAAAATAATTCCATCCACATAAAAGTAAATCATCCACATAAGAGCCTTAAAGGACCTAGTTCGCTAGGGATACAGGACGGTCTGCGTTTCGACAAAAAGTCTTCTTCAAGGGTCCCTGGGGATCCTATAAAGGTGAGTACATGGGAAACAATTGTGTGGTGAACCGGAAGTGGGACACTGCTTGCATTTGCAATGGAAAGGACCGGAAGTGAGACACTGCTTGCATTTGAAAGTCGATGAAGCCATCCGCGCAATGCGCGGCGGTGGTGAAAAGGGCAAACAGAATGCTAGGAATGATTAAGAAGGGGATTACAAACAGATCAGAGAAGGTTATCATGCCGCTGTACCGGGCCATGGTGCGCCCTCACCTGGAGGACTGCGTCCAGTACTGGTCGCCGTACATGAAGGAGGACATGGTACTACTCGAAAGGGTCCAGAGAAGAATGACTAAAATGGTTAAGGGGCTGAAAGAGTTGCCGTACAGTGAGAAATTGGGGAAACTGGGCCTCTTCTCCCTTGAAAAGAGGAGACTTGAGAGGGGACATGATCGAAACATTCAAAATACTGAAGGGAATAGACTTAGCAGATAAAGACAGATTGTTTACCGTCTCTAAGGTAGGGAGAATGAGAGGGCACTCTCTAAAGTTGAAAGGGGATAGATTCTGTACAAACGTAGGGAAGTTCTTCTTCACCCATAGAGTGGTAGAAAACTGGAACTCTCTTCCGGAATCTGTTATAGGGGAAATCACCCTTCAGGGATTCAAGACAAAGTTGGACAAGTTCCTGCTAAACTGGAACGTACGCAGGTGAGGCTGGACTCATTTAGAGCACTGGTCTTTTGAACTGCCACGTGAGTGGACTGCTGGGCATGATGAACCACTGGTCTGACCCAGCAGCGGCAATTCTTATGTTCTTATAAGTCAAGACCCCCATTTTTTCCCCCCAAAAGGAGGAAATACGGTTGACTCGAAAATAAGTTGGGCTGCTTAATATTCAAGTGCCCTGCCAGGATCTGCACTCAGCGCACACTCCCTCCCCTGTTAGGCTCTGCACTCAGCCCCCTCCCTGCCAGGCACTGCACCCAGCCCCCTTCCCTCCCTCTTCTGTCAGGCTCTGCACCCAGCCCCCTCCTTGCCAGGCACTGCACACAGCTCCCTTCCCTCCCTCTTAGGCTCTCCACCCTGTCTCCCCCTCCCTGCCCTGTTCTTCATACCTCCTCTGCTGCTGGAATCCCTGGTGGTCCAGAGGCACAGCGGGCAGGAACGAGCCCCCTGCGCTCCTGCCCCGCTGCCAACCTAATCAGTCGCTGCCCCGAGCTCCGGCCTCAGCACTGAGCAGCAGCACCAAAGCATGCTCCTACTTGATACTGCTTAGCGGCTGAAGCCAGAACTCATGGCAGCATCCAATCGGGCCAGCAGCGGGGCAGCAGCACAGAAAGCCTGCCTCCGCCCACCACACCTCCGAACCATCAGCGACTCCAGTGGGAGACAGGGACAGGGATTGGGGAGGGCATGCAATTTTCTTTAAATTAGATCCCTTATTTTCTAACTCCTATTACTATATCTTGTCTGTCTATGTGTTTCATCTTGGCTTACACCCTATGCTGTCTATTAAAATGTTTTACTGCGTATTGGGTTGACACTGAAAATAGCGTAGTGTGCTATACTATAAACTGTTATTGGAATATTTTTACTGCTGTAATTGTGTCTAATGTCTAGGTTCGGCTTATTCTTGCTGAACACCACCTTCGGTGAATTCTTCAAAAAGGCAGTAAATAAATCGTATTAAATAATAATAATAAATAAGTTGAAGTTATCATGGGATATACAGTATAATAATAAGGTGCAAATCATACAAATGCATGTAAAATACCTCATTATTATGTAAATTGAATAACACAGCTTGAACTGAACTTCACAAGCTTATTCCAGAAAAAATAACACTGCTTTCTGAAATGTGCACAGAGCGGTAAGTGTGTCTATCTTTATTTGTTAAATTTTCTATACCATTCTCCCAGGGGAGCTCCGTATGGTTAACATGAATTTATTCAGGTATGCAAGCATTTTCCCCTGTCTGTCCTGGCGGGCTCACAATCTATCTAATGTACCTGAGGTGAGGGGGAGGGGGGTTGGTGACTTGCCTAGGGTCACAAGGAGAAGTGGGTTTAAACCCATAACTTCAGATTGCTGAGGCTGTAGCTTTAACCACTGCACCACACTTTCCCTCATTAGACCCTTCTTTTCCTATACAAAGAACTTCAGTCTTTTGCATATTCAAACGCGACCAATTTGCCTTCATCCAGATGCCAGCTTCAAACAAACATTGCATAAGAGCTAACTCTCAGTTCAGACCCTCTGGTAAATTAAACTATAAATCATCTGCATGGTGTTCAAATCCAGGCTAAAACCCCATTGTTTTGAAACTGTGTTTATGCCCTACCGTCCCACACCCATATCTGTTGCCATTCCTTCTTTATTCCCCTACCTCTAGTCCCTTATATTTCCTCACCTAAGTAACATGTATAGGCCTTTGTCCTATGCCTGTCTTAATTAGATTGTAAACTCTTTTGAGCAGGGACAGTCTTTTGTGTGTTTGCTGTACAACGTAGCGTGCATCTTGTAACATTTTGTAAATAATGAATAGTATACTTCCCCCTCTGAATCCGCGGTTTCAGCCTCCGTGGATTCGGTTATTCGCGATTTTAAACCCCAAAAACCATTTAAATTTTTCAGGCTATTTTAAGCCCTGTAAGCCCCCCCTTAAGCCTTACCTGGTGGTCTAGCGGGTTTTCGGGGCAGGAGTGATCTTTCCATGCTCCTGCCCTGTGCAGGAAATGGCTCAAGAGATTACGGGAGCTCAAAGCAGCCATTTCCTGTGAGCGATCTGCACGGGGCAGGAGCGCAGGAAGATAGCTCCTGCCCTGAAAACCCGCTAGACCACCAGGTAAGGCTTAAAAGGGGGGGGGGGGGGGGCTTACAGTGCTTAAAATAGCCTGAAAAATTAAAATAGCCGGGGGAAAGCAGGGCTTAGGGGCAGAACCAGCCTGAATATTATTCACAGTTTTTTAATAGTCACAGGCCGGCTCTGCCCCTAACCACCGTGGATATGGAGGGAGAAGTGTAGTAGTAATAGTAGTAGTATCTACATTCTTAAAATACTTGATCTCACATTCTTGAAACAATTTGCCTAATGCTAGAAAATGCAAATTGAAAAGATGAGGCTAAATTACAGAGCCATGTAGAACTTTAGATTCGACTGCAGAAGCATCAGAGTCAAATTTACTATCCATTAGAACCACCATTGCAAATGTGACATCTAGATAATTCTGAGCTAGTGCTTGCTCTTGATAACCTAAATTAAGATCTTGTCTTATCTCTTTAAATTTTACCTATATCATAAAATTTACAACAGAAATGCCTGCTTCCTTCCGTTGTAAGGGAATATAATAAGTTGGCTTAAGAGGTGATTTTAGTACACTGGTCACCGTCACTGTCCACCTTCCCACCTCTTCATTGATGTATGACTAGATAGATCAGGAAGAGAAAGTGACAGTGGTAACAACAATGGTTGTAAAGATTTAAAAAAATTTACTCTGATTCGAATTAGGTGCATATAGATTGATTAACGCCATGGTAGTATTTCCCATGCTCATATCTACATGTATCCATCTTCCTGCAGGATCCGCAGCAATCATCTTAAACGTAGCACTATATTTGTTACTCACTAATATTGCTACACCCAGTAGCGTACTAAGGGGGGGGGGGCGGGGGGGCGGTCCACCCCGGGTGCCAGCCCTGAGGGGGGTGCTCCCGGCCTTGCCGTTCAGTCCCCCCCACCCCCGAAGGACCGCTCGACCCCCTGGCCTCCCTGCACCACCTATGAAGCAGCCGCAGTGGGATCGCGATGTCGACGATCCCTGAGCTGCTTCGGTGCTGCTTCCTGCGCCGCGGTCCCGCACCTCCCTTCCTCTGACATCAGAGAAGGGGCGGGATCGCGGCCGAGGAAGCAGCTCTAAAGCAGCGAAGGGATCGCTGACATCGCGATCCCGCTGCGGGCTGATTCAGGTGGTGCAGGGAGGCCAGGGGGGCGAGCGGTCCTTCGGGGGGGGACTGAACTCAAGGCCGGAAGCACCCCCTCAGGGCCTGATTCAGGTGGTGCAGGGAGGCCAGGGGGGGCGAGCGGTCCTTCGGGGTGGGGCGGGCAGGCAGGCCGGCAGGCAGGCCTTCAAGGGGGAGGGAGGGGTGACAGACAGGCAGGCCTTCAAGGGGGGGGACAGGCAGGCCTTCAAAGGGGAGACAGGCAGGCAGGCCTTCAAAGGGGGGACAGGCCTTCAAGGGGGGGACAGGCCTTCAAGGGGGGGATAGGCCTTCAAGGGGATCAGGCAGGGGTTGCAGGCCTTCAAGGAGGGTGCAGGCCTTCGGAGGGGGGGATGCAGGCCTTTGGGGGGGGTGCAGGCCTTCGGGGGGGAGTGCAGGCCTTCGGGGTGGGAGTGCAGGCCTTCAGGGGTGGGATGCAGACCTTTAAGGGGGGGGACAGGCCTTCAGGGAGGGGGGCCTTGGTGTAGAAATACACGGAGGGAATGAGGGGGTTCAAAGAGACGCGCATATGCCGGACTTTGGGTGGGAAGAAATAATGGGTCTGAAAATAGAGAAGAGGGAGAGATGATGGACCATAGTTTTTAGAGAGGGAAGGAACAGAAAGGGAGAGAAGTTGGACACAAGGGATGGTATGGAGGGGGGGATAGAGATACTGGATAGGAGGGTAGTTGGGAAAAGAAAGGGAGAGATGGTGGACCCTGGGGTGGTGGGGAAGGAGGGAGAGATGCTGGATGAAAGGGTAGTTAAGAAAAGATAGATCTGTGGAGGGAGACGAAAAAAGGATAGATGCCAGACCTCCTGGGGAGGGAAGGGAAATGGAGAGGACAGAGATGGCAGATGGATGGTTAGCATGAAGAAAGAAGGAAGAAGGAGACCCTGGCAAGCAAGTTATCAAAAGACAACCAGAGCCTTGGACCAATAAGATTTGAAAAATAACCAGACAACAAAAGGTAGAAAAACTAATTTTTTTCTGTTTTATGATTACAATATGTCAGATTTGAAATGTGTATCCTGCCAGAGCTGGTGTTAGACCGCAAACGTGAGCTAGGATTTAACAGAGAGGAAAAGTCCTTTTTGTTTCTTTATTTTATTTACACCACAGCGCCAGTGTGGTTAGGAGAAGCCAAAGGGGGTTGAAAAAGCTTTAAAATAAACCCACCAGGATGTTTAAAAAAAAACAAACAAACACCCAATTGGGCAGGAAAGTTGAATCAAAAAACCAATTCAATAGGCTGAATCAAATCGAAATTTTTTTTTTTTCTTGAATTGGGCAGCACTAGTTTGCACTACTGTCTTAGACTTTAGGAGAGAGATGGCATCCTCAATACTTTATAATGCAAGTGAAACGAGGATTTGGTCAGACTTTTAAAGGGTCTGCAGAAGAAAAATATTGTATAGGCCGGGGACATGAGACAGCAGGAAACGGGAACTTTTCTTCCTTCTATTTTTGGGTATGGCAAGGCTGAGGATGTCAGAGAGTTCAATTAAAATATGTGCTTTATAAGAAAATATAATAATGTGTTTTATAAAGTTTATAAGTATTGCTAGCCTACCCATTGAGGTGTTCCTAATGGTGGTGGTGGTGGCGGCAGCGTGTCAATGTGTTGAGAGGAAGAGGTGGTCTGGGAAATTCTGCTGAGCAAACTCTGGGCCCATTTCCACCCCCCAGTTAGTCCACTCCACTCAACTGGTTCACACACTGAGTGGGTCTTTGGGTGTTGTGCCTGGGTAGTTGTTTTGGGATCTCTTCTACTGGTTTTTCAGTATCTCCTTGTGGTCCAAGGAAGGAAACTTTGTTAACCTTAGCATTGACCTTCAGAATATGTTTGTAACAGCGCTGCTTGTGTGGCATTAGACTATGTAGTGATCGAAAGAAAAAAACAGAGCTTTGCACATTTTTGCACTATATGGTGGGTGTATGAGGAGATTCACATTTCCTGCACAGCTAAGTCCTTGTGAAGTTACCTTGTTCTTTCTGTATTTGACATCTAGCAAGGTCTCTGTTTGGAAGGAAAGATCTAAGCTTAAAAATGAAGTGGCCACAAATTATGGTAAAAGCAGATAGCATTGCTGATTTTAAGAAAGGTTTGGACAAATTCCTGGAGGAAAAGTCCATAGTCTGTTATTAAGACATGGGGGAAGTGTCTGCTTGCCCTGGATCAGTGGCATGGAAGGTTGCTACTCTTTGGGTTTTGACCAGGTACTAGTGACCTGGATTGGTTACCATGAGAATGGGCTACTGGGCATGATGGACCATTGGTCTGACCCATTTAGGCTATTCTTATGTTATGTTCTCATCTGTAGGGGCCTTTGGTTTCACTTCTTAGTACGCTACTGCCTTTGTGCTAGATTTTTGCAAAATTATATGTATTTTGGCATAGACTTCTGCTGCTTAGATACAATTAAAGGACAAGAAACCCACAACCACTGGAATCCCAGCTTACAGATGTGTATAGAATTGTTAATATTTTGTTAATGATTAGGGTGCAAAACACAGTACAAATCACCCCTCTTTGAACATAATGAAGAAGCCTGCTCATATTAGGGGTGCTCAGCACCCATAGAGCTAGTTTCTCTGGATACGCAATGTTTGGGTTCCCTGTAAAGAGTTTTTCCCAATAGAAGAAATTCATAAGAGCATAAGAATAGCCTTATTGGGTCAGACCAATGGTACATCTAGCCCAGTATTCCGTTTTCACAGAGGCCAAATCAAGTCACAAGAACCTGTCAAAGACCCAGATAGAAGCAGCATTCCATGCCACCAATCCAGGGCAAGCAGTGGCTTCTCCCATGTCTGTCTCAACAGCAGACTATGGACTTTTCCTCCAGGAACTTGTCCAAACTTTTTTTTTTTTAAAAACATCTACATTAACCACTCTTACCACATCCTCTGGCAATGCGATCCAGAGCTTAAGTATTCTCTGAGTGAAAAAATATTTCCTCTTATTGGTTTTAAAAGAATTTACTGTGTAACTTCATCAAGTGTACCCTAGTCTTTGTACATCTTGATGCAGTAAAAAATCGATCCACTTCTACCCGTTCTACACCACTCAGGATTTTTTAGACTTCAAGAAAAAGGCTATAATTAGTCATTTTCTTTGTTAAGATGTTGCTTGCATTTGGTCATGCATTTGAGATACCTCTTTTTTGTGGTACAACCTGAGCAGTTTACACATTATGGGATAAATTCTACTGTATACATGGTGTCCAAAAAACCAGCACTGAAAAAAAAAAAATGCTATTCTATAAACCACGCTTAACGTTAGGTACAGTTTATAGAACAGTGCTTATTCCTGGGAACTGCAGCTCAATTTAGGCAGTCATTTGTACCAATGAAAACACGGTGCAAATGCCCACACCTACATTTATTGTAAACATGGAGGTCCTGATTCTCTAACTTAAAGGAATGCCCCTGGTCCGCAATGCCCCACCCATTTCTGTTTCCCCTTTTATGACTGCCACATAAAATTGAGGGAGAGTTCCTGCACCTAAATTTACACACCTAACCCTTAATACCCTTAATTGCTTGTTAAAATGCCAATTATTGGTGCTAATTAGCTTGTTCAATTAAATTAATGGTTTTTGGACAATTTCCTGGAGGAAAAGTCCATAGTCTGTTATTGAGGAAGCCGCTGCTTGCCCTGGATCTTGGGTTTTGGACAGGTACTAGGCTTTGGCCACCGTGAGAACGGGCTACTGGGCTTGATGGACCATTGGTCTGACCCAGTGGCTATTCTTATGTTCTTATCCACCATTCGGATACACAACGAAAACTGCGAGCACAATTGTTGGTGCTATTTATAGAATTAGGGGGTATATAAGTACTTGTTTTGGAGGGTACGTGGGGTTTGGGGTGATAATATCTGGAGTGTAATTGCTTGGAAGATTAAGAACATATACCAGTTGATATTCAGCCTATGGAATGACACATGGACAAACTTGTCTCTGTCCCAACAGGATCTATCGCCATTCTCCATCCCATTCCTGCGAGATGTCCCTGTCCCAGCCCCATCCCTGTAAGCTCTGTCCTCAGCTGCATAAGCCTCAAACACTTTAAAATCATAAGTGTTTGAGGCTAGTGAAGATGAGATCAGAGTTGTAGGGATGGAACAGGGAAAGAGACAGAACTTGCAGGGATAGGACGGGGATGGAGATAGATCTGACAGGGATAGAGATACATTTTCCCCTGTGTCATTCTCAAAGCCTACAGCAGTCGGTTGGGTTGAAGTAGATATGAGTATTCAATGCTGAGCCTATACTGGGTATTGGCACTGAATTACTGTTGCTGGAAGTTATCCGGGTCTAGCTAATATCCAGTGCCAGTACCCAAACTACTAACCGAACATAGTTAGGTCTGCTTTTTATGCTTTCTCAATTAGTTATCCAGGTGCTGGCACTGAACTTTGCACCTGAATTATCCTGGCACTAACCAGAGATTGCTGTTATTCAGTGGCACTGTCATATGAAAATAAGAGTTGCCATACTGGGCAGACCAAAGATCCATCAAGCCCAGTATCCTGTTTCCAACAGTGGCCAATCCAGGCCACAGTACCTGAAAGAAACCCAAATTGTAGCAACATTCCATGCAGTAGCTTCCCCCCATGTTTGTCTCAATAGCAGACTATGGACTTTTCCTTCAGGAACTTGCCCAAGCCTTTTTTTGAAACCAAGCTAAGCTAACCACTGTCACCACAACCTCTGGCAATGAGTTCTAGAACTTAACTATTGTTTCAGTGAAAAAAACCCAATTTCCTCCTATTTGTTTTAAAAGTATTTCCATGCAATTTCATTGAGTGTCCCCTGGTCTTTGTGTGGAAAGAGAGTAAAATCAAAATACCTAAAGGGTCTGGTTTTTTTTTGTTTTTTAGCATAGTAGCTATTGTTCTGCTTAAGCATCTTATTCCAATTAGCCAACAAAAGCATCATGATCTGGTGAGTCTAACACTCAGTTCATTGTAGACTCAGTGGGGATGGGACCTGCATTTAGTGAGGCCCCTCAGAGATATAACTAAGGCCTCCTTTTACTAAGCTGCGTTAGGGCATTAACGCACGCTAGATCTTAACACCAACATTGCGCTGGCGTTAGTTCTATCCGTGTAGCGCGCGGTGTAGCGCGGGGTAATATCCTGCGTGCGCTAAAAATGCTAGCGCACCTTAGTAAAAGGAGCCCTAAGTGCAATGGTTAGGGAAAGAAATGATTTCTCCTTTCAAAAGCAGTTTAATGCTGTTTCATTCATTCAGTAGGTTATTACTGTTCTGGCATCTCCTAAGTCCTGCCTCAGGCATGTGCGCTTCCCAAAGAGAAACAGAAGGGAAAATTGGATAATAATGCAGCTTACATAAGTTTGGCTTCAGGCTGGGGTTTCTTATCTGCTACAGAGAATTGAATCAGTTTAATCTGCTATGTAGACTCGTCAGGTTGCCAATGTTTCCCGTTAATCACCAGACAGGGTTGAATCACTGTAGATCCTGTGCTCTGAAGGCATATCAGAAATGAACAGTGATAAAAATGCTTTATTTATTTTCAGTTTCAGTAGTTTCTTTCTTTTTTTTTTTTTTGTTAGACCAATTCAGTTGGTTATTTTCTAAATACATCAGATCTGATATTTAGAAGAAGAGTTATATAAATTTAGTTTTCTGAAATATTAGTATGAATTTATATTGTTGATGTAACATATGAAAATGAATAAAGATTTCTCATTCAATATTGATAGGGAGGGAGAGAGGGAGGGGAGATTATTATATTCAATAATAATTATATTAATTTAGATTTCTTACATAATATTATAACTTTATAAAATATTGATTTTCTAAAGAAATTTTAAATTTGATATTAATCTGTAAGTTAATCAAGTGTGATTATTCAAGTTTATAATGAATTTATTTGAAACACTTGTTGTAACATAAGAAAATGAATAAAGATTTATAAACCAGTAAAAGAAGAAGAGTGCCTATATGTAAACTTCAAAATCTTTGGCCTATTTTCAGTCAAACCTGGAATCCAAAGTTTGATATTAATATATAGTAGGAACTTAAAAAGTCATGGAAGCAATGGATGTCTCTATTTAGGCATCCTGAGGTTCTATGGTAAGTACCTATCCTATAAGGGAACCCAGGTGCCTAAGCTCCTTATAGAATACTAGTGCAACCTAATGTTTTTCTATGTTTTATGGTTTATTAAAACTTGATATACTGCTAAATCTTTACAATGCTCAGTGGTGTACAATTAAAATGTATAAAAAAATAAAAATAATAAAGATGAAATAATAATAATAACAGTTTATATACCACAGGACCGTGAAGTTCTCTGCGGTTTACAAGGATTAAAAATGCTACACATTGAGTAGAACTAATAAAGTTAGAAATTAGCGACTCACAGTTCTAGGAAGTCCTTAATCTTCAGATAGTAAAGATACAGCACACTTCCAAGACTTAGGGCTCCTTTTACGAAGCCGCGTTAGCGGTTTAACGGGCGTAATAGCGTGCGCTAATTTGCCAGCTGCGCTAGCCGCTACTGCCTGAGCAGGCGGTAGTTTTTCAGCTAGCGCGGGGGTTAGCGCGCGCTAAAAATATGAGTGCAATAAAGCCGCTAATGCGGCTTCGTCAAAGGAGCCCTAAGTCTTGGGAGTGCACGGAACAGCGCGCACTACATTGCCCCGCACGCTAGACCTTAACGCCAGCATTGAGCTGGCATTAGTTCTAGAAGCGTAGCGTGTGGTAATGTCCTGCGTGCACTAAAAACACTAGCGCGCCTTAGTAAAAGGAGCCCTTAATCACATATAATATATGTCAAACAAAACATAAACAGAATCATGTTTTACAGTTTTCCTATTGCACCTTCCCCAAATACCTGTCTAAAAAAAGAAAACAGTTTCTTAAACTTTGTAACACTTGCTTCATCTCTTAATTCTTTGGGAAGACAATGGCAAAGTGACAGTGGCGTACCTAGCATATGTGACACCCATTATTTTTTGACAACCCCCCCCCCATCTGTACAGAAAACATGACTTTTAGTAACAATCCACATGTCATACAACAGTGTACCTAGGAAAAGGCAGCATCTTACATACTGCAGTGAGCAGTACAACATCAATACACCCACTGTAAAACTAAACAAGCCAGACTAGTATAGATCAATCCTACACCGTCAATCCTAACAGAAACCCATTTCTTTCAAACACACAGAACACAGAAAACACCTTCGCCTAGTATGGAATATGTCATCACAAACTAACCCCTCCCCCTTTTACAAAAATGTAGTGTGGATTTTAGCCATGGTGGTAACAGCTCTGATGCTCATAGAATTCGGAGCATCAGAGCTGCTACAACCACGGCTGGTGCTAAAAAACACTCCACAGTTTTGTAAAAGGGGGATTAAATACAAATACATAGACAAAGGTTAAATTGAACCAGCAAGAAGCTGGACTCTGCATACAGTGCACCACAGAAACAGTGACATATATCTCCTAAAGCAATAAATAAATAGAAATTTTTTTTCTACCTTTGTCTTCTGTGGTTTCTGCTTTTCTCATCTTCTTGTAACTTTCTTCCTTCCATCCACTGTCTGCCGTCTCTCTTCCCCTATATGGCATCTTTTCTCCTTTTATGCCCCTTCCAGAAACTGTATGCCTCCCCTTCCATCTTTCCTTTCACCCCCATTGGTCTGGCATCTCTCTCCTCTCCCACACCTCTCCTCTACAATCCCTTTCCCTTTTTCCCCTTATTTTCCTTTTCAATTTATTTTCTGCATCTGTCTAGATTACGTTCTTACTACCCTCTCATCAATGTCCTTTTTTACTGTCTATCTAAAGCTTGCCACTTCTTTCTCTCACCCCTTCCAGTATCTAACTCTATCCTCGTCCCTCAATCCAGCATGTGCCCTTTTTTCTTTCTCCTCCCCACTTCCTTCCGGCGTCTGCTCCCCCTCTCCCCCACACTTCCATTTAGTGTCTGCCCCTCTCTCTACCCCTTCCATCTACTGTTCACCTTCTGTCTCGCCCCTTCCAGTCATTGCTCTCTTTGCCCTTTCCATCCAATGTCTGCCTTCTCTCTCTCTCTCCCATATGACATCTTCCTTTTTTCTATGCTCCTTTCATAACTATCTATCCTGTGCCCCCTTCTCTCCTTTGTACATGATTGATTTCAGCTCTGCCACCTCTCCATTTTTTTTCTCTCTGTCACCACCCCATCCCCTATGCTCTTGCATCTCTCTCTTCTCCTTTCTTTCCTTCGCCCCCAACAGTCTGGTATCTTCCATTCCCTGATTCTCTGGCATCTCTCTCCTTTCCTTTTCTTCCATCTTTCCCTCCCCATTCATGCTCTGACATCTCCCCCTTCCTTTTCCCTTTTCCCTTCCACCTTCCCTCCAAGCCCTGGCATCTCCTTTCATTCCCTCCCTCATCTTCCTTCTCCCTCCAGCTGGGTACAGCAACAGTCTCCCCTGCAGCTCTGGACTTCCCCACACCTGCTCTCCCCAAATTGCCAATGCTTCGGTTACTCTTCTTTCTTCCTCCCTCCCCCCCACGCGGGACCCTGTGGCACCATCAGCTCTTAGTCTCTCTAACACCAGCCCTACAGCTTCGGACTTCCCCACACCTGCTCTCCCCCCCTCCGATCGCTATTATTTTAAATGTTATGGAAGCAGCGGCGCTGTATCCATCGGAGGAGACTTCTAACCTCGGCCTGCTCTGGAACTCTTCCTGCAACAGCAACTTCCTGTTCCTGTCTAGGCGGGAGGCGGCTGCAGGAAGAGTTCCAGGGCAGGCCGAGGTTAGAAGTGTCCGCCGATGGATACAGCGCCGCGGCTGCCATAACATTTAAAATAATAGCGATCGGGTGGGGGAGGGGAGCAGGTGTGGGGAAGTCCGGAGCTGCAGCGCCTGCGTTAGAGGCAGTGAGAACAGGACAGCTAAGCTTGCCAGTCCAACGTCGCTTTCAAAACCGGACGGCTGTGCACCCCCCAAGGTGTGTACCTGGGGCGGACTGCCCCCCTCCCCGCCCCCCCCCTTGGTATGCCACTGCAAAGTGATATAACATTTAGCTGCCCACACTTAAACCAGAGTAAGTGTGGGTGCCAAAATGTAGTAGGGATGCTCGTATTCTGTATGTGGGAGCCCTGCCTATGTCTCAGCTATGCTTACCCCTACCCCCATGTATATCCTTTTGTAAATATGCACTAAGGCCTAGAATAGATGCACAAAAGTCAGTCAGTATTACCGACCGGATTGCTACTGGCCGATTCCCCAACAGCGATCGATGCACAAACAAGTTTGCATGCAAATGATCTGCACGGAGGATTTGCATGCAAACACGACCGATTCCATCGCTCAGTGATTGACACATGCACAAAGCCCTAACAGCAGTGACAGGAAAGAAACCTCCTAGTTTATATATTTTTATTAATTTTATGAACAACATACAGAAAGTGCAAGAAATATGGAACAATAGATACAGCGAAACACTTATATTCTACCATAAACCCTAAATGTAAAATACCTCCCCCCACCCTTCTTCCCCCCCTCTCCCACCCATTATCCCCAAGTCTGGAAACGACAATAAAACATCAAAAGCAGACAGGAACAAACAACCTTATCAGAGATCTTTGATATAAGACTCCAGTGGTCCCCAAATTTCTTTAAATATTTTGGAGTCCCCAATTTCCTCTGCTAGTATTTTCTCATAACGATAATACAAACAAAGAGACTCCCACCAATAGGATAAGTTCAATCGATCCCATTGCTTCCAGTTTCTCATAATCATTTGTAAGGCCACACCCGTCATAATTAGGAGATTATCCCTGTACTTTTTGAGTGAAACATTAGTCATAAATGAGGTACCAAACAATATCGTTCTATATGATAACAGTATGGGCACCTCAAGAATATATATTATCTTACTCCAAATTGACTGCCAAAATGAGAATATCAAAGGACAATAAAAAAGATGATCTAAGATGTCTATTTCCAAATTACAATGCCAACATCTGTTAGATCATGTTTTGTCAATTTTATGCAATCTCATAGGGGTCCAAGGAATTCGTATAATAAAAAGTACAAAGACTGTCTGCGTTTCCATAAAGTGGGCCATTGTACTGCTGAGATATTGTAATTTATCTCTAAACTCCAAATGTCACACAAGCCAGATTTGGGCTTTAGAGACCTGAGAAATCCACCTGGAAGCATAAGAAAAGCAAGGTATGTTGATCCAATAATGATCTCCATTGGGGAATTCCCTTCTGGATCACTTGCTATAACTGCAACCATTTAAAAGATTGTGATTTTGCGAATCCAAATGAACATTGCAAATGGGCGAAAGATGCCAAATTATCATGAAAACATACATCTTCGACTGTCCTAATACCTGCCTTGAAGAAAGAAACAGGGAAAACCACACACACAAAAATATGCAGCAACCAGAGTGGAATTGTCCAAAAAAGAATGATGTGCACTAAAAAAGTGTCCTTCAAGCCGTCTGGTGATCTGAAGATCTTTATTGTTCAAACATCAAATTAACACATTGACTCGACTCGACATGCACATGTTTCGGCCATCAGGCCTGCCTCAGGAGTCTTAGAAGTCACAAGTGATGATATATGAAATGTGCTAACACAACTATATGCGTGGTGTCAGCAGACAGCACTCGAACTCCTCGTGGCATGACACTCTTCTTTGTTTGATTTCTGGCCAAATTCATTTGTGTGTTAGCACATTTCATATATCATCACTTGTGACTTCTAAGACTCCTGAGGCAGGCCTGATGGCCGAAACATGCGCATGTCGAGTCGAGTCGAGTCAATGTGTTAATTTGATGTTTGAACAATAAAGATCTTCATATCACCAGACGGATTGAAGGACACTTTTCTAATACCTGCCTTAACCCAATCTTTCCATAAAATTTTTGATTTAGCTATAGTTAGGTTTGAATTTAATCATAATGATTGACTCTTTGAACCATTTACTGGTATAGGTAACAAGTTTCAAGTTCAAGTTTCAAGTTTATTATAAATTTGATTGATCGCTTATTCAAAATTCTAAGTGATGAACACATCAGTAAAATTACAAAATTAAGGGGGGCAACAAAAAAAAACCAGAGAGCCAAACCTTACAAAGCATATTGAAGACTAACTTTACAAACATAATAAAACACGAGGAAAGGATGGGAAAAGAAATACAAATTGATTGATAGAAGAGAAGACAATTAAGGCTCTTAGGGATTTCCAGGTTGAAGGAAATATTCAGTTATTCTTATAAATGTTTGGAACTTCCTGTCATTGCTGTTAGGGCTTCTAGATTTTTTTTTTCTTTTAAGGGCATAGATGTGCTGTGTTAAATACAACCTGTCCCATTAAAAAAAAGAAAAGCCCCCGCGCCATGCCCTCCCACCCTGCGCTGGCACCCCGAGCCACCGTCCACCCCCATCCCCCGCCGACCTGCAACAAAATGGAAGGAGGGATGCCCACTTCCTACTGCCATGAAGGAACTCCCTCCTTCCCCCCCCCCAAAAAAAAAGGCAGGTGGGATGCCCGCTCATTCCTGTCACGAAAACGTCTACTCCCTCCCCCCTGAAAAAAGGCAGGAGGGATGCCTACTCCCTCCTGTCATGAAGGTTCCTACTCCCCCTCCAGGCCCCCCTGCTCTGTACCTTAAAAGTCTGGAGCAGGAGGTACCGAAAAATCTTCCTGCTCCTCCTCCCTCGATGATGACACTGGGCCTTAAGCCCCTCCCCAGTAGATCATGTGATGCACAGGGAGGGTCCTAAGTCCCTGATTGGCTCAGACACCTCATGTCCCTCCAAGGCGTCTGAGTCAATCAGGGCCTTAGGCCCCGCCCCGGTGCATCACATGATGCATCAGGGAGGGGCCTAAGGCCCAATTTTATTGCCTAAAGTCCTTTCTATGAATATTTAAAATAAAAGCTTGAGTATTATATAAAAATTAGATGTAAGAAGAGGATGTCTAGATGCCAAGTCATGGAAAAGTCACACTAAAATTGTGGCTGTTATATGATTCTAAGAGCTGAGCCAGTTGCAGCAGATGGGTGATAAACACTTACCCAATCTCCTTTATCCTTCAGCCACTGCCACTTGTTTTTAGTTAGATACTGTCACAGGATATTTATTAGCCACATCATATTTACCAAGAGCAACAGTGATGCAGCCCTGTGCTGGACCAACACCCCAGTGAATGCATAGAATCATTAAAAACTGACAACAGGTAAAGGTCATATGGCCCATCCAGTCTGCCCATCCATATATCACCCATTATATCTTCCTATCCCTTAAGAGATATCACATGCCTGTCTCATGCTTTCTTGAATTCAGATATAGTCCTCATTTCCACCACCTCCAGTGGGAGCTCATTCCATGCAATTACCACCCATTTTTGGTCCTCTTCCTATGCTTCCTTCTGACTTTGGCCATTACCCTTTCTACCTTTTTAGCCACCTTAAGATAATCGGATCCCTAATACAATGTTGGGGAGGGTAAATCATTGTAAGGGTAATTTGATATACAATTCTGTTAAAAGGGGTTTCTTTACTTTACAATATAAGAGTAATTGTTTGATATTTCCAGTGTTCGTTTAAAATTGTATGTATTACATATATTTCACTTGATGTAAGATTTTAAAAAAGAATAAAGAATTTACAAAAAAAAACAACCAATGTACAACACAAACTGCTACTAATTCAGGTCAGTTGTCTCTTCCTGCTGTAGTTGTTGCTACTGCCACCACAGAACCACTGGGATTTCTGGCATTACAATTAGTACTAGGGGGCAGGGTCTGAGGCAACACTTGAGCAATTCCTGACCAAGCCCAGGATGATCACAGATGTGAGAAACAATAGTATCTTGACTTGGGCAGATAGTTTTAGGTAGCTTCATACAAGTAGGCTGCCTAGATGGAAAGAGTGCTTTCCGCTGGCTCATGGAGCTGCATGCTGCTCAATGTCTCCTTCCTTCTGGTCCAGGGTGGGCTTTGCTCAACCATATCTATGTTTCCCATGTACTCCTGTGTATAATTTTGGGTACAGTCTCAGAAAGGTAATTTATGACAACTGATTTACAACCTGCCAAATCTGCTGCTGGTGTATTGCAAAAAACAAAACAAGAAAGATCACAGCTTCCCCATTAACAGAGAAAGAAAAGCCTACTCTTTCAGAATTCTTTAGTTCATCTTATAAATTCGTCACAGATATGAAATCAAAAAAACCTACCCAATCTGGTATCTGGAATTAATTTCTAAAATATATAAAACTTGTCCTTAGAAAGTTTTTCATCCATGTTTGCCGAGTAGTCTGTCTAGTTTTCTATCTGAAATATGACCTGGCAGAGTCATTAATCTCATTGAAGAAACAGTGAAGACAGACGGCAGGAAGAAGAAAGTTTCAAATCAGGGGGCTGCAATTTCAACAGAGAAATACACACCTTTTGTTACTTCCTCCTTCTTCTACGAGAACGAGAGGGCACTCTCTAAAGCTAAAAGGGGATAGATTCAGTTACAAACGTAAGGAAGTTCTTCTTCACCCAGAGAGTGGTAGAAAACTGGAACCCTCCAGGGATTCAAGACAAAGTTAGACAAGTTACTGCTGAACTGGAACGTACGCAGGTAAGGCTAATCTCAGTTAGGGCACTGGTCTTTGACCTAAGGGCTGCCGTGTGAGCAGACCGCTGGGCAAGATGGACCCCTGGTCTGACTCAGCAGCGGCAATTCTTATGTCATTAAAAGTACAATGTCAAGCATAAAAGAGTGTGACACAGTGGTTAACTCTACAGCCTCAGCATCCTGAGGTTGCGGGTTCAAACCCACACTGCTCTTTGTGACCCTGGGCACTTAATCCTCCCATTGCCCTTGGTATATTAGATTGTGCACCCGCAGGGACAGAAAGGGAAAAATGCATACATTCATGTAAACCATTCTGAACTCCCCTGGGAGAACAGTATAGAAAATAAATAAAAAGAGTTTGGGGCTCAAATAGAAATAAAGGAGATGGGAGAATATCGCCTGGGAGAAGAATGACTGGAGAACAGCGTGCTAAGGACATTTTATTGAAAAGATAATGCTCCTGCTTTTCAACTCAGTCTGAGGCACTTGATTGGGATTTCCAGTTATAGCACAGTCCTCATTATTGTTTCCCAGAGAGTGATTGGAAAATCTGTTTGAAGCACAGAGGGAGAGCATTTCAAACTCCTTTGCAGGACAGCTAAATGGAGGCTTTTGAAATCTGCTTGTCTGCTTTTGACAGAGTTGGAACTTCAAACCGTTTGTTGTTTGTTTTGCAGCAAAAGTATACCAGGTCATGTTGAAGAAGTGCACAGGCTATTAATTGCATAAACAATGAGCATAATTTTCCAAATAACATTATTTTTTTACCTAATAGTTTACAAAAGGCTGTGTTCAGCAAAACCTTCCGTAAAATAGTCCTTTTAAAATACTCGAGGAACTAGGAACATCTCAACTTGGACATCCCAGTTCCCAGCTAGACATGCTATGCAAAATTGGTCTTCTACTCTGTTCATTGTGCAAATTGTCCTTATCCATGAATTATGCACTGTGGGTCTGTGAGGAATCATAAAATTATGAGCCCTGACTTTGGCCACTAGGGGTCACCAGTAAGTAATAGACACAACTCCTCACTCCCATCCCCAGGACTGCAAATTCTGCCTTCACAGCATTCTCTGTTGATATAGGGAATAGAAGGTTCCATGCAGGGATAAAAGCAGCATCTTACACATGGGAATGCACAGCAATTATTACTTAAGACACCAAGCTGGCCTCGGTTTGTTTCTTTATTTATAACAAATTTGTGGCCTGCTCATCAGGAGTATTTCTGAATGGATAACAAATTAACACTGGAGTGATTCAAAATACTGTACAATGGATTATAGAATAGCTAAAATGGAAAATAAGACCAAATAAGGTCAATTTAAAATGTTAGTCAAGAGTCATCATAAAACTCAAATACCAAGAAAAGTAAGGGCAAACAAGAAGGTCTCACACTACTTTTTGGCAATGCTGTAGCAAGCTATGTGTGGTTAGAATGGCTGCTTTTTATTAAGAACAAAGGGCTCCTTTTACAAAGGTGCATTAGGGCCTTAACGCGTGGAATAGCGCGCGCTAAAATGCCGCACGAGCTAGCCACTACCGCCTCCTCTTGAGCAGGCGGTAGTTTTTTGGGTAGCGCGTGCTAATCTGATGCTTGCACTAAAAACACTAGCACAGCTTTGTAAAAGGAGTCCAAAATATGCAAGAATTATACAACACACCAACACAGGGCACAAGGGAGATAGCAGTTCCAAAACTGTCCTGTCCATTGACTTACCTGCTTGGCTGTGATGGAGTGGGCAGGATAGAAGCACTAGGGTAAATTTTTTATAAGTAAATGCATAGATTTTGATAGCAATATAAAGTGCAAGGTCTTTGTATGCTCACACATAACCCTAGCAAATCTAGAGTAGCTGGGCCCTGCCCTACTGTATATTTTAGAGCAGTGGTTCCCAACCCTGTCCTGGAGGAACACCAGGCCAATTGGGTTTTCAGGCTAGCCCTAATGAATATGCATGAAGCAAATTTGCATGCCTATCACTTCCATCATATGCAAATCTCTCTCATGCATATTCATTAGGGCTAGCCTGAAAACCCGATTGGCCTGGTGTTCCTCCAGGACAGGATTGGGAATCACTGTTTTAGAGGATAGATGGGAGAGGGGAGATATGATAGAGACATTTTAATCCAAAAAATTACAAAAATGTCGCTCACCAGCAGTGGGCCACCTCTCTAAGATCCAAGATTGAAATTCAAAAACAGATGGAGAAAAAGCCTCAAAAACGTTTTTAGCATGCAGCACTGCTGGTGAGTGACATTTTTGTAATTTTTTGGGGTTTTACTGTCACTACTTTTTTGATCTTGAGAGATGTTTAAATACTTCTGTGGCATAAATGCTCATGAGCCGAGTCTCTTTCAATTGAAAGGAAATTCTGCAATGAGAGGGCATAGCATGAAGTTAAAAGGTGATAGGCTCCGGAGTAATCAAAGGAAATACTTTTTTGCAGAAAGGGCTGTAGATGTGTGGAACAGTCTCCTGAAAGAAGCAGTGGAGACAGACTGAATTCAAGAAGACATGGAATAGGCATGTGAGATCTCTCAGAAAGAGATAATGGTTACTGCGGATGGGCAGACTAGATGGGCCATTTGGCCTTTATCTGCCATCATGTTTCTATGTTAATGAAATACTTTGGTATTGTAAATGCTCAGTAGGAAAAATATGTCCCTGATCTACCCATGGCCCTCCCATATCCATGCCCCCCCCCCCTTGCAGTTGCATGCTCTGGAATTTGCAAGTGCAATTTATAGAATACTGACTAGGGGCAGTTACATCCATAATTTATAATTACCGCCAATTAGTACCAATTGCCACCAATTATAATCTATAATTGATCATTAATACCAATTATCTCATTAGCTTATTAAGTAATGCACACGACCGTTTGCGCTAGTCACAAAATTGAGTGTGCAACTTATAAAACTAGGGGGATAGTGTATAAATATAAGAGAGGGGGGATCATAGGATGGACATGGGTGAGGCTACCATTTATGCACGCACTTTACAGAATATTGTACGTTATTCACACCCTTGCCACATTAAGGCGCATACACTTATACCAGGTTTATGGCTGGCGTAACCATGGGAACATGAGGCACACTGATATTGGTTTATGCTAATATTCTATATATGTAATCTGGGCACCCAGATACCATCCTAGAATAGGCTCAGATTCAATAAATGGTGCCTGAAGTTAGGTGTCTAGATTGGTGTGCCTGGCTGATCTAGGTGCCTAACTTAAAAATTTTGAATTAGCTAGATTAGCACATCGATAGTGTGTAAATTTATGGAAACGTTGATTAAACACAAATTGGATACGATCCTAAATGATGAGAGACTAAGGGATCTCCACCAACATAGATTTACAAAGGGAAGATCCTGCCAATCCAATCTGATCAGTTTCTTTGACTGGGTAACGAAAAAGCTAGATATGGGAGAGTTCCTGTATATCGTGTACTTGGACTTTAGTAAGGCTTTTGACAATATCCCACACCGTAGGTTATTGAACAAGATGAATTCGTTGGGATTAGGGGAAACATTGATGGCATTGGTTATAGACTGGCTCAGCGGCAGACTTCAGAGGGTGGTAATCAGTGGAGTGCTGCAGGACTCGGTCTTGGGTCCCATCCTATTTAATATCTTTGTACAGGACCTGCCTCATGGACTTCGAGGCAAAATTGCATTATTTGCCAAAGATGCTAAACTGTGCAACATAGTGGGCAAAAGCACAATGCCCAACAGTATGACGCAGGATCTACTCTTACTGGAACAATGGTCCGCAACTTGGCAACTGAGTTTTAATGCCAAAAAATGTAAAGTTATGCACCTTGGCAGCAGAAATCCATGCAGTATTTACACTCTGAATGGTAAGACCTTAACAAGAACTGCTGCAGAACGCGACCTAGGAGTAATTATTAGTGAAGATATGAAGACTGCCAATCAAGTAGAGAAAGCTTCATCCAAGGCTAGGCAAATGCTGGGATGCATCCGAAGAAGTTTTGTCAGCCGGAAGCCCGAAGTTGTAATGCCGTTGTACAGGTCCATGGTGAGACCTCATCTGGAATATTGTGTTCAATTTTGGAGGCCACATTATCAAAAGGATGTGCTGAAAGTGGAGTCGGTTCGGCGAATGGCCACCAGGATGGTCTCAGGACTCAAGGATCTCCCATATGAGGAACGTCTAGGTAAATTGCAGCTATACTCTCTCGAGGAACGCAGAGAGAGGGGAGATATGATAGAGACGTTCAAATATGTAACTGGCCGTATTGAGGTAGAAGAAGATATCTTTTTTCTTACAGGACCTAAGGCAACAAGAGGACATCCATTGAAACTCAGGGGTGGGAGATTTCATAGCAACACTAGGAAGTATTTCTTCACTGAAAGGGTGGTTGATCATTGGAATGATCTTCCACTACAGGTAATTAAGGCAAGCAACGTGCTCGATTTTAAGAAAAAATGGGATAAGCATGTGGGTTCACTTCGTGAAAGTGCTTAGGGGGGAGGGTCCTTAGAGTGGGCAGACTTGTTGGGCCAGTGGCCCTTTTCTGCTGTCATATTCTATGTTTCTATAATTAATTAGCACCATTTGCTCATATTTGGCAAAAAAATAAAATTAATTGGCTGGTAGGCATCTAAATCAGTAGGGAGCAGTGCGGGCCATTCAGTGCGGCTCTCTGTGCTAGAAACTGCTATCGCAGTTTCGTAAAAGAGGGGGTTTGTTTCCTTTTTTTTCTGAAGACCTTATTGCTTTTTTTTCTTTTTTGTGTTGTAAGAATGGAGCATTAGATGGGGTTTGGATTTTTTTTCCCCATGTTGTTATTTTGTATTTGTTGACTAATAGACAACTAATTCTATGTAGTTTGAGAGCTCTCCATTATTTAAGTACTAAACACTTACACCATACATTTGAGAAGATAATAGTCTTGGATCCTAGTATTCGAGGTGAAGGCGTCTAAAAAAAGGTAAAAATGATGATTGTTAAGGCAGAGTTTCTGCAAAAGATTCCCAGTGCACCAGTAAATTTGGGGGTCCTGCCCTGTGATTTATGAATCACTCTGTGGGTGGTAAAAATTTATCATCTTGTTTATGGATTATTATAGCTTGCGAGTGTCATGTGCATCCCTTACTACAAATTACAGAATCACAGTATCAGATCTAAGATTCTGTTTGCAAAAAAAATTTTGCCACCATGGTGCAGTATGGAAGAAGCTTCGACAGTGAGGAAAGATGGGTAAATTGAGAGTTTAGGGCTTCAGAATCAGGTTTAATTGATTCGGTGTCAGAATGGATGCATTTGGAACCTGTTTAACATGTCCTATGCACAGCAATGCCAGGGGTCCACTTACAGAAGGATGGGCTATTTTCTTTGATAATTCTGGTATAGTTTTTACAGCGGTGCAAAACTGTAATAAAGGAAGTCCCTCTGTGGCCCTTTCCAGGCATTGTTAACCATTAGCCATGAAACAGAGGATCAGAGATAAAGCAGGTTCCCGCATGCTGAAATCTTTTCGCTTGTTAACAAGATTGATATCTTTCATTGAAATAGTAAAGGTTTTACCATTACCAATGTACTTAGGATGAAAGCATGTGTTACTGCAATTTTAAGAAAGCTCAAATAAACTGAAAGGCATTTTAAAGTAGCAAAGAATGAGGCAAAACAATTAGCTATTGATTTTTCCAGAGGTGGAAGAAACTTTTATATGATAAAGCATTACTACAGTATTCTGTACAGGAAAGTAAGCTGCTGCTATATCAGTGTTAGTAAGATTTTTCTATAACCTAATTGGCTGAATTATAAAGCAGAATATTCTCTAAAAGTGCAGTCTTATAATAATGCCTCTGGACCCTTGCCAGAAAGCTGATGGAAGGCTGACAAAATATTTTCAAAACAACTTATAGAAGCCAGACTGGATAGTGCTACTGACTATTCCCTCTGACCATCTCAGCATTATCCTGTGAGCAGAACCAGTGGTTATCAGATATATTCCGCATATGCACTGGTTGCCAATTGAGTATCGCATTTGTTATAAATTGTTGCTACTTGTTTTTAAAATATTGGCTGGCGGGAAATCTCTAGTTTTGTTAGACTCCCTTTGTATTTATTGACCAACATGGAACTTACATTCCCTGTAACAGTAATGCCCTGGTGGAACAATCTGTTTGTGAAATCCAGTACTCCCCTGCTATTCACAGGGGTTCCATTCCAGGAACCCCCGCAAATCTTGAAAAATCGCGAATACTGCTTTTCATGGGGGAGACTGGAGAGGGCAGTGGGAGAGGCAGGAGAGAGCAGCCGGAGCGCCGGCGAGTGAAGGAAATCACTCGCTGTATGCTCCAACCGCCTCGTCCTGCACTAAAGTCGGACCTTACCAATCAGGAGCTGCGTGTCAAAGCAGCTCCTGATTGGTAAGGCCCAACTTTAGTGCAGGACGAGGCGGTTGGAGCATACAGTGAGTGATTTCCTTCACTCGCTGGCACTCTGGTTGCTCTCTCCTGCCTCTCCAGCTGTCTTCTCCTGGTCGGCGGTTCGTGGTCAGAAAATACCACAAATGACCGGGACTGTGAATCGCCGACTGCAAATGACCGGGGGAACACTGTATAGGAAATCTATATTCTATGTGCATGGACCACAATTATGGAACCCATTATCTTAGCAACTGCAAGGGCTTGGCGATTTTGACTGTTTCAAGATTCTGTCGAAAATGTTTTTGTTTAGGGAGGTATATCAATGTTGAATTTTTAGAATTTTTTTTAAAGTGTTTTCAAGTTTATTAAGTAATTGCTGTTTAATGTATTTGTTTGTTACAAATTATGTATGTTTGTTGGAATCCGCCTAGAAATGCTGATAGAGCGGAATACTTTTGCAATTATAATTATCACAGCTCTACTTATTTTATAAACTATATAATAAAATACTATTCAAATTAAAGTGAAGTGCTCAGACCTTATAACCAGTGCTTTAGTGATGTCACTAAATTGAGGTTAACAAGGGGACCATCATCGCCTTCACTGTCCCCTGACCACCCCTAATGTATATGCTAGGTGCTCCAAGTGCGTTGTTATATCCTATGTTGTACTTATCTTTGCTGGGTGGTTGATTGTATAATGTTATTCCTCAATGATGATAAAGTGCTTAAAACTTGTGCTGGTGAATTAAAATAAGCCGTTGTAAGCCATTCATTCTATAGTCCCTGTCCCCCCGACCCGAGTTTCACATCTTCATCAGGGAGGGACACTAATACTAAAAACAAATAAAAACAAATGTTTATTAACTCAAATGACATTAAAAGCCTGGATATCGTATAGTGTATCTAATTCTATTTCAACGTAATTCTTATACCAAACAAATTCAATACAATCTCATACCTGTTATTGGCTCACTAGGACAGGACTGATCCAAAGTATTGGGAGAACTGAACCCCCGAACTCAGGACACTTGGTTTTATGGGTAAACTAACAGGCGGGGCTACCATAGGCCAAACTGGAAATGATGTCAAAAATAAGGAACAGACAGATTCATACACCTTCCTTTATACTAATAGCCATTCAATATCTGAATTTAGACCCTCCGGTATTAAAGTTCTCCAATTGTAAATGAAGCGTTGTTCCTTTTGGATCAACAATTTAGAGGTATCCCCCTCAAATTGTTTGATGTGTATCAGTACCGTATATTGTAAATCCTCTAAATGGGATTCACTTATCCAATGAGAAATCAGGGGGACGTTATGGACGTCACCCAAGTGGAAATACCTTTTTCAGGAGTCGCCACTTCAAATTAAACACCGGTACCAATTGCGAATCCACGGGGGTGATTTATTGCATCCAGTGCCCATGTAAAAAAATTTACATTGGGCAGACAACCCGTAGGATTAAGACTCGAATTATAGAACATCTGAGTAATATTTGTACAGGACGAGTCTCCGCCCCCCTGGTTTCTCGTTGGATAAGTGAATCCCATTCTTTAGAGGATTTACAATATACGGTACTGATACACATCAAACAATTTGAGGGGGATACCTCTAAATTGTTGATCCAAAAGGAACAACGCTTCATTTACAATTGGAGAACTTTAATACCGGAGGATCTAAATTCAGATATTGAATGGCTATTAGTATAAAGGAAGGTGTATGAATCTGTCTGTTCCTTATTTTTGACATCATTTCCAATTTGGCCTATGGTAGCCCCGCCTGTTAGTTTACCCATAAAACCAAGTGTCCTGAGTTCGGGGGTTCAGTTCTCCCAATACTTTGGATCAGTCCTGTCCTAGTGAGCCAATAACAGGTATGAGATTGTATTGAATTTGTTTGGTATAAGAATTACGTTGAAATAGAATTAGATACACTATACGATATCCAGGCTTTTAATGTCATTTGAGTTAATAAACATTTGTTTTTATTTGTTTTTAGTATTAGTGTCCCTCCCTGATGAAGATGTGAAACTCGGGTCGGGGGGACAGGGACTATAGAATGAATGGCTTACAACGGCTTATTTTAATTCACCAGCACAAGTTTTAAGCACTTTATCATCATTGAGGAATAACATTATACAATCAACCACCCAGCAAAGATAAGTACAACATAGGATATAACAACGCACTTGGAGCACCTAGCATATACATTAGGGGTGGTCAGGGGACAGTGAAGGCGATGATGGTCCCCTTGTTAACCTCAATTTAGTGACATCACTAAAGCACTGGTTATAAGGTCTGAGCACTTCACTTTAATTTGAATAGTATTTTATTATATAGTTTATAAAATAAGTAGAGCTGTGATAATTATAATTGCAGAAGATCTTCATCACAGGATACAGATATTTATTTCCCTATTAATTAGTTTATTTGATAGAGCGGAATATACATTTTTTAAATAAATAAATAAAATATTCAGATCACTAACCAGATAGCTAACTGGATAAAGTTAGGATAGCAAAAATTCTCTCATATCTTTATCTGGTAGTTATCTGGTTAGTGGTCTGAATATTGCTGCTAACTGGATGGCACCACTGGTCAGCAGCAACAGTTCCAGGATATTTAGTGCAAGATAGTACTAGGATACTGGCACTGAATATATTGGGGGGTTTCTCCCTTTACTCATGGTAACTGGTGTTTTTTAAAAAAGCTGATTGCTGTGAGCTCAGTATCAACCCCTGAGTTTCTGCTCTACTAAGCAATGTTAGGGAAGTGAGACATGAGGACCTGGAACTGTGTGGGCAAGCATGCATCATAAGAAAAGGTGCTTTTGTTCAAAGGAGAACAGGGCACATGTGTTGCTCATGGAAATATGTAGAAATAAAAACATAAAGGAAAAAAAATAATACCTTTTTAATTAGACTAAAGATAGTTTATGATTAGCTTTCGAAGGTAACCCCTTCTTCCTTTGAAAGCTAATCACAAACTCCAGTAACCCCTCTCCTTATACAAAACCGGAGTGTGGTTTTAAGCACCGACCGTGGTGGTAACAGCTCCAAAGCTCATAGTGAGCATCAGAGCTGTTACCGCCATGGACGGTGCTACAATCCACACTACAGTTTTGTAAAAGGCAGGGGGGAGGGGCAGTTAGTCCAATAAAAAAGGTTTTGGGTTTTTTTGCTATGTTTTATTTCTACATATTATCTTAAAGTGTAGACTAACATGGCCATCATAACCATAGCCATAGCATGGCCACTCATGGAAAAGACAAACTGTGGCTTTCAGAAAGACTGTGCAAAAGGAGGACCATAGTGAAAGTGGTCAGATTTACAAGTGATATAGCTATGGGAGACAACCCTACAAGCCTCTTGTAACCCGTGTAAGTTTCTAGTAATTCTCTTATTTATTTTCTACTGTAAAGTTGTGTAGTCCAAGTTTTGCACCTCATCCTATGTTGTACTATGAGACATTGAGGGCATAATCAAAATAAAGGTCTAAGTCTGTATTGGGCCTAGGGTGCTAGTCGCCCAAAATCAGCAGCGTACAAAGTCCATTCTCGAAAAATATGTCCAAAATTTTTTTTTCCCCAAAAATCATCTACTTCTATGTCCAACCATTTGATTGTCCTATCTGTATACTACATTCTCATCCCAAAAAATCATCCCAAACACCTAGAACAAGACCTTTTAGACGTGGGAGGGGCCAGCAAAGTGATGGACTGGCCACACTGACATGGCAACAAAGAAGTGAGGCAACTTACAGGGCACTACAAAAAGGGTGCCACATAAACATCTCACCAGAGCTCCCCTACAGGTCATGGTAAGCCCCCCCCCCCAAATAGCCTCAAAACCTACTATACCCACCTGTCTACAACCCCAATAGCCCTTATGGCTTCATGTGCCACCTATATGGCAATACAGTAGGGTTTTGGATTTTTTGGGGGGACTCACATTTTTCACCAAGAATGCAGTGGTTAAAGTGGCTTATGGGCCTGGAACCTCCTCTCTATGGTTCACTAGCCAACACCCCAGACTACTTAAGCCACCTCTGTGCAGCTCTACTAGGTTTTCCTATGCTAGGTGCTGATGTTCTGAAGGCAGGTATGTATGTTTTTATTCCAATTTTTATGGCGGGGGGAGGGGGGGGAAGCGCTGCCAGTGATCATGGGGGGAGTGTGTGTGTGTGGGGTCTGTACTTTGTGTCTGCAGTGATTATCTGGTCACTTTGGATACCTTCTGGGCATTTAGATCTGGTTTTAGATCGCCTAAGTCACAACGTATAAGTTCTGTCCAGGCAGCCTCGTAAAATCAGTGCCAGAATTGCACCTACGTAGGTGGTATAGGCTGCTGAACATCAAAGTAGGTATGTCCAATGTCAGAAGTGGTGTTAGGCGGCCTAAAGCTCCTACGTAGGTACAATTCACTTGAAGTTAAGTGCTGGAAATGTAGGCCTGGAAAACTCTGGCCTACATTTTCAGCACCTATCTATTGCATCGGTGCAATTCTGAAACCGGTGCCAATGCATGATTGACACACGATCAGTGGCCACTTTAAGGCAGTCACCAATTTTGGTGCTGCTTTGAGAATCTGGGCCTTAGTGCCAATACTCATTGGCTGACCGGCTAAGTTGAGCAACCAGCTAGACCCGCAAAAATAGCAGGTTCCTGTATCTTTAGATGCTACAAATTAGCCAGCTGCGGAAATCGCTCTGACACCCATAGGGATTCAATGGGTGTCAAGCATTTCAGCCGATACTGCACTTTTGTAAAAAAAAAAGGGGGGGGGTATGTTTTTAGTAATCAAAAAACCCTGGAAATTCAGTGCCAGTCACCTGATATGGCTCGACATTGAATTTCTGGGTTTGCTGCTGATCTCGGGTTGTCTCCTGCGGTCTGAATAGCGAGTCCCTTAACTTTGACCTTGACCCACATTGGATTGTTCCCCTGTTTTAGGAAGACAATGCTAATAGTTAGTCCCAACTGGAACTATGCACAGAACATAATTATGGGAAATTTAATATAGTGTGAGTAGATGCAGCACCACAAGACTATAAAAGGAAACGAAGCCTTGTAAGATGGAGAGAGGAGGGAAAGGAAGGGAAGGCCAGAAGTATCTTCCTATACTGATTGCACAATCATAAAGAAAAACGTGAAAAATTATGAGCTTCACATTAAATCTTCAAACTATAGTGATATAGGGTGGAAAAGAAACCTCAGTGGTCAATCAAGAGCCTAAGTTAAACTCTTAATAAAATTGGTACCAGTTTCGAACAGGGACAAATGATCCCGTATATGACAAAATCAGTTTTACAATTAGTGAATTGTTTTATCTTTCATGTTTTCTTGTCAAAAGGATTCACAAATTCTTTTATCTGTAGAGAAGTGGTTCTGAAACTTGGCCTGGGGGACCCCCAGCCAGTCGGGTTTTCAAGATATCCCTAATGAATATGCATGAGTAAAATTTGCCTATAAAGTAGGTAGTAGTCATGCAAATGTCTCTCATGCATATTCATTAGGGAAAACCCAAGTGGCTAGGGGCCCCCCAGGACAGGTTTAAGAACCACTGCTGTAGAGTGTTTGCACCCTTCACATTTAAAATGTCTTATGATGCTGGATTTCTTATCTTCTTATAAAGATAAATGAAATCCTTAAATCACTGGAATTCAATGAGCGTCAGAGCATATACCTCACTGGCCCGTGGCAAAATGCTCTTAATGCTGCTTAGTAAAAGGAGTCCGTTATTATTTGCTTTCCATTTTTCTCTGACAAGTATGCTGCTTGTTTAAGATTCACATGATTATAAAGAGATTTAAAAAAGCATAAAAATGCTACTGGATATCAAGAAACAAACCGAATCCAGTGATGTTTCTTACACCAGATTCGGAACGTTGGGCGAATAGAATCTGTTATTATCCAGCACAAGCGGTTAACAATTTAAAACCCAACTGCATCTTCAGTGAGGCACAGCTGAACATACTCAGAGTTGGGCAAGCTACTTTTTAAAAATAATATACTAAAGTCACTAGTTACTGCAAGGAAAAGGTAATATATTGCAGTTGCTACACGTGGCCACCGAACGTTCTCAGCCCAAACAAGAAAAGAATGATGTGGAACCATGAAACTTTACAAGTTAGGCCACACTTTTCTTGACACTGTTGGTTAGCCCGCCTTAATAAAATCACCCCTTAATTGTTTAAAAAGATTAATCAATGCTGATAATTTGCAACTAGCAACTCAGGAAGAATATATGAATAATGGCGCTCTCAGCAGAATCACCACTAGTTTAGAAGTAAGCCTGTAAAATGTTTGAAATGCTAAACAGGCTGATTTAAAAAGGATCTATTCCTGTATTGAGAGCCAAAGCAATTTAGTCAAGCTGAGGTATTCTGTACGAGGGACCGCTGACAAGTTCTCAGTCCAACCAAGAAGAGAATGATGTGGAAACATGAAACTTAAAAGTTATTCCACACTTTTCTTGACACTTTTCATTTCAATGATGTGAAATGATACGAAGTGTCAAGAAAAGTATGGCATAACTTTTAAGTTTCATGTTTCCACATCATTCTCTTCTTGGTTGGACTGAGAACTTCTCAGCAGTCCCTTGTATTTATTTAATTATTTATTTATTTATTTATTTAATGAAAGTAATATAATTGTGGTTACTTTTTTATTCTTGACCAAAAAGAAGAGGAACACAAACCCGAATCACTCCAAATGGCCAACAAAAGAGGTAACGGTTGACAATGTACCTTCAAACAAAAGTGGAAATATGATTCTATCAACTAAATATCCTCAAGAACTGGTGTAGAAACAAACTTTATTGGATGACCCAACACGGCCATGTCTTGGCAAATATCCCTGCCTCATTTTCAAGCGTAATAATGATGTACAATCTAATTGAAGAAAGTCCAACATACATAGGTACATTAATAGCAGATGACACAAAAAAAACCTGCATGCACCATATATGGTACCATATGGTTTTAAACAAAGCACTGCTTGCGATGATACTGTGCTCTGCATATCCACAACTGAAGGAAAACTCTAGCAAATGGAAATCTATTCATTATTAAAGAAAACATCTGAACCCCAATAAGTCAAACTAGGCATGTACCACAACATAGGATAAATAAAAATAGAATTGTATTTCCTCTTGTACATAATAAAAAAAAATACGAAGAATCCATGATACACATTTCTGAAAGTTAACATATTCCATCAAATAAATTCAACATAAAACATTTTTTCTACCTTTGTTGTCTGGGTACTTTATTTTTCCAGAAGAAAAAAAACAAAGAAAGGAGAAAACCCCTATGTAGAAAAACCAAAGAACACACAGAAGTAGGGGTGGACCAAACACAGTCCTGCTCACAAGTGTAGAATTTAAAGCACTCTTTTATTGGCAAAGCACAGACAGATAAAAAGACCCGACATGGGGCTGTGTTTCGGTGGATAATTGCCTGCTTCAGAGGTCACAAATATTCTGTCAGATGTGTTACTATCCCCCACTCCTTTTTACAAAGCTTCTTTAAGCTTTTTTATCACCGGCCGCGGTGGTATTAGCTCCGACTCTCATAGAATTCCTGTGAGTGTTGGAGATAATACTGCCATAGCTGGCAATAAAAAAATCCTAACGTGGCTTCATAAAAAAGGGGGGGAGTGTGTCAAAAGGTGTCAAAGAGCAGAGTCTGCATCCAATAACACCCACAGTGTACTAAAGAGAAAGGCAAGACAGCCAAACTGTCAGTCTCACAGCTACTGCTTGAAAAGCTTTTTTTTCCCAAGCTTGTGCTGGAATGTGACTTGAGATTAAGGGGGGTGGGGGAAGGGGATGAGGAAATAAAAAATGGGGCTCCATGGTAGGAGTTCCACAAATGCATGTTTATCTAGGGATTCAATATAGTTTAAATCCAGGTCTGTTCATGGCACCGTATTTAATAATATGAATAATACTGAGGCCCAATAGATGTATATGAGGGGGTGCTGAAAAGTTGTCAGCCCAACCAAGAAGAGAATGACGTGGATATGATTCAATCAATGATCTGAAACAATATCAAAAACATAGAATTTCATTTCTATCAATTGACACTTATAATACTCTTTTCAGCTACCGTGGCAAAATAACACTCAGAACTTAGGAAGTTGGTTTGCTGGGTTGACAACTTTTCAGCACCCCCTTGTACTTTTAGTCAGTCCATTAATCTTTATCCCTTGGTATCAGAAGTCCTTGTCTGCAAAATATCAATTCTGTTTTATGTGATCCTCTGTCTAACAGGGATAAATAGGAATATGGTAGACTCTCTGTTAACTGGAACGCTCAAGCAACCAGCAATAAAAATCAAGCATAATGTAATACTTAAAATAAAAATCAATTTCTGGTGGAAATTTAAATGTAAACTTGTCTTGACACACCTGAGTATGCCCACACTTTGCCTACCATATCTCCGGTAATTTGTCTAGAACAGTTTATGGTATGGCATAGTATAGTATGGGGTATAGTATTAGTTCAGCCAATTTTTAATAGTAACTCTCAAGCAACCAGAAACTACATTGATCTGGCATCTATCATTCCCCATGGTTGCCGGTTAACTGAGAGTCTACTGTATATGCATCAGAACAAAGCATGTATCCATTAACAAATGAACATACCAGATGCATACGCATGTGGATCTGCCCTAGTGGCAGCTATATTTGGCACACAACAAAATTGTCTTGGCCCTGGAGTTGCATGACTGTGCATTTACACATGTGCTAGAATGCTATTCTGTGCATGCAATTTTTCCACTACTTCTGTTTATGCATAGAAGTGTGCACATACAACTCCAGATGCCAATACCACAGTCCAGCACTTCTGGGATAAGGACATAAGAACTGCCATACTGGGTCAGACCAATGGTCCAGCTAGCCCAGTATCCTGTTCCACAGTGGCCAATCCAGGTCATAAGTACCTGGCAGAAACCCAAATAGTAGTAACACTTCATGCACAACTCCCCCCCCCCCTCAGCTCTTCCTCTTCAATGAAGCCAGAAAAAGCTGTGGTCCTGCATAGTTAAAACAGTGGTGGACATAAGAATATAAGAGTTGCCATACTGGGGCAGACTGAAGGTCCATCAAGCCCAGTATCCTATTTCCAACTCAAGTCACAAGTACCTGGCAAGATCCCAAAGAGTAAAACAGATTTTATACTGCTCATGCTAGAAATATGCAGTGGATTTTCCCAAGCCAATCTTAACAATGGCTTATGGACTTTTGTTTTAGGAAATTGTCCAAACCTTTTATAAACCCTGCTAAGCTAATGGCTTTCACCACATTCTCTTGTAATGCATTCTAGAGCTTATTTACATGTTGAGTAAAGAAATATTTTCTCTAATTTGTTTTAAATCTATTACTTAGAAGCTCCATTGCATGCCCCGTAGTCCTAGTATTTTTTCAAAATTAAACAAGCAATTAATATTTACCTGGTTCACTCCACTCAGAATTATATATACTGTAGATCGCTATCATATGTCCCCTGAGCTGTCACTTCTTCAAGCTGGAGAGCCCTAGCTGTTTTTAACTTTTCCTCAAAAGGAAGTTGTCTCATCCCCTATATCATTTTATCACCTTTCTCTGTACCTTTTCAAATTCTATATCTTTTTTTGATAAGTGGCCAGAATTGCACAGTATTCGTGATGTAGCTGCACCATAGAACAATACAAAGGCATTCAAATAAGCATTGGAGAAACACAGAGGTTTTCTATATGGTGTGAAGATGGACTTAAGGTACAGAGCATTTCCATGTACAATAAATATTAAATAACTTTCACACTTTAAATAAAAAAAGATGTAGAGAAGGGTAAACTGCACTAGGCATCAAACCTACAACTTAAAGGGTGTAACTTGCCTAGAGTCTCATGTACAACCCTGACCGTCTTTCTGGGCAGACTAGAGGGCCATGCTAGTTTTTATCTGCCATAATTTACTACCGTGTTTCCCCAAAAATAAGCTCTAGCATGATTTTTGGGATAGATCTTAATATAAGTCCTACCCCCAAAATAAGCTCTAGTTAGATTGCCACCAAAGCCCCTCCCGAATGTCCCCGACACTTCCCAACTCCATCCCTGCAGCAGCACCCCTCCCTACCACGCTGCCAAACCCCGCTGACCCTCCCACCCATCACCCTGCGCAGCATCTTTCCATCTCTCCCTCCCATCTGAACCCCACTGATCCTCCCACCACAAGACCGACATACCTCCCTCCAAACAGCAGCGTCAGCAGCACTTTAAACAGGCTGCTTCGTGGTTTTCTCCCATCGGGCCCTACCCTCTGCCACATCACGCCCAAGCTGTTACCACTATGGCTGGTGCTAAAAACGCTAGCGTGGCTTTGTAAAGGAGGGGGTATGTTACATAAGGTGGATTTACATGCTAAAATCCATTTCTGTACTAACAGCATTGTTGCATGCATAGAAATAACTGAAATTTCACTCAATAAATATAGAAATTTGCAGACCATACTTCTATACAGTGAACACTTATTGCCACATTGTTTTACAAATCAATTACCAAAAATTTTAAAACTAAAACAAAACATGCTAATGGGACATTTCCGGCTATTTATAATTGCTTTTGTATGGTTCTTTAATCAGGATTTACAAATATGTTTGACTGCCTTCTATAACTGTATGCAGTTATAATAAAATGTAATTGCAATATTATTAATGTAATAACTACTCTTTAAAACAAGAAATTTGGTGAGCTATTATACGCTGTTGTTATGTGCATATATGTGTGTGGCTGCACTGCAACTTTCTAACAATATGACAGGGCTGACTCGTCAATGCACAGTGTGTATTTCAAGGTGAACTGATTCATAACATGGCGTCGTGGATGCCGATTTCCATCAGATCATGTTGAAGCATTCATACAATATTGTGAATGGGTTCTGTAAGCCAACACTACTGTACTAGAACCTGACTCATCTCATATTCTTCTGCCTATAAGCTTCAGCGCCAGCAGAGTGCGATGCACTGAGTCATAAGGTATCGTGTTGATGAGTGACTCATATCTTATGCTGCCAGTTTCAACCACCAGCCAACTTGTAGCAAACTGTACAGGAACTGGCTGATGGTGACATGGATGGAGAAGTGGCTTGCTAGGTGAGGACCGACTCACCTTCTGCTGCATTCAGTTACTCATACCATGCCCTGTTTGAATGCTGATTCAGTCTCTTCTGAATTTCACTGCTTCAAATGCTTTGTATTTGTGAGCTCCTTTGTTTAGCTATGCCGGGGAATGAGGAAAGGAATACAAACATGAACACCATCTGGTCATGAAATTCTTTAGCTGGTTTGCTGCCTAAGTCTTGTAATTCAGATCCAAGGGCCTTCATTTGATGCCATTAGATATATTCTAGGCTCCACCTACGTCCCTCTATAGCAGTGTCCTGCAAACTTTCTTGAGCTGCGGCACACTAAAGGTAGTGACCGCAGCTCAAGGCACACGGAAGGGTATGATGAGGTCACGCGCATGTGTGACATCATCATGTCGACATCCGAGCATGCGTGAAGGCCCTTCAGATGGGCCCCAAGACTCCAGTGGGGGGGGGGGGGGAATGCCAGCAGGGAAGAGGGCTGGAGAGGAGAGGCACTGGCTGATTGCCTACAGGACGTGCCTCTCACTGCAAAAGGCATGTCCTGTAGTCAGTCAGCCAGTGCCTCTCCTCCTCCCCAGAGTGCCACGGCACACCTGAAATCTCGGGAGGCATACAGTTTGAGATACACTGCTCTATAGCATAGTCACCTAAAGGGAATTCAAATTTCAGCTGGGGTTAGAAAGGTGCTTCCTTCAGCAAAGGCAGATGAGGAGAGTTTGTGGGATTTTCTCATAGGATGATTTTGCTCAATTTCTTCTCTTAGCGGTAAGTTCATATCTAGATTACTGTAACTTTCCTTAGTGGATTCAGTTGGTGCCTATTAGGGTGTTTTTAGGGTGGCAATTTTTAACAAACACCAATTACTCCTAGGAATATTGTACCTAATCTGCTCTAGATGCTGGGGCAACGAAGACAAATCCCCTCAACCTATTCACACTTATCCCTCTTGGCACAAGACCAGTCAAACCAACCAAAGCAACAAACTCCACACAACTCCAAAAAAACCTTCCAGAACAAGGCCCACTTCTAATCCCAGTGATAAACACCACCCGCAAACACCACAAACCACTCAAAAACAAGACCAATAACAGAAACCTAAAAAACCTATCATACTCTAAAACATACTCTGAAACTCCAATCCCAACCAGCTACGATAACATTAAAGGATACTATCTGAATACCTGCTCCGTGAGAAACAAAGCATACATAATATATGACTGGATATTACAAACACAACTGGACTTTCTATTCCTGACAGAAACATGGTTGGTCTCTGACACAGACGCTATCATGAAAGAAATCCTTCCACAGGGATACAAAATACTCCCACTATCAAGAAGCTAGAAAAAAGAAGGTGGCCTAGCGATTATACTAAAAGAACCCTTTAACTACACCAAGACAGATTCCAAAACTTAAAAGAAAACCTAGAAATACTAACTTGCAAAATCACTAATGCTCAGTTAGAAGACTCACTGACAACAACTCTATTTTATATCCCTCCCAAAAAGTGATCAAACGCCAGAGAAGAATTCTTTGAATTTCTAACTGCTAATACCCTAAAAGGCCCATACAATCTACTACGAGGGGACATAAACATTCACTTAGAACAAAAGGGAAAGCCAGAAGTAACCGAAATTGCCAACTTCCTAATGTCACTCGACTTCCCTATTCCAGACAAAGAGATAACCCATGAAAAAGGCCACAAACTTGACTTAGTCACCTTCTTTTAAAAAGAAATCCTAGACCCCAAAATACAATATTATACAGGGTCCTGGGAAAAATGTATCTGGTCGGACCACTATATTGGCAATTTCCACTTACACTGGAAAAAACTGAATTCCCAGCCTAAACTCAAAAGCAAAACCACGAAAACAATAACCAGCCGAGGTACTATAAACCCAACTGAATTCTGGGCCCACTATGAGCTTCGCCCTATAACCGATGAAACACAGGAATTCCCTACAAGATGGAAAAAATTCAGTAAAGAACTCTTAGACCAAATAGCTCCTTACCAAACATACAAAAAGAAAAAATAGATCACCAAATGAATGGTTTGACTCAGAATTACTAACCAATAAACAGGAATTAAGAAAGCTGGAGAGAATCTAGAAAAATCTAACAAAGAAACGGATAAGACAACCTGGAAACAAAAAATGAAAACATATAAAAATATGATCAAAGAAAAACGCACAAAACACTACGCACAAAAAATAGGTACAGAAAAAATAAAAGCAAAGAATTGTTCAAACTAGTAAAAACACTAAGAGACACAACAAGAATCCTGAAAAAGGATGAGAGCACCCCATCTGCCCAAGCCCTAGCCAATTTTTTTAAAAACAAAATCACAGACCTAAGAACAATTCTACCCACACCCACAAACGATATCCTCCACTATCTCGAACCCCACAACCAGAATACCAGAGCAGACATGATCTGGGACCACTTCAAATTCCCAAATTGGCATCAGGTCCTAAATTTATTCAACAAATACAACAAATCAAACTGCCTACTCGGCGAATGTCCCCCTAAAATCATGACAATTTCCCCTCCAGAATTCAAAATGGAACTATTCACAAGGCTAACAACGGCCCTTACAAACAGAACACTAAACAAAGACATGGGTCACATACTGATTACACCTATTCCCGAAGATCAGAAAACCTCTATAGCACTGACATCTAACTATAGACCCATAGCAAGCATTCCTCTCTTCACTAAACTACTAGAAGGATTGGTCAACCTCCAACTAGTAAACTACCTAGACAAATTTAACATCCTCAGCGAACATTAATCAGGTTTCAGGAAAGGATATAGCACAGAAACGGTCATAGCCTCCATACTAAACCACCTCTATGATCTATTCAGCAAAGGCAAAAGCGCACTGATTATGCAACTAGACCTTAGTAGTGCGTTCGACCTAGTAGACCATGAAATCATGCTACTATGCCTTGATGCAATGGGAATCTCGGGAAAGGTAAAGAAATGGTTTCAAGAATTCCTAACAAACAGATCCTACCGAGTAGACAGCAAGGGAAATCACTCCAACCCATGGAAAAACCCGTCAGGGGTACCCCAAGGCTCCCCTCTATCACCTACATTATTCAACATCTACATAGCATCCTTAGGTCACCAACTACAAAAATTAAACTTAAAGAACTACATATATGCAGACGATATATCCATCCTAATCCCCTTAAATGACATCTCAACTGAAATTATAGACAACCTCTCAAACATTATGATAGAAATTGAAAAATGGACCACCAACTTCAAACTGAAACTAAACACAGATAAAACAAAAGTCTTCTTGGCAAGCTCCAATGACAAAATAACGAGAACATCACTAAAAATAAACGACCACGAATATCCATTTTCCAAAACCATAAAAATTCTGGGTATCACACTAGACACGCACTTGACCATGGCTGACCATACAAACGTAATAGTGAGAAATGTTTTTATACACTATGAAAGCTAAGGACTATTAAAAAATACTTTGACATAACATCCTTCAGGTTACTGGTACAATCGCTGATCCTATCCACCCTGGACTACTGCAACATCGTCTACCTGGGTATCCCACAAAAAACAATAAAGAAACTGAGATTAGTGCAAAACACTGCAGTTCACTTAATCTTTGGACTGAGAAAACACGACCACATCACCGAGGCATACCTCGATTCACACTGGCTCCCAATTCAAGCAAGAATACTATTTAAATTCTACTGTCTATTATTTAAATCCATAAATGGTGACAGCCCAGCCTACTTGAACAACCGCCTAATCCAAACTACCACAACCAGACACAGGAGAACCCAGACATCTTTCACATGCCCTCCAATCAGAGACATCAAATGGAAAAAAACAGTACGATGGCCTTCTAACAACACAGGCAGCAAAACTAGACCACCAATTCTCCAATCTACTAATCGTGACCCCAGACTACAACACTTTCAGAAAAGAAATAAAAACCCTGCTATTCAAGAAATCCATGAAGACTAACTAACACCGTATGAAACATTACAATCCTCTGAAGCAACCTGCTCTACTCTATAACACCTCTGGACATGTCCAGAAATCCTCTTCTGTAATCCGCCTTGAACCGCAAGGTAATGTCGGATTAAAAATCAATAATGTAATGTAATGTAAAAATATATCTTCAGAAAAATATTTAGATCCATTTATGATCCACCTCTATCCAAGGTGGAGTGTGCTCATTTGTCTGTCTGTCTGTGAAACCCTTGCCATGAACACACAGTCAGTTGGATTTTGCTGAAATCTGGGGGATTGCAGAGGCAGAGCAGCGGGACTTTGCTCAACCAATGGCAAGTTGAGTCGACTAGTGACTGCCACCTCCTTGTGGAATTTTGCCAATGCAGCTTGCTTCTGCTTAGCATAACACAGATCTGAGCAATGCTATTGGTTAATCTGATGCCTGTTGACCTGTGACATTAACACTATGTTGCTTATGTTCTTATGTTCTTATGCTGGCAATGGGGGTAATTTTATAACAGGAGCTTATGCAAAATTTTTTAAATAAACATAGGTAAATGACAACAGATAAAGACCTAAATGGTCCATCCAGTCTGCCCAACAGTCACACTCATTATACATTCATGTTTAAATTGTCTTTTCTTTAATATTCTTGGGCAATAGACCATTGACCATAGTAGTCTGCCCAGTACTGTCGTTAGGTTCTCACTCCTGGATTTGCCATTGACGCCCACTCCAGCAGATAAAGACCTGAATGGTCCATGTACCTAGTTTACACTGGCAACATATATGCGCAAGTGCGCCTGTCTAAAAAAAAAAAAAAAAAGGCCCCCTGAATAATCTCCAGCAGTGCACAAATGATTCTGAACAGAAAAATCGATTTTACTTACAAGTGATGATAAATCAGCTGTGGTTTTGGACACTGAAAAGACGAAGCAAAGATGAATCATTTAACACTCCACTGCCCCAGGTACAAAGATTGTGAGCCCACTAAGGACAGAGTAGGCATATAATATATACTGTATGTAGACTACTTTGGTTGTACCCTTGTAGGTTGTATATCAAATCCATGACCCTTTACATGTACTTTATGTGTATATTATGTATGGATACTCTTGTATTCTATAAAGCACCCAGATGGCTCACAATGATGACCCTGCTCTGCTCAAACTATATCCCTGGCAACACCTGCCTGTGGCTCCTCTAAAAGTACAAGTAACATACCCCCCCCCTTACTAAATCGCAATAGCGGTTTTTAGCACAGGGAGCCACGCTGAATGCTCCATGTTGCTCCCGATGCTCATAGCATTCCTATGAGCATTGGGAGCAGCATGGAGCATTCAGCGTGGCTCCCTGCGCTAATAACCACTATTGTGGTTTAGTAAAAGGGGGAAGGGATAAAAAGGGGGGGGGGGTTAGTAACATAGTAAATGATGGCAGATAAAGACCCAAATGGTCCATCCAGTCTGCCCAACCATACATGCTCTATAAATTAATCATTTAATTTAAATGGACCTTTTTCTTAGATATTTCTGGGCTAGAAACCCAGAGCTCTGCCCGGTAACGTGTTTAGTTTCTATCTACTAGAGCAGAGGTCTCAAACATGCGGCCCCCCAAGGACTATTTTGCAGCCCGCGATCCACTTCACAAGTTTTCCAATTGTGGAGAGGACAATCGCGTACAGACCGCGACTGCTGTAATTGGACTTGCAGAAGTCTCTCTGGAGGGAATGACGGCAAATGGCTCATGGCTCGCCTAAAACAGGGGTCCCCAATCTGCTTCCCTTCCCGTCTCACTGCCCTCCCCAAGCCACCGTAATTGGGGAACAGGCCAGCGCCGAGGTCTTAGCTCTCTCTGCTTATCTTCCCCAGCTCAGAGCCAACCAATTCTTGCCACCCGACGTCAATTCTAACGTCAGGAAGGAAGTTCCAGGCCAGCCAATCGCTGCCTGGCTGACCCGGAACTTCCTCTCCGACGTTAAAATTGACGTTGGGTGGCAAGAATTGGTTGGCCCCGCGCTGGGGAAGATAAGCAGTGAGAGCTAAGACCTCAGCGCTGGCCTGTTGCCCGATTACGGCGGTGGCGGCCTGTTCCCCAATGGTGGTGGCTTGGGGAAGGGCAGGGAGAAATAAAGAAAGAAAGAGGGGGACAGGGAGACAGAAAGAAATAAAGGAGACGGGACACAGACAGAAAGGGACATGGAGAGAGAAAGACAGAAAGAAAGGGCGGGCATGGAGAAAGAAAAAAGAAAGAAAGGGGGCACGGAGAGAGAGAGAGAAAGACAGACATATAGAAAGAAAGGGGGCATGGAGAGAGAGAGAAAGAAAGTTGGGGGAGGGAAGGAGACAGATGCCAGACCAGGGGAAAGGAAGGAGGGAGGGAGAGAAAGGAAAAAAAGAGATGTCAGACCATGGAAATAGGGACGGAAGAAGAGAGAGATAGAAGGGAAGGTGAGACATAGAAACATAGATTTTGAAAAGAAAACAGAAAAATTGAATATTAAGTTAATGCCAAAGATGGATGCAAGGCAGAAAGTGAAGACGGAGAGAAAAACAGTCAAAGGACAAGAAAGCCCTGGAAACATAGTTAAAAGCACAGAAAAATAAAGTCACTAGCCAACAAAGGTAGGGAAAACGATTTTATTTTCAATATAGTGATTGAAATGTGTCAGTTTTGAGAAAGGAAAGATATTAAACTTTAAATGTGAGGGCTGCAGAAAAAATAGTGTACTTGGAGGGCCACAGAAAAAATAATTAATAACAATTTTGCATAAGGTAACACTTTATAGTTTATAAATCTTTCCTTTAACTGTTAAAGGAAAGATTTATAAACTGTAAAGAGTTTTACCTCATGCAAAGTTGTCATTTTTTTAATAAGACATTAACTATTTTTTCTGCGGCCCTCCAAGTACCTACATACCCTAAATGTGGCCCCACTAAGGGTTTGAGTTTGAGACCATTGTACTAGAGAGTGTAAAACATGCTTTATGCTTAGAAAATCTATAATTTAAAAAAAAAATTTAAATGTGTTATTCTTTATGTTTTTGTAGACCATTCAGTCAGATGCAGCCAAATTCGATAGGGAGATGCCTTTTGTTCCAGTAGAAGGTTAAGGGTTACTTTGTACCTGAACTTTCCAGTCTTCTCATGCTACAGCAGGGTTAGGGAACTCCGGTCCTCGAGAGCCGTATTCCAGTCGGGTTTTCAGGATTTCCTCAATGAATATACATGAGATCTATTTGCATACACTGTTTCAATGCATATTCATTGGGGAAATGCTGAAAACCCGACTGGAATATGGCTCTCGAGGATCGGAGTTCCCTACCCCTCTGCTACAGGCTTCAAACTGAGATCCTCCTTTAATTATAAAAAAACACACACACATGCTTTCTCTCACTCTCTCTGGCTTGCACTGAGAAATACTGTACACACACTTATGCTCTCATTGACTATCTATCAATAAAGTACAAAGACAGTTTGTTAAGCTAGCAGGTATTATCCTAAAGTTTCCTTGCTTTTCACATAGGCAGCTGTATGTCACACTGTAGCATACTCAACATTTCGAAGCGGGAAAAGTTTATATGCATTTGCTCCTAACTTTAAAACAAAGATGCACATGCAACTTAACAGGGATGGCTCAAGGAATAATGGTACCCTGAGCTAACTTGTGTTTGCTATGCCCCCCAATGCTTTCAGTGCCGTCTCTCCTCCGCCTACCCCTTGTTAGGTTCAGCATCTCTCCCCCCCCCCAGTCCAGTCTCTCTTTCCCCTTCCTGCATATCCAGTACTGCCTCCGCACCTCTCTCACGGTTTGGTAAAGTATACATCAGTCACTGGTAGTAGTAGCAGCAGCATTCCAGGTTGCATTTGACCAGCTCCTGAGTCTTCCCTCTGCTGCATCCCGCCCACAGGAAAATGCATCAGACAAGGTAGGATGCAGCAGTGGGAAGCCCCAGGACTGTGAGGGAGTGAGAGAGGTGAGGGAGCAGTGCTCGACCCATGGGGAGGGGGAAGAGAGAAGGGGGGGAGATCAGACCAGGGGGAGGGGAAGAAAAAAGGCTGAACCTGTAGGCCAGGTGAGGTTAGAGGCTGAGTGTTTTGGTGCCCTTAATCACTGGTGCCATGGGTTAGAGCTTCACCTGGTCCAATGGTTAAGTAGGCCCTGAATCTCAATGCTTTGTTAACCCCCCCCCCCCACCGATTTGATATATTTTTTACAGTTTGTTGACTTTTACCATTTTCTAATTTGTCAGCCATTAGATACTGAACTTGCTAAGGTAACTCAGCTTAGAGACTGACCAAATTTTAGTTTCAGTTTGTTATTTGCCGGCCAAATGGTTAGTTTAATTTTCAGCCTTGTTTTCGGTTTCAGCTGAAAATGACCATGTGGTTTCAGTGGAAGCTCAAAGCATGTGCTTTGTCCTATTTGTCTTTCCTTCCTTCCCCTAACCCACCAAACAGGAGTTGCCTCTCTTCCTGCGCCCCCCCCCCCCCCCCCAACCGTAGACCACAGGCTTATTTTACAATCTCTGATGGTCTACCAGTGAAGTTGGGACAGTAGCGATCTCCAGTTACTCCTGACCATTCTGACTCTACTCTCAAAATGGTTGCCGTGATTGGGGCTTTGCTCCTGCCCTGACTTCACCTCTAGATCACAGGATTTGTAAGCCCTGGGTTGGGGATGTGGATGGGGGATACAGTACTCTTTGTAGTCTTTTTATTATCATTTTTGTACTGCAATTGCAAGCAATGCAGCTATAGTTTATATTATAAATAAAGTGCTCCAAATAAATGCTTTTGCACAAAATTTTAGCAGGAATTTAGGTCCATAAACTTGAGATGATAACCTCCTTAGGTATTAGCCTCTCTCTGTGGAGTTCTGATGTCAGCTGACACTCCAAGTGTGGCTCAGAATCAGCCACGGTAAAAGCACTCTGGCTTTTACTTAGGGCTCCTTTTACTAAGGTGCGCTAGCGGTTTTAGCACGCACTACAATGCCGTGCGTGCTAAACGCTAACGCCTCCATAGAGCTTGTGTTAGTATTTTTCATTTAGTGCATGGTTTGCGTGCACTAATCTTAAGCGCGCGCTAAATACGCTAGCGCACCTTAGTAAAAGGAGCCCTTAGTTTTCATTAACTGTGGTCCATATATGTGGAGGCTATTTTGGGGTCCTTTTATTAAGGCACGCAAACCGATTTAGCACCTACTAATTGATTTAGTGTGCGCTAAAGATAATCGCACGCTAAATGCTAAGGTGCTCATAGAATATAATGGATGCCTTAGCATTTAGCGCGCCTTAATAAAAGGGCCCCTTTGTTTCGGGAGAAAATATTTTCCTTTCTTTTTCTTTAAATTATATTCAAGCTTGGATACGGTGGGTTTAGCAGAAGGTTGCAAACTGCAAGCTCTGATAATCCCCAGCAGCCCTCACGGGTCTACATTAACACAACCAAATTTTAGTTTTCAGTTTTAAGCTGAAACCAGGTGATGAATCTCAGTTGCAATTTCAGTTTGGGCTGAAACAAACAAACAAAAAAAAGCAGTTTTGGTCAATTTCTAACTCAGCTAGTACTTTATAAAATGAATTCTATCACCTGCAGAAGACAGTAGTATTAGTATGAGGAAGGGCAGTGAAGGAGTTGAGGGGATTTGAACAGTGAGAGAGGTGACGAAGGAAAGCTCTAGGTACGGACTCATTCCTCTCTTATCAAAATGGCCTAATCTATAATCTGTACCGAGATCTAAACTCTGTTTATCTCCTGAGTTCTCCTTATATCGCCTCACCTGTATATCTGTACCGAGATCTAAACTCTGTTTATCTCTTGAGCTCTCCTTATATCGCCTCACCTATATATCTGTACCGAGATCTAAACTCTGTTTATCTCCTAAGCTCTCCTTATATCGCCTCACCTGTATATCTGTACCGAGATCTAAACTCTGTTTATCTCTTGAGTTCTCCTTATATCGCCTCACCTGTATATCTGTACCGAGATCTAAACTCTGTTTATCTCTTGAGCTCTCCTTATATCGCCTCACCTATATATCTGTACCGAGATCTAAACTCTGTTTATCTCCTAAGCTCTCCTTATATCGCCTCGCCTGTATATCTGTACCGAGATCTAAACTCTGTTTATCTCCTGAGTTCTCCTTATATCGCCTCACCTGTATTGTATTTGACTCAGGCCTGCCACGATCCTTTGTTATTTACACTCCTATGTTACTTGTCATTGTACCCTCACCTCTTATATATTATCCTCTATTTAACCTCTGTTAACAGCATTTGATAGTGTCCCTCATCGCAGGTTATTGTGCAAAATGAGTTCTATAGGATTAGGTGACACTTTGACTAAATGGGTTGGGGACTGGCTTGGTGGTAGGCTTCAGAGGGTGGTGGTGAATGGCACCCCCTCCGTAAAGACGGCAGTGATCAGCGGAGTGCCGCAGGGCTCGGTCTTGGGCCCGATCCTTTTCAATATCTTTATAAGAGACTTGGCTGAGGGGCTTCGCGGTAAAATAACGTTATTCGCCGATGACGCCAAACTGTGTAACATAACAAGCAAGAGCACAACAGACAATATGAAACACGACCTACTCCTATTGGAACAATGGTCTAGGACCTGGCAACTGAGCTTCAATACCAAGAAATGCAAAGTCATGCACCTTGGCAGCCAAAATCCATGCGAGACTTACACCCTAAATGGCGAGATCCTAGCAAGGACTGTTGCAGAACGGGACTTGGGGGTAATCATCAGTGAAGACATGAAGACTGCCAATCAAGTGAAGCGGGCTTCATCTAAGGCTAGGCAAATCATAGGATGTATACGTAGGAGTTTCGTCAACCGCAAGCCTGAAGTCATTATGCCATTGTATAGATCCATGGTGAGGCCTCATCTGGAATACTGCGTACAATTCTGGAGGCCTCATTACCGCAAGGATGTAATGAGGCTTGAGTCAGTCCAGCGAATGGCCACCCGGATGGTCTCGGGACTCAAGGATCTCCCGAACGAGGAACGGCTGGATAAATTACGGCTATACTCACTCGAGGAACGCAGAGAGAGGGGAGACATGATCGAGACGTTCAAATACCTCACGGGCCGTATCGAGGTAGAAGAAGATATCTTCTTTATCAAAGGTCCGACGGCGACAAGAGGACATCCATGGAAAATCAGGGGCGGGAAATTGCACGGCGACACCAGGAAATACTTTTTCACTGAAAGAGTGGTTGATTGCTGGAATAGACTTCCACTTCAGGTGATCGAGGCAAGCAGCGTGCCTGATTTTAAGAAGAAATGGGATCGTCACGTGGGATCTCTGCACAGAGATAAATAGGGGAGGGTCATTGGGGTGGGCAGACTAGATGGGCCGCGGCCCTTATCTGCCGTCTTTTTCTATGTTTCTAATTTCACGGTGTATTGCGGTATACAAATAAAATTTTATGCTTTGTCATGTTATGAAAACAGATTATAATGAGGGCCAGATACACACAAAAAAACTGTCAGCTGGTGGGATGTCAGGGCAGAGGAGATGGGCAATTGTAGAATGTGGAGACAGGGACTGGAAGGACAGGCAGGCATAAATACAATGGAAAGCTTGCTCACAAAACTGGCCATATGATACAATATGAATAAGAGTGGAGAGGAATAGAAGAGAGAACAGAGGCAAAGTTAGGAGACCCAGATGGGAGTGCTTGGACAGTGAACATCCAAGCAGTAAAAATAGACATGAAAGAAACTGAAGTGACATTGCAAAAACTGGGACTTTTTGTACACACGTGAAGAGAGGTATGGAACCAGAGCTAGAGGCTTTACACTGAAGTAATATCAGAAATTTATTTTTAGGCTGAGAATTTGTTTTGAATCAGTTCTGTCATAGAGCTTTTGTAAGGGAAGATATGAGGGTTTTGTCTTATTTGATGCTGATGTTTGTCTATCCTTTTTAAGAATGTTTTTATTGTAAGCCGCTTGGGATTTAAGTAGATTATAAATATTTTAATTAAATAAATAAGAGTACATATACAGCAAGGATGGCAGAAAGCTCCCAATACTGACTGAAGATAAAGAGAGAGAGATGGAGGGAAACGTGAGGAGAGATCTTGAACAGGGATGGAAACTACAGAAAGAGGCTTCTTCTCGTTATTAAAAAAAAAAAAAATATATATATATATCTGAAAAGGTTGAGAAATCAGCAGATCAGATATGAATAGGCTGGAAAACAGAAAAGTAAAAGCCCTGTAAGGAAAGTGCAAAGTGTGAGATAAAGATGGGTACACCCTATGGACATTACAGATACATAGGGGTCCCTTTAATAATAATAATAATAATAATAACAATTTATATACTGCAGGACCGTGAAGTTCTATGCGGTTTACAATGATTAAGGATGTTCCAGATTGAGTGGAATAAACAAAGTTCAGACTTAGTGATTAACAGTTCCAGAGATCATTTGTTGAGGACTAAGATTGTATGGGTTGGCTTCCTAAGTATTTCAGGAACAGGTGTGTTTTTAGGCGTTTCCTGAATTCCCTATAAGTAGTAGGCACGAGTAATTGTTCTAGATCTTTACCCCATAGTGCTGCTTGATGTGAGAAAAGATGTTGGTGATGACTTAAATTTACAACCTCCAACCGGTGGAGAAACAAAGTTCGGGTGTGAGCTTCGCTTGTGTCTGTTGGTTGTGAAAGAGAAAAGGTCTGTTATATATTTAGGGGCTAAGTCATAAAGTACCTTGAAACAAAAACAACCAAACTTGAATTTCACACGTGCCTCCATCGGCAGCCAGTGTAGAAGTCGATAGGAAAGTGTTACGTGATCAAACTTCTTCAGTCCACAAAGTAACCGCTAACCGCTACATTTTGTACCAGTTGCAATCGCCGCATATTCTTCTGGGGGAGTACCAAGTAGGCGATGTTACAATAATCGAGTTGACTCAGTATAAGGGATTGTACCAGATTTCGAAATGATGAGACATCGAAGTAAGCTCTGATGGACCGAAGCTTCCAGAGGGTGAGAAAGATTTTTCTAATCAAGGAGTCTACCTTGTCTTTCATGGTCAGGCTGTGGTCCAGTGTTACTCCCCTTTACTTTATTAAGGTGAGTTAGTGCGTCTTAGCACACGCTAAATGCTAACATGTACTAACGTGTCCATTATGGACGCGTTAGAATGCGCTAGCATTTGTGCACACTAATTTTTAGCGTGCGCTAAGACGCACTAGCGCGCCTTAGTAAAAAGGACCACATAGTGTGAGGCATTCCACAGGAAAAACAACCAAACAGCACCACTGTCACTGATAAAAACACAACATATTCTACTTTTTTATCGCAGGGATGAGCAACCATAGTTCTTGAGAGCCACAACCCAGTTGGGTTTTCAAGATTTCCAAAATGAATATGCATGAGATTGATTTGCATATATTGCTTCTATTGCATGCAAATAAATTTCATGCATGTTCACTGGGAAATCTTGAAAATCCAACTGGGTTCTGGTCCTTGAGGCTCACCCCTGATTTACTGGGATTTATTCACCCACAGGAACATACCATGTACCTAGATGTCTGTTTAGTTGAATAAATATAGCCTTGTGAATCAGAACATCACATGGATTCTTGGGTACATCTTCTGGGAGTACACATTACCTTCTTGTTATACTGTGTGCAGTGTAGCTCATCTACTCCAGGCACACCTGCGCCTCCCAGATAATAAGCTGAAAAGGTTGCTGGTGTCTCACTTGGACAAAACCAAAGAGAGATGACCCCAAAGTATCCACAGAGAAGAAAATCCAGAAGAAACCAAAAAAGCACTGTGGAGTGACGATGTTCCTTAAATGGACTTTATTAAGAACTAGTCTTTAAGCCCGTTACATTAATGGGTGCTAGAACAGATGTGTGTCTGTCTTTCTTTCTATCTCTCTCTTTGGCCGCTGTCTGTCTTTCTTTCTTTCTGTTTATCTCTTTCCTCAGCTGTCCATCAGCACCCCTTGCATGCTCCCCCTGTCCAGCAGCAGCCCTTCTCCCTTTGTTTAACCTGGCCCCTTGTCTGTCCGTCTTTCTTTCTGTCTGTCTCTCTCCCTGGCCCCCTGCCTGCCTGTATTTCTCTGTTGCGCCATGCCTGCCTGACTCTCCATGGCCCTCTTCTGTTTTCTCCCCTCCCAGAGCAAAGCATGATTGCTGTCTGCCCCGAGCACACCCCAAAGCAGCCCCCTTTCCATCTCCCCCTTCACATTTTACCAGCATGGGCCACCTCGCAGCACCCGCATGACACACTCCTGCCATTTTAGAGACAAACCACCGCTCAATTCTTGCCCCAAGTCGGTGCATGCACTGTAAGCCACCCCACGCGCTGCAAATGGAATTCGGCACAGAGGCACACATCACGGTGGCAGGGATCACGACCTCCTAAGTGCGCATATGCACTTAGAGTTTTATTATAGAGGATGTCAAAGTTCCAAAGGTACAATAGAATCATCCACATAAAATAAGATCATCCACATAAAAACCTAAAGGACCTAGTCCACTAAGGATGCAGGACCCAACACGGTCCACGTTTCAACAAAAAGTCTTCTTTAGTGGACCCTGAGGGTCCTATAGTGGAGGATACGTGGAAGAGCTGATACGATAGGCTTTGGTTGCAAACAGCATTTCACTTGAGGCTCTCCATATATCAGCTCTTCCACGTATTCACCACTATAGGACCCTCAGGGACCCCTGAAGAAGACTTTTTGTCGAAACACGGACCGTGTTGGGTCCTGCGTCCTTAGCGGACTAGGTCCTTTAGGTTTTTATGTGGATTATTTTATTTTTATATGGATGATTCTATTGTACCTTTGGATCTTTGACATTCTTAATAAAGTCCATTTAAGGAACACTGTCACTCCACAATGCTTTTTTGGTTTCGTCTCACTTGGACAAAAACATTACAGCACATGATATATATATATATATATATATATTTTTTTTTTTTACTGTACACTTAACCTTAAAGAGAACACCAAGCTGAAGACTGTTTCTATGAATCTCTGTGTTTGAGGCCTCTCTACCTTAGAGCTTTGCATTATATTGTGCCTGTGGATGGAGAAACGGTTATCAGATTCATCTTCCCCCATAGTCCCTACACCAGCATACCTGATTTTTCAGCTATTTGGGACAGTGTTCCTGAGAATTTTAATCCCACTGCCACTTACGATCATCTCATTGGGAAAAGAAAGGAATAATAGAGCGTCACTTAGACTAAATTCCCTGCTGCTACTTGTTATAGTTAGATCGTAGGATATACTGTACACCCTATGGAGGATTCAGCACATCCCAGTAGATTGTCATAAAACCTAAAGAGCACCGGTGTGACCCACACTATGCTCAATATACATGTATATCAGATGTTAATACTGTTTCTTACCCATTTCCATCTTCCCCGGTCAGGGGGAAAGATGGCCAAGTAATCTGTTGCATTGGAATGCGTTCACCTTTCTGCTCCTTGCCAGTTCTATTACACCCCTGGCATCTAAACCAAACACAATCAGCTGATATGCTGGTCCTATTTAAATATCTCTTGATAATATTCTGTGATTCTAATGCAACAGCATAGGGAAAAGATTGAAATGTACAGCCCACGTTTAGATTCTTGCTTTGATCCTGACCTACCTCTGAAAAGTTAAAGTATACTACCAGAAAATCCCCAATAAAGTGTGTAAAATCATCGAGGGGTTGTTGTTTTTTTTTTTTATGTACCACATAATCATAGAGATGAAATAAAGATAATGCAGAATAAAAGGCAACAGCCACCAAATTCTACCCCCGCCTACCACACCATTAAAAAACCACAAAACCCCAAACTGTGCGAAATCGTTCTCCGGTTTGAGATGCACTCACCATGTCCCTAAAAATCCAGGTCATCAGAAAATCTGGGACATTCTCAAAAGCCAGAAGCAGGGTAAAAATCAGCTCCCTCCCCCTACCAGGCACAGCCACCGCGCCACCATCCATCCATCACAGACCTTGAGTGTGGGGGGGTTTATTTTTCGGATTGCTACTTACAATTTCACCATCAACGCCGGGAGATTGCTCTAAATCTTTGCCCGATTCACATCCGTTAGCACTGGGCTGCTCACCCAGGACCAGCTGTTCATCATCCATGCGCATGCGTCTCCCTGGATTCCCCCTTTCTTTTAAGTCTTAAGGGTTATTTTTATACTGTGTAGATCCACTGCCTTGATTGTCTTTCTTCCGAACGCTTTTGAGTGCTCCGTTCACATGAATCCAGGCTTGAATCACACTCACGGACCAGGAGCAGGGTGTTGTTTTGCGGAGCTCAGGCAGTACGATGGGGAAGGAGCCCAGGATTGGGAGCAGTAAGTGATTATATCGGAGTAAATGAGAAATGAACCGTGAATACCAGTGAGACCGATTAAAATGCTGCTATTTGAGACGTGCAGACAACAGCTTTCCTTCCCTCAAATCCCTAGACAGTATTAGCATGGAAGTCTATCTATGCTGGCCTGGGAAGGACCTTTTGAGAGGAAAAAAAAAAAAATCACTGATCCTCAACCAATTGTGAAATGCACAAGTGATTATGGAAAAAAGTAAATCATCTTTGTACAGGAACTTACACAACCCAGGTGTGCTCAAGAAAACTGGAGAACAATCTGGCTTTTATTCTGGGTCAGTAGCAGAAATTTGCTTTCAGCCCTGAGTCACAGAGATTTTTCCTTTTTTTTTTTTTTTTTTTTTTTTACAATTGATACGTGTGCTTTATTTTATTTTGCCTTCTTTACAGATTCTACTTAGAAAACACCAATTTTTTAAATCTGTATTACTACACTGTCTAACCACATGATTTCATTAAAATGCAATCCTATGTAGTTTAATAAGGAATACTTAAAAAAAAAAGTAGCATGAACTGTTGAAGAGTGTTAAATGAATTCTTTCTTGGAAAGACATTTTTGGATTACATCTTATCATAATGTCTTCAATAGCTCAGATCATTGGCATTTATTTATCTTCATATAGGCACAGAAGATGGACACTTTAATAAATATTTGAATGAGCCTGGATTTTTTTTTTCTAGTGGCATTGGGATAGCACTAAACATACATGAAGGCGACTGATCTGTCTCAAACCACCCCCCCCCCCTCCCCAATCTCCCAGTGTTGAAAGGTTCCTTTTTTTTTTTTTCCTGTTGCAGGTTCAGCTTTTGCAAGCTGTTGCTCTAACTGGCGCTTTCCTGCTGTAAGAAAAAAAAAAAAAAAAAAAGAAAGAATCCCTGTAAATAAATAACATGAACGTCACTTCCTCTGGTTTTGCTGGACTTGTAATAAGGGTTCCCTGGATACAGAGAACATCACGAACAGACCACAAAATTAGACCTACCTGCACTTACTTACAGGGCTTCTGTGCCACACACACAAAAAAAGACTGTACGCCAAGAGGAACTGAGTGTAAAATAGCTTTAGTTTTATTCCCCAAAGCTATTAAAATACATAACTCAAACCCTAAAATGGATTGCACACCTCAGTGAGAATTCAGCCATCTCCTGGCTAATCCTAGAATTGTTGCAAGGCTCTTTAACTTCCTTTTGGAGAAAATCTGGCATGATTATCAATCACTTTATTCAGATGGGGCTGGATTTGAAAGCATAAATCAACAAACTGTTGTCATAAAATCTAAAGGACACAGGTGTGACTCTTAATAAAGATATGCCAGGTGTTTACCTATTTGCCAGCCTGTCAGAGCTCAGAAGAAAGATGACCAAATAAAAGACACCTGGGTTAAGTGAGGAAGAAGATACCTAGGTGTTTTTATAAAATACTGGTGGAAATCCTGAAGCAAAAGCATCTACCTTCAAGGTGTGGACAAATGCCTGCTCCAAAGCAGGTGCATATGTGAGCAGGTGCATATATTATCAAATACATGTGTATAATGCGGATCTACCCTTGATGTGCCCAGACTCTGCCCTGTGCAGCCCAATTTGCCTTACTCCCCCCCCCCCCCCCTTTTAAAAAACCACAGAAATGGTTTTAGCACTGGCTGGCGTGCTGAATGCTCTGCGCTGCTCCCGATGCTCATAGGAACTCTATGAGCGTTGGGAGCAGCGCAAAGCATTCAGCGCACCAGCTGGCACAAAAAAAATGGTCTATGCGCCAGTGCAGTGTCTCTCAAACTATGTGTCACAGCACAGTGGTGTGCCCCAAAGAGATTCCTGATGTGCCACAAGAGATTCCAGAATTTTACTTTATTTTTTAAAATTCCCTTCATAAAATATACTAGAATAGATGACATATACGCAAGAGTCAATCAATGTTATGAGTCTGTGTGAATAAGAATGCAACTGCCCAGACAAGCAACATTCTTTGACGTGATTGGTCCTTGAAAACTAACGGCAAGTAATTTTAGTTTTATTTTTTTATGCAATAGATATCCTAACTTGATATCCTAACTTGAACAACAAAGCAATCAAGGCTTTGTTACCATTTGGATCTTCTTATCTTTGCGAACTTGGATTTTCAGCTCAAACAAATTAAATTGAAAAAAAAAAGAGAACGACTGCAGATGGTGGATGATGAAATGCGTGTTTGCTTGTCAACTACTGAGTCACGTTTTGAGTTAATTTGCACTCAAAAACAAGCACATTCATCGTATTGATTAGCAATTCTGTTCTATCTACTTTAGTTTCACAGTTGTTACTACAGTATTACCCATACATAGCTTAAAGAATTTTAAATAAATAACTCTCAAATTTAATTTTTTGTTGGTTTTGCAATTTTATAATTTAAAGTATAATGTGCTGCAAAAAACATTTGCTCTATTTAGTGTGCCAGAGCTAAAAAAGTTTGAGACACTGCACTAGCATCTTGACTATTGTAATACAGTTTATGAAGGGATCAATCTTTCTTTAATTAAGCATCTTCAATTTGTCTAGATCAGGGGTAGGCAATTCCAGTCCTCGAGAGCCGGAGCCAGGTCAGGTTTTCAGGATATCCACAGTGAATATTAATGAGATGGATTTGCATGCACTGCCTCCTTGAGATGCAAATCTATTTTATGCATATTTATTGTGGATATCCTGAAAACCTGACCTGGCTCTGGCTCTGGCTCTCGAGAACCGGAATTGCCTACCCCTGGTCTAGATTAACATTAGTTCCCCTATGTTGCTTAGCATTAGAGGGCAACTGAAACTGTTTTGTTGTTGTTATTTCAGCCAAAACTGAATCTACAACCTAAATTTGCCACCTAGTTTTGGCCAAAACCAAAATTGGCCAAGGCACCAAACAGGAACAGCCCCCACTCCTTTCTCCCTCCTCCCACTTCTTCCTTCCCTCCTCCCAGACAGAAGCCTTCCTTCTGGATTCATCCATAGACCACTGCTACTCTTTGATCCTACTTTATCACCATGGTAATCTAGTTAGGAAGGAATAATCTCCAGTCACTCCTGCTTATCTTGTGTTCACAATCAGAATGGCTGCCATGACTTGCAGTGGCAGTCTTATGAGATTGTGACTGGAAGAAGGTTTTGGCAGCCATTCTTACTATGAACATGAGATGGCAGGAGCAACTAGTGATCATTGCTGTCCCGACTAGATACTAGACCACCAGGGAGGTAAGTTAGATTTGGAAAGGGGGGGGATGGCAACCTACATGTGAGTCTGGGAGGGGGGCTTCTTATGTTTGGAGGGGTGGGGGGAAGCTAGGAGGAAGGGATACTTAATGCAGCTTGATAAAAGAGCTCCTTAATCGTCAATTGCCTCAGGTACAAACATATTGTAAGTCTTCCAAAGACAGGAAAATACATACTGTACCTGAATGTAACTCGTTTTGAGCTGCTACTGAGAAAGGCATGAACTAAATTCAAAATCTAGTACCAGGCATACTATGAAGTAACAGAAATCTCTAAAACAGTCATTCAGGACCCATAGAGCAATTTTACCATATCATAACTGCACTAACTTCCAGGACCCACACACAACAAGGGCCTACCTAAGAAAAGGAACACCTTTAAACATTGCAATCACACTAGAACATCAATACATTTCTTGGGAAATCTAAACAAGCCAGATTAGTACAGATCAATCTTACATAAACATTAAGGGCCAATATAATACCTGATCTCTTTCACACATGCAGAACACAGACAGACCATCTTTTATTCATCCCCCTCTGCCTGCTGCTACATCCTGGGATTGGAGGCAATAGTAAAAACAGAAAAGCAGCATAAGGCCACTGCTGAATCTGAGTATAGTCAATTACTGACAAGTAGCAACAAGAGGAGACATGGAGAGGGAAGAAGGAACAAATATGCTGGTTGGGAGGGGCAAGGGTAATTTTTTTCCCTGGCTGGCAATACTGCCATATTTACCTTGGCTCTGCTACCTTCCATGTTGATTTAGAGTTAGTGAGGTCATAGCTAGGGGCAGGGAAGGCTTGGCCTTCTTAAATCTCTTATAAGAGGTGCATATGCCTTTCATAAAGGACCTATTGCAAGATTACTTCTAGGGCGTCAAAAGCATAATTTTGATAATCAGTGCTTTATAGAGAAGAGACATTGGGGATCATTCCTGCTCCATGTTAGACCACCAGGGAAGTCCAGGAGAATGTACAAGTGTGGAAGGTTTGTAATTTTGTCTGGTATATTATGGGGGGCTTTGAGGATATTAGCTCGCACTATATAAAACTGGTTTCATTTAAATGCACATGTGTTAGTGTGCATGTATGTGTGTAGCGCCCAAAATGTGGATTTTAAATTTTTCATTGCCATAAAGAAACTCTTAGCTATTCACATGTATTCCCTCATTCATTTATTTCAAGTTCTGGCTGAAAAGAACACTTTGTTAAATCTTATGAATGACTCAAAGATGGAGCAAAAGCTGATGGGGAGATTTTTAAAATAGGAGTGCATTCCCATTGTAAAAAGTGAAATAGCACATATAATTTTTGGTCAGCCCAAGCCATGTCCAAGACACACTGTATTTGAATCTGCTCATTCTAGGCATTTCCAGATTTAAATAGTGGCATTTTGAAATCATCATTTACATGTGCAGTCAATCAATACAGATAAATGCTGCTATTTTCACATGTAGAAGCCATGTACGGTTTCTACAATGACTTCTACGCTGTTCTAATTATGGTACTGTCCATGGTGCTGAATCCTATTCACACTAATTCTGCCCTTACCCTGTAGGAAAATTAGAACTGGAAGTGAGTGAATTCATGCTAACGCAGAATTTTCCCAAACTTGTGACAACAGCCAGTCAACAGCCAGTTCAAGACATCCACAATGAATATACATGAGAAGAACTGCATGACATGGAGATTAAATATATGCAAATGTATCTCAAATGTTATTAGAATACCTAGCATAAATACTATTTTTAAAATCCACTGTGTAATATATCCACAAAAGCTGATATTCACAAGTCTTGTCTGGGTAACTGTGAAACTGCTCAGAAAAATCTTTGCTATTAAAATTTCCCTTGCCTCCAAATTGGAAGGTATCCTTTTTGATGATTCTGCTTGTTTTGGAGCAGAGGTTCTCAATTCACTTCTCAGGACACACCTAGTCAGTCATGTTTTCAGGATACCCACAATTAATATGATATAGATTTGTTTACAGTACAGATAGTACATGCAAATTTATCTCATGCATATCCATTGTGGATATCCTAAAATATGACTGGCTAGTTTTGTCCCAAAGACTGGACTGAGAACCCCTGTTTTTAAATGAAAATAAGAGGGGCCAGCCTTTTTATAAGAAATGCCTATTACTAGTGGGATCCAAGATAATGTCTTGATGAGACACATTTGCTGGAGCTCTGGATTTTCCTTCTTTATTTTTTCAACTTTGGATGGAGAAGTATAATAAAGCTCTTTGTGGGTAAGTCTCAAACCTTTGGAAGGACTTAGTCATCAGTTCCAAGGCTAATTGCAGCTGAGCCTTGGAATACACTATGAGATGAGCTCATTGCTGATGGCATCAGAATGACTGGCTGGCTAGGGCTAGAGATTTCTGTGATTCCTGAAGGCCCTCTTACCATGCTACTTCTATCTCATGAGTCAATGGAATTGGAGCAGTCTCCCTTCCTGCATTAGCGGTGTGAGGTATGGCGGAGTGCCACTCATTGTGCTACTGCCGGCAGTTTCATGAGGGGTGGAACTTCAGTGACAATGGAGGTAATTCTATAAAGTAGACACCAGCTAAATTTGTATATGACCAGAATATTAGCATAGACATGTGTATGTGCACACAAATGCATGTAAATAGCAAAATTCTAGCTATGCACTATTCCATGAAAAAGCTGCCAAAATGCAATGGCACATGGTTTGAAAGAGGGCAAACACATGGCAGAGCTTGAGTACAGCATGGGTCGGGTATTCAATTACATGCAAAAATTATAGAATACTATAATTTAAGAATATAAGATTTGCAACACAGGACAGTCCAAAGGTCCATCAAGCCCAATATCCTCTTTCCAACAGTGGCCAATCCAGGGCACAAGTACTTGACAAGATCCCAAAAGATTAAAACAGATTTTATGCTGCGTATTCCAAAAATATGCAGTGAATTTTCCCAAGTCCATCTTAAACTTATAAACTTTTAGGAAATTATCCAAACCTTTTTAAAACCCTCGTATGCTAACTGCTTTCCCCACAGCTTCTGACTGTGAATTCCAGGGTTTAATTACATGTTGAGGGAATAAATATTTTCTCTGGTTTGTTTTAAAATCTACTAAGTAGTTTCACTGCATGCCTCCTAGTCTTAGTACTTTCAGAAAGAATAAACAAGTGATGTCTACTGATCCACTCCACTCAGTATTTTATGGACCTCTGTCATATCCCCCTGAGCCATCTCTTCTCCAAGCTGAAGAGCCCTCGCTGCTTTAGCCTTTCCTCATACGGAAGTAATCCCATTCGCTTTATCATTTTTGTTGCCCTTCTCTGTACCTTTTTTAATTCCACTATATTTATTTACATGTTTTAGCAATTTAGGCATGAGCACTTGCACCAGCTCTATGACTGGTATAAGTGCTTGTGCCTAAATTATAGTGGTGCATTTAACATGTTATGCTAGTATTTTATAAAAGAAAGTAGGTATCTACTTTCCTTTATAGAATAGGCATGCAGATATAGAGTCATGCTGCTATAGTATTGCCCTTTAAATGCCTGGAAGTTCCTGCATTGACTGAGTCAGTTGTAGTAAGTGCTGCAAATACAATGTCAGAGAAGCGAGGGACTGTCCTCCTAGAGAGAATGGGGGCTTTCTCTGCTGTTAAAAAGAAGCCAGGTTTATTTAAACTATAGATGGACCTCTGGTCTGCCTCAGCGGAGGCAACTTCTTATGTTCTTATCAAAGAAGGTTTGGATAGGTACCTGGAGGACAAAGGGATAGAGGGGTACAGATAGGAGTAGAGGTAGGTTATAGGGATAGGATTAGAGGCAGTTACAAAATTAGTCAGAGGCACTGTTCAGGCAATTAGGCCTGATGGGCCGCCACGGGTGCGGACCGCTGGGCAAGATGGACCTCTGGTCTGCCTCAGCGGAGGCAACTTCTTATGTTCTTATGTTCTTATAGGTAGTTACTATGAACAGTCTCTGGAAATGCATGGCTTCTGTAGAACACTTTCTTTCATCTTTAACTGCTTTGATTATAGATATCCAACTTAGGATATGATTTTATGATATTGTTGTTTGCCAACAGGGAGAAAAGATTAGGAAGGTGGAGCAGTCCATGACCAAGCATCAGTTTGTGTAACTCAGGGATGTCAAAAATCCCTCTTCAAGGGCCGCAATCCAGTCGGATTTTCAGGATTTCCCCAATGAATATGCATGAGATCTATTAGCACACAATGAAAGCAGTGCATGCAAATAGATCTCATGCATATTCATTGGGGAAATCCTGAAAACCTGACTGGATTGCGGCCCTCAAGGAGGGACTTTGACAAACCTGGTGTAACTGAATCTTATTCAAGACAAAACTATGGTACTTTTGAAATTGGAAAAGCCTGAGATCTTCTGGATAGCCCTGAATTTATGGAAAATTTCCCTACATTGGTTTTCTGTTTAACTTTGGAACTCTTTTGGAAGTACATGAGAGAGGTTTCAAATATTCTTTAAGAGTTCTTCTTCCTATTGGCAGGAGTATGAAACAGTAGAGGGGTTGAATGAACAGAAGAGGTGCTAATGGACTTGATAACCTGGATGTTTTGAGCTTGCTTGTGGGGGGGGGGGGGGGGGGGCACGGTAGAAGATATAGAAAGGGCTACTCTTTTGGTCACTGTTATATTCCTAAAAGACTGGGATTGCACTCACTTCAGAAAAAAAGGACAATGATGGGCACACACACACACACATGAGCACACACACCCTGTACAAACTTGCTCCAAGCATATCCCTGACCCTTCCACAACTGCATACCTACATAAGCCTTACATTTTTTTCTTACATATAAAATAGTGCCACAAATTACCCCTAAAGAACCTATCTGAACACACACATCTGACCTTCCACCACTCTCTTACACTTATACACATGCACACTTACATGCTCAGAAATATGTACACTTGCAAACATTCCCAAGCAAAGAAGCATCCACATAAATACCTGCAAGCTTAAATTGCCATTCTACAAATGCCCTTACATACATGGCCTTATAATCACTTTTTCTACCTAGAAACACAACCATATTCTTAAAAGAGCACATTTTTCACAGCCACATATAGACAGTCATTTCACAAATCCCTCCCACTCACGCAACCCCTAGCCACTGAAAAACATACACAATCATATATCTTACCAGATACATGCCTGTACCATCAGCCTGCATATAGCCCTATATTCCACATATAGGGCTCCTTTTACAAAGCCGCGCTAGCGGTTTTAATGCACGCCCTGGATTAGTGCGCGCTAGCCAAAAATCTACCACCTGCTCAAAAGGAGGCGGTAGCGGCTAGCACGCATGGCAATTTAGCGTGCACTATTTAGCGTGTTAAGGCCTTAGCGTGGCTTTGTAAAAGGAGCTCATAGACTCTCCACATCTCCACATACCCATAAGAACATAAGAATTGCCGCTGCTGGGTCAGACCAGTGGTCCATCATGCCCAGCAGTCCGCTCACGTGGCGTCCCGCTCTGGCCAAAGACCAGCACCCTAACTGAGACTAGCCCTAACTGCGCACGTTCTTGTTCAGCAGGAACTTATTTAACTTTGTCTTGAATCTCTGGAGGGTGTTTTCCCCTATAACAGCCTCTGGAAGAGCGTTCCAGCTTTCTACCACTCTCTGGGTGAAGAAGAACTTCCTTACGTTTGTACGAAATCAACTTTAGAGAGTGCCCTCTCGTTCCCCTACCTTGGAGAGGGTGAACAACCTGTCCTTATCTACTAAGTCTATCCCCTTCAGTATCTTGAATGTTTCAATCATGTCCCCTCTCAATCTCCTCTGTTCAAGGGAGAAGAGGCCCAGTTTCTCTAATCTTTCGCTGTACGGCAGCTTCTCTGGACCCTTTCGAGTAGAACCGTGTCCCTCTTCATGTACGGCGACCAGTGCTGGACGCAGTACTCCAGGTGAGGGCGCACCATTGCCTGGTACAGCGGCACGATAACCTTCTCTGATCTGTTCGTGATCCCCTTCTTTATCATTCCTAGCATTCTGTTTGCCCTTTTTGCTGCTGCCGCACATTGCGTGGACGGCTTCATCAACTTGTCGATCAGATCTCCCAAGTCCTTTTCTTGGGAGGTCTCTCCAAGTACCGCCCCGGACATCCTGTATTCGTGCATGAGATTTTTGTTACCGACATGCATCACTTTACACTTATCCACATTGAACCTCATTTGCCATGTCGCTGCCCATTCCTCGAGCCTGATTATGACACGTTGTAGATCTTCGCAATCCCCCTGCGTCTTCACTACTCTGAATAACTTCGTATCATCCGCAAATTTAATCACCCATCGCATAAACAACCTCATTTGTACTCCCTCATGCATGACACTCTCCATTCCCTCAAACAAGCCCCAACCAATGCCCCTTTTACGAGATCTGACAATTAAGTTCATGAACTCATCATAGAAAAAGTACTGCATACCTCATTGCTGAATATCACTATGGTCACCTTCAAAGTACTCCTCTTGGGAAGCTATACACTGACACCAGCACCTAGTCCACCCTTCAAAGCAATTTTGGAACTCTTTTTTCTGGAATGAATATCGGAGCTGTTATAGTATTACCCTTGATGTCCTGAATTTCATCAAAACGTCTTCCTTTCAATATGTCCTTTATCTTTGGGTAAAAAAAAAAGTAATTGGGGGCCAGATCAGGTGATTAGAGAGGGTGGTCCAATAAAGTTATTTGTTTACTGTCTGAAAACTCCCTCACAGACAGTGCTATGTGAGATGGTGTCTTATTGTGATCCAAGAGCCACAAGGGACCATTTTTACACACACCTTTCTCATGCCAAGATTCTCAGATAAGATTTTACTGTTTCTCTATTGATGTTTTCTTGGTCTGCTAAGCTTCTCACAGTCAGCTGATGATTTTGACGGAAAATTCAATGAATTTTTGCAATGTCTTCATCAGTTCTGCTCGTTACTGGCTGCCCTGACCGCTCTTCATCAGTGACGCTTTCTCTCCCCTCAGAAAAACATTTAATCTTTTTATGCTTTGTAAACTCTTTCTCTTCTCTCTTCCCATATTTTTTAAACTCTGTAAACCGTGTCGAGCTCCACTTCAGTGGAGAAGATGCGGTATATAAACCTAAGGCTTAGTTTAGTTTAGTTTAATACATTTGTACACTGCTGTTTTCTTCATGGCATTATCCCCATAAAGTTAGACTAACATGTCCCTGACTTCACTTCCACTCTTGCCAAGTTTAACAATAAATTTAATGTTTGTTTGTTGCTCTAATTCAAGCTCTGATGTTCTTACAATAGCACACAAAAACATGCAACAACAATAATGAACGCCACTCAGGAAGAAACCGCCATGTCAACTTGAACACAGCTGTGAGACACTGATATACAAAGGTTATGAAACCTTACCAATTAAAAATAGTAAACACACTAGACATTTTCATGCAAACCTCATTTTTCCATCTGTTAAAGGATGCAAATTTTAAAAATATCATCACCGCCTTTTATCTTATCTTACTCTGGGGTAAAGATTTAGACCTTTTAATTATGACCTCTAGTACCTATTTCGAATTTAGAAGACATTTAAAAACATACTTGTTTACTAAATATTTGAGCAACTAAGCTATTTCATTCAATTGTAATAATTTTTTCTTTTGTAAATCACACAGAGCTTTATGGTCCTGTGGTATAAAAGCCGATTGTTATGTTATGTGTTACCAAGCTGTTTATACGGTACTGCCAACATAAGCACACTGTGGCAAGTTCATGAAATTAATTGTCAGATCTCGTATAAATTTGTATTGGAAAGCATTCCTATAGCCATGCCCATGTATGCTTTTTCTACATGTTTTGGCATCAGGAGCACTTTACTTAGCGACAAAGGATTCCCAAGGACACTGCAATCCAACTTTAAACAATACATCTGCTGCAGAGTTTGTGTAAGTATTTATGTCAATTTTCAAAAGGGAAAATTTTCCCTTTCTGAAAATTAAGAAAACATATGAGCACAAATTTGCACCCACTACTGTATTTGTGAAAACTCATGTACTCAGGACCTAATTTGTAATTTGTGTTAAGGTTTTGTACCTAATGCAAGTTAACATCCTAAGATAAGGCTAATTAGGTGCAAAACCTCTGTGTTTTTTGTTTGGGATGTTTCTCGCATTTTCAGGAATAGCCAGGCAGTTATAGCAAAGCAGTGATTACCATAGCCCATGAATGGCATGACCAATAATGCAGAAGACAGTTAATAAAATATGTATTCAAAAAAAAATAACATTGGATAAGAAGCCAACTGCATCATTCTTTCTTCCCTGTTGGTAATTATTGTAATGGCAATTGTTTGTGTGTCATCTGTCTTTTGTCATTTGAAGGACATAGACTATAGACGTCTGTCCTGCAGGCAGGTAAATGTTAGGCAGGCTGAAGCCATCTTATGATAGTGTTCTATAATGGAATCTGTGTGCCGAGAAGCCATTATAGAATAGATTCTCCCTGTGTTGCATAAGTCAAATTTATGCAGCTAACTTTACATGTGAGCACTGATGCTACCTCAAAGGTGGAGTAAATGCTTGCACCTAATTGTAGGCAATTAGGCACAAAAATGTTAGTATTTTATAACCAGTGGCGTAGTAAGGGTGAGCAGTGCCCAGGGTGGTGGTGTCCCTCCCCTCTCCTTTCCCCTGCCCCTCTTCCACCCCCACCCTCGCCACACATGTGCCCCTTTCCTTCACCCCATACCTTTTAAACTTCTCCAGCGTGAGCAGAATGCTGCCCACGTCAATGTTGGCTCCCCTTTGACGTCACTTCCTAGGAGCAGGGCCCAGAAGTGATGTCAGAGAAAGCACCAAAAAGATATAGGAGGAGGCAAGGGGCGCACATGGCAGGGAGAGGAGTGGGGAGTGAGTAGGCAGACAGGCAAGTGGGGGGGGGATGCGGAGAGGAGAAGGGGTGGCACTGAACCCTTAGTAAGACCGCGCCTGGGGCATACTGCACCCCCCGCATCCCTGTGCATGCAAGTGCAGGCCTTGACTCTCCAAGATCCATAACCTCCTTGCAATTACTCGCTTTGGATATTGCATGCAGTTTTTGGAATACTGACTTAGAATAGTTATGTGTGTAACTTCCGATAGTGCCAAATAGCGCCAGTCAGCACACATTATAGCCAATAATTGGTTGTTAATGCCAATTAGCATCTAATTATTAAATTAAGTTATGCATGCAAATGACAGTATTTTATAACTTGCGTGTGCAACTTTGTGCGCTAATCATAAAATTAGGCATGGAAGCTTCTAGAATTAGGGGGTAAGAGTTAACAAGTTGCATTAACTGTGGATGGGCAGCCTGTTGGTTAGAGTAGTGGGCTGAGAACCAGGGAGGCCCAGGTCAAATCTTACTGTAGCTCCTTCTAATCTTGGGCAAATCGCTTAACCATCTACTGCCTCAGATTGTGAACCCTCCAGGGACAGAAAAATATGTACTTTACCTGAATGTACACCACTTTGAGAGTTTTCCGTTTGGAGGCAATATTTCAGCAATTTAAACAAAAATACACATGAAACAGGCACTTCTTATGTTCTTAAAAACCTACCACACTTTAATAAGTAGGTCCCACATAGCTCTATACATAAAAATGCCTTCAAAGGTTGCCCTCTGCAGCTGAAAGGCAGTGCCAAAAGAGATGTGAGAAAATCAGGGGAGGGAAATTTCATGGTGACTCCAGAAAGTATTTCTTCACCGAGAGGGTGGTCGATCATTTGAATGAACTCCCACGGCAGGTGATTGAGGCCAACAGCGTGGCAGATTTCAAAAATAAATGGGATATTCATGTGGGATCTCTAATGATGTAATGACAGGGGGTGGTGAGCAAAATCAAGGAGAAGGGTCACTAGAGTGGGCAGACTTGATGGGGTTTGGCCCTTTTCTGACGTCATTTTTCTATGTTTCTATGTAACAGTGGCTTGAAAGTCAAGTATGTGCTGATCAAGATGGTAATTTAAGCCCTAAACAAAGATTAGATAGTTTAAATCCTAAACAGAGATTAGACAGCTTGAGAGCACACAAGGGAATTTTTGCTTTCTGCTAATGCAGTTGCATCCTCTTAAGTTTAGTTAAAAGACTCACTATGTGAAATTTGGCAGGTAAAATTTAATGCTAAGAAATTCAAGCTGCAAAAACCAGAGGGAACGGTACAGTTTAGGGGGTGAAGAACTTATGTGCACGACAGAAGAGCGGGACTTGGGTGTGATTGTATGTGATGATCTTAAAGTGTAAGGGTAAGATAGCACTATCTAAAGTCTCATGCCATCAGTTATTTACAAATCCAGCTCAGCAACTTGACTTTCAAGCAGTGACATGGCTTTGAATGTTTGGTAACCAAATATAAACTAAAAGGGAAGCTATAATTTCCTGGATTCCTCATTCTGGAAATAGTGCTTAGCAGCAAAGCTTTTCCTCTTTACTGCATCAATGAGAGACAAAGAAGGAGAAATCACAGGATTGTAGGTGAGTGTAACATGTTTCTCTTCTTCTTTTAATGTTCCCTGTGAGCAGTGATTCCTAATCAAGAAATCAAACTTGGTAGATAGTACTCAAGAGCAGGGTTGCCAGTGTAACAATTCCTGTGTGTCCCCAAGTGGTCGGGTATGGTAACTACACCATTATCCTTTGTGGTGCACCTAAGGTTACAGCTGTGTATCCACCTCCACTATTTTTTTCATGCCAATGATTAGATGTAACCTTCATTTTTCATTGACAAGCAAGATAGAGTTAGGCATACAAAGGACAACAGTCATATATGTTTATTTAAGATTTGATATACAGCTCCTGCATTTTACTGACTTAAACGGTTTACAATGTATCAAACTAAAATGAAATTAGGTACTTGAGAAAATCTATCCTATCTGTCCCGAAGGCTCACAATCTAGCTAAAGTACCTGATTAAAATAAAAAAATATGTAATACATTTCCAAGATCAAAAATCAAAGAAATAGAAAAGGTAAAAAATTAAAATAAAATAAAACAAATGTAAGAGAAAGAAAAGTCTCTGAAGCGGCCTGATAGCAAACAGTCATATTTTAGTGCAGGTCTTAATACAACTCCCGGCATAGCACACTTCACAGATCCGTCCTATAAATATGCATTTGTATTTGTGCGTGTATAAATGCAGGGAAATATAGCATTGACATGCATGAGCGCCCTGTTATTGCACATGGGTAAATGAAAGTGCTATAATGTGTAGCTGCAAGGGGAGCATACATGTGGGAAGGAGATGCATGAGCATTACATGCAAAATTTACAGAATATTATAAGTTTTGTGCATCCTTGTCACATTTATATGCCCATATTTATACCAGGTCTATTCCTAATGTAACACAGCAGCACAGTAAATGATGGCAGATAAAGACCTGCATACAATGGTGTAGTAAGGGCGAGGGGGGCAGTCCGCCCCGAGCACCATCTTGCATGGGGGGGCTGGCACCCCTCCTCTGCCCCCCATGCCCTCCCTCTGCCCTCCACTCCTCCCTCTGCCGTGCGCTCGCCCCTTCCCTTCTCCCTTCCCTTTTTAACTTTGGTGCGAGCAGCCACCAACTTGCTACCCGCGTCGGCTTCAGCACATTCTCTGACATCACTTCTGGGACCCATGCCTAGGAAGTGATGTCAGAAAGAGAGCGCTAAAGCTGACGTGGGCAGTAAGTTGGTGGCTGCTTGCGCCAAAGTCAAAAAGGTAAGGGGATGAGGCGCGCGCACAGGTTTAAGACTATTAGGTGTTTTAGTTGAATCTTCAGCAATACACCCCCTCTTCCCCACTATTAATCTCTGATCCCTAGTCTGTTGGCTCCCCTCCTCCAAGATTTTGATAAACTCTAAAATGATGATCATTTTATAAACAAGTACACATACACATCCTGGGAGGGGGGGGGAGGGAAGGTAATGGAATTTTATGATTTTATGAATGGTTTCATGAAGGTTGGATTTATTTGGTTGTATATTAGCTGGGAGGGAGAGGGAAATTTCTTTGTTGTAGTTTGCTGCACTTATTATACAATGTACATATATGTGAATCATTTATGGCGCATTTGTAGTTTGAAAATCAATAAAGAATTTAAAAATAAATAAATAAACAATTTAATGATCATCCCACAGCAATTTTATAAAAAGATATAGTTGGGCATCACGCTTTTAAATTTCAAGTTTTGATTTACAGGTAAAAGTAGGCGCTGATGGCTCTTGGGGTGTGTGTGGCTATCAGCTGCTTTTTTGCTGACCCCTAGAGGCAGCAGTCCTAGGCAACCCCCTAGTTTTGCCCAATGGTTGGACAGATCCTGCCCCTATCTCCCTCATCCTTTAATTTTGTGTGTGCATTTTCGTGCTTAGTGTGCAACACTGCACATACAGACAAAGCTTAGGTGATAGTCTATAATAGTGTCTAAGTTCTATAGCTCATAACTGTGAGAAGGGCATGAATATGGCAGGGGCTGAGATGGGGCAGAGGCAAAGGAAGCAGTCACGCACTAACTCCCCTTTTACTAAGCTACGATAAAGGCTTGTACCACAGCCCGGAGTGCTAAATGCTCCGACGCTCAATAGAATTTCTGAGCATCGGAGCATTTAGCACCCCAGGTTGCGGTAGAAACCTCTACTGTGGCTCAGTAAAAGAGGGCCTAAGCTTTGAGAATATTATCTGTTATGCACATAAGTGTTGCATTTAGGCACACACATTTATGTCTGCCATAGAGCTAGAGAAAGTGTTCAGTTATGCCAAAAGTTACATGCATAGCTGTAACTAGCTGTACTAGCTGTACTAGCATATGGCTAGTATTTCATAACTACTACTACTATTAATGACTACTATTAATTATTTCTGTAACACTACCAGACGTACGCAGTGCTGTACAGCGTCAGAGAGAAGACAGTCCCTGCTCAAAAGAGTTTACAATCTAAACCGACAAATAGGATGTCATGGATACAGTTAAGGGGAACAGTTATGGGTTGGTGGGCAGTGGGGAGTAGGGTTATGGATTGAAGGCTCTCCTTTTCTCAAAAGTAGAAAAAACCGGATGGTTGCCTATCAATTAAATATAATATATAGAACCACCAAAATAAACCAAAATGACACTGGAGATAATTTCTTTTTTTCTCTATTTATGGACCGGAACAAGCCTCAGAATATTGAGTGTTAAATTTTCACCCATTCAGGGCTCTTTCAAAGAAAAATACACTTCTTTTCTCTTACTCACATTCACATCACTGGCTTGAACCCATCCTTCCTACCATCTTTCTAACATTAAATATAATTTTATTTCTTCACTGATTTTCAATAAGACTACTGCTTAATACTATTTACTACTATTTAACACTAGAGGGACTGTATACTTCATTCATAATAAAAACTATTTAAACCTCACAGTTCATTTCAGAGACTCTGGACCGACAGAAAGTGCACTAGTGCTTAAAGTGCCGTTTCATAAAGTGTCATTCCAAAAAGTGCATATGTGCTGTAAACTTTTAAACCTCATAGAGCTTAAAGTACTTAGCTTTGTTATTAAGATCTTTAAGAACCAGGACCGTTGCTTGCTACTCTCAGTCCAACGTGGCCTACTTTTCGCGGGATCAAATTACATCCCCGCTGCGTCAGGGAAGAGTCTTTTTGCTACACTGGAAAAACAGAGAGCCAATTACTGTACTCTAACCACAAAACCTCTAATTCAATAGGATGGCATCTCTATATGCTTAGATTGAGTACATGTCAAGTACAACACATTGGACTCCTTTTACAAAGGCGCTAGCAGTTTTAGCGCATGCTTAGCATATGCTAAAATGCCGCACGTGCTAGCCGCTACTGCCTCCTTTTAAGCAGGCGGTAATTTTTCAGCTAGCGCGTGCTAATCTTGTGCGTGCACTAAAAACGCTAGCACACCTTAGTAAAAGGAGCCCTTTGTGCCACCAATATATGATGAATAAGCTGCTATATCCTTTATCTTTTTCTCTCTGAAAAAAAGTGTGACTATACCCTTAGTCCTAGGGCAGGGGGTAGGCAATTCCAGTCCTCGAGAGCCGGAGCCAGGTCAGGTTTTCAGGATATCCACAATAAATATGCATGAGATAGATTGACATCTCAAGGAGGAAGTGCATGCAAATCCATCTCATACATATTCATTGTGGAGATCCTGAAAACCTGACCTGGCTCTGGCTCTCGAGGACTGGAATTGCCTACCCCTGTCCTAGGGCAATACAATGTGAATGTACCCTATGGCAGTGGTTCCCAACCCTGTCCTGGAGGAACACCAGGCCAATTGGGTTTTCAGGCTAGCCCTAATGAATATGCATGAAGCAAATTTGCATGCCTATCACTTCCATCATATGCAAATCTCTCTCATGCATATTAATTAGGGCTAGCCTGAAAACCCGATTGGCCTGGTGTTCCTCCAGGACAGGGTTGAGAATCACTGCCCTATGGAAATGTAATGTCAATGTACCTTATGGCAATGTAATGTGAATGTATCCCTATTTGTATGCCTCAAAACTTTGTGAATGTCTCACTGTAACATGTTCTTGGCTCCTGGGCTTGAAAATTAACTAAATAAATAAATAAATATCAAAAAGGTGGGTTTTCAGTCCGCTTTTAAACAAGGTAAGGGGCTTGACGGATAACATAAAGAAAGGATAAGAAGAAAGCATCAAAGTGCAGAAAATATTTCAGTACACCTCCTGGTAACCAAAGAATAGCTCTTGGATCATTTGGGCAAGAAGGTTTCTCAAGGTGCCATACTTTCTGCCGCATTGTACCACATATATGAATTTGAGCAAGTCTATAAAATAGGCACTAACATAGATGTACATATGGGGCAATCAGTAAGGAGACAAACTACACCGCATTCAGGAAAAACCTGAAGACCCACCTCTTTGACAATTAACTGTTTCAGCTTCTGTATAGCACCCCCCTACTTCTAGGCTCCTCCCTGTGCTTCTCCATGCCCCCCACCCCTACTCTTTCCCATTTCCTCTTTGATCTGTCGCCTTGAGCTTGTATAGGTTTGTGCGACTCACAAATGGAAGATTAGATTAGATTAGTGTCCTTAAAAAAAACTGGCACCAATTAGTACAGGATCTGCAAAAGTTAGAGGAATGGTCTAATGCCTGGCAACTAAAATTCAATGCAAAGAAATGCAGAGTAATGCATTTGGGCAGTGGCGTACTAGGGTATGTGGCACCCGGGGCCCATCATTTTTTGACACCCCCCCATGTAAAAAAATATTTTTTGTAATGACCATGAAACGGAATAAATGGTCAGAATAGAAACAGGCAGTGAAAATTTTCTTATATTCCAAACATAACATAACATAAATTATGTCTGAATTGTCATGACATCAGAAGTACATATGGAGTAGTTGCAGGTGATGCTTGGGACAGTTCTGATTGTGTTAGTTCGGTTTTATGTGTTTTTTGAATAGAAGGGTTTTTATTTCTTTTTGAAGGTTTTGCAGTATGTGGTCGATGTCAATTGGTTGTAGGGTTGGGGGTCGAGTGTTGCAGCTCGAATGGCTAGGAGGTTGTCGAACAGTTTTTTTCTTTTGACGTTTTTGGTTGGAGGGTGTGTGAATGGTGCGTGAGTTCTCCTATGTCTGTTTGAAGTGGATTGAATTATTTAGCTGAAGAAATTAGTTACCCCCTCATCCCACACACATTAATTCTCTTCCATTTTTGTTCCCATTATAAAAAACACTGATAAGTTCCCAGAAAAAAAATACATTAAAATAAGAAGTGAAAACAAAGGCCCCTACAGATGAGAACATAACATAAGAATAGACTAACTGGGTCAGACCAATGGTCCTTCATGCCCAGTAGCCCATTCTCATGGTAGCCAATCCAGGACACTAATACCTGGTCAAAACCCAAAGAGTAGCAACATTCCATGCTACCGATCCAGGGCAAGCAGACACTTCCCCCATGTCTTAATAACAGATTATGGACTTTTCCTCCAGGAATTTGTCCAAATCTTTCTTAAAACCAGCTACACTATCTGCTTTTACCATAACTTCTGGCCACTTCATTTTTAAGTTGAAAGGAAAGATCTAAACTTTGCTGTAAACTTTTAAACCTCATAGAGCTTAAAGTACTTAGCTTTGTTATTAAGATCTTTAACCCTTTCAGGACCAAAGGACATATTTGTCCCATAACTTTAAAATCCTATAAATTTTGATTGGGATAGTCTACAGTTCTAAATTACAGTAAAAGTTTAGATCTTTCCTTTCAAACAGAGACCTTGCTAGATGTCAAATACAGCACAAGGTAACTTTACATGGACTTAGCTGTGCAGGAAATGTGAATCTCCTCATACACCCACCATATAGTGCAAAAATGTGCAAAGGTCTGTTTTTTTCTTTCGATCACTACATAGCCTAATGCCACACAAGCAGCGCTGTTACAAACATATTCTGTAGGTCAATGCTAAGGATAACAAAGTTTCCTTCCTTGGACCAGAAGGAGATACTGATAAACCACTGGAAGAGATCCCAACACAACACCCAAAGACCCACTCAGTGTGTGAACCAGTTGAGTGGAGTGGACTAACTGGGGGGTGGAAATGGGCCCGGAGTTTGCTCAGCAGAATTTCCCAGACCACCTCTTCCTCTCAACACATTGACACGCTGCCACCACCACCACTAGAAACACCTCACTGGGTAGGCCAGCTATGCTATAAACTTTATAAAACACATTATTATATTTTCTTATAAAGCACATATTTTAACTGAACTCTCTGACATCCTCAGCCTTTCCATTCACAAAAATAGAAGGAAGAAAAGTTCCCATTTCCTGCTGTCTCATGTCCCCGGCCTATACAATATTTTTTTTCTGCAGACCCTTCAAAAGTCTGACCAAATCCTCGTTTCACTTGCATTATAAAGTACTGAGGATGTCATCTCTCCCCAATCCCAGGTCCTAAAGTCTAAGACAGTAGCGCAAACTAATGCTGCCAGATTCAGGAAAAAAAATTTCGATTCGATTCAGCCTATTGAATTGGTTTTTCAATACGATTTTCCTGCCCAGTTGGGTGATTTTTTTCAAAACTCCTGGTGGGTTTTATAGCTTTTTCACCCCCTTTGGCTTCTCCTAACCACACTGGCGCTGTGGTGTAAATAAAATAAAGAAACAAAAAGGACTTTTCCTCTCTCTGTTAAATCCTAGCTCACGTTTGCAGTCCAACACCAGCTCTGTCAGGATACACATTTCAAATCTGACATATTATAATCACAAAACAGAAAATAAAATTAATTTTTCTACCTTTTGTTGTCTGGTTATATTTCAAATCTTGTTGGTCCAAGGCTCTGGTTTTCTTCTAATAACTTGCTTGCCAGGGTCTCCTTCTTTCTTCTTTCTGCGTGCTAACCATCCATCTGCCAACTCTGTCCTCCCTTTCCATTTCCCTTCCCTCCCCAGGAAGTCTGGTATCTTTCCTTTTTTTCATCTCCCTCCACAGATCCACCTTTTCTTAACTACCCTTTCATCCGGCATCTCTCCCTCCTTCCCCACCGCTGCCAGATTCAGGAAAAAAAATTTCGATTCGATTCAGCCTATTGAATTGGTTTTTCAATACGATTTTCCTGCCCAGTTGGGTGATTTTTTTCAAAACTCCTGGTGGGTTTTATAGCTTTTTCACCCCCTTTGGCTTCTCCTAACCACACTGGCGCTGTGGTGTAAATAAAATAAAGAAACAAAAAGGACTTTTCCTCTCTCTGTTAAATCCTAGCTCACGTTTGCAGTCCAACACCAGCTCTGTCAGGATACACATTTCAAATCTGACATATTATAATCACAAAACAGAAAATAAAATTAATTTTTCTACCTTTTGTTGTCTGGTTATATTTCAAATCTTGTTGGTCCAAGGCTCTGGTTTTCTTCTATTAACTTGCTTGCCAGGGTCTCCTTCTTTCTTCTTTCTGCATGCTAACCATCCATCTGCCAACTCTGTCCTCCCTTTCCATTTCCCTTCCCTCCCCAGGAAGTCTGGTATCTTTCCTTTTTTTCATCTCCCTCCACAGATCCACCTTTTCTTAACTACCCTTTCATCCGGCATCTCTCCCTCCTTCCCCACCACCCCAGAGTCCACCATCTCTCCCTTTCTTTTCCCAATTACCCTCCTATCCAGTATCTCTATCCCTCCTCCACAGCATCCCTTGTGTCCAATTTCTCTCCCTTTCAGTTCCTTCCCTCCCTAAATCCCATGGTCCATCATTTCTCTCCCTCTCCTCTATTTTCAGACCCATTATTTCTTCATCCCCCCCCCAAAGTTTGGCATATGCACGTCTCTTTGAACACCCCCTTCCCTCCATGTACTTCTTAACCAGGGTCCCCCCCAAAGGCCTGTCCCCCCTTAAAGGTCTGCCTGTCCCCCCTTGAAGGCCTGCACCCCCCTTGAAGGCCTGTCCCACCCCCTTGTAGGCCTGTCCCCCCCTTGAAGGCCTGTCTCCCCCTTTGAAGGTCAGCACCCCCCCGAAGGCCTGCACCCCCCTGAAGGCCTGTCCCCCCCTTGAAGGCCTGTCCCACCCCCTTGTAGGCCTGTCCCCCCCCCTTGTAGGCCTGTCCCCCCCCTTGAAGGCCTGCCTGCCTGTCCCCCCCTTGAAGGCCTGTCCCCCCCCTTGAAGGCCTGTCCCACCCCATTGTAGGCCTGCCCACCCCCTTGTAGACCTGTCCCCCCTTGAAGGCCTGCCTGCCCCCCCCTTGAAGGCCTGTCCCTCCCCCTTGAAGGTCTGCACCCCCCCCCGAAGGCCTGTCCCCCCCCTTGAAGGCCTGCCTGCCTGTCACCCCCCTCCCCCTTGAATGCCTGCCTGCCTGCCCACCCGCCCCACCCCGAAGGACCGCTCGCCCCCCTGGCCTCCCCGTACCACCTATGAAGCAGCACTACCTATGCTCCAGGCCTTGCCGTTCAGTCCCCACCACCACCACCACCCCCGAAGGACCGCTCGCCCCACTGACCTTCCTGCACCACCTATGAAGCAGCCGCAGCAGGATCGCGATGTCAGCTATCCCTGCGCTGCTTAGGCGCTGCTTCCTGCGCCGCGTTCCCGCCCCTCCTCTGATGTCAGAGGAGGGGCGGGACCGCGGCGCAGGAAGCAGCGCCCAAGCAACTCAGGGATAGCTGACCTCACAATCCTGCTGCTTGCTGCTTCACAGGTGGTGCAGGAAGGTCAGTGGGGCGAGCGGTCCTTCGGGGGTGTGGGGGGACTGAACGGCAAGGCCGGGAGCACCCCATCAGGGCTTGCACCCGGGGCGGACCGCCCCTCCCGCCCCCCCCTTGGTACGCCACTGCATTTGGGGATTAATAATAGGAAGGAACTGTATAAAGGGGATGGAACTCCTCTCATATGAGGAAAGACTAAAAAGGTTAGGGCTCTTCAGCTTGGAAAAAAGAAGGCTGAGGGGAGATATGATTAAAGTGTACAAAATCCTGAGTGAAGTAGAACGGGTGGGTACAAGTGGATTGATTTTTCACTCCATCAAAAATTATAAAGACTAGGGAACACTCGATGAAACTACAGGGAAATACTTTTAAAACCAATAGGAAGAAATATTTTTTCACTCAGAGACTAGTTAAGCTATGAAACACATTGCCAGAGGTTGTGGTAAAAGCAGATAGCATAGCTGGTTTTAAGAAAGGTTTGGACAAATTCTTGGAGAAAAGTCCATAATCTGTTATTAAGACATGGGGGAAGCCTCTGCTTGCCCTGAATCGGTAACATGGAATGTTGCTACTCTTTGGGTTTTGGCCAGGTACTAGTGACCTGGATTGGCTACCGTGAGAACGAGCTACTGGGCTTGATAGACAATTGGTCTGACCTAGTAAGACTATTCTTATGTTCACTCAACATGTAATTATACTCTGGAATTCATTTTTGGAGAATTTAATGAAAGTGGTTAGCTTAGCAGGATTTAAAAAAGGTTTGGATAATTTCCTAAAAAAAAGTCTATAAGCCATTATTAAGATGGCCTTAGGAAAATCCACTGCTCATTCCTAGGATAAGCAGCATAAAATCAGTTTTACTCCTACTTCTTACTCCTAGTTTTACTCCTGACCTGGGTTGACCTGGGTTGGCCCCTGTTAAAAACAGGATATTGGGCTTGATGAACCTTTGGTCTGTCCCAGTAATGCCAACTCTTATGTTCTTATGTTAAAAGAGGACAATGAAGTTGCCAGTATCCCCAAGTCATTTATCATATATTTGTTCCAAGTCCAAAAGTGTTTGCCCGAGCACTTTATAAAAAAGTATTCTTAAATTCAAATGTCATACATAATTATCCTTCTGTTCCAGCTTTTTATGAATCTTTAATTAGTCTATTCATTGCACACTGAGCCTCTGCTATTTTCTGCTCTGAAACTTTCCATTTATTTTTAAATTCTTGAGCAAGACTTTCTTGTTTTTGATACAATACTCAAACAGTTTGTACTTATAAAGAAACATAAGAAGAACATTTTATAATTGAAGACTATATCTTGACCAACATTTGCCAAAAGGTCTGTAAAGAGACTTTAGCTCTAGGCAAAGATGGAACAGTACCTGGTAAAACTGAAGTTCCTGATACACCCTCTTTAGGGTTTGCTCCTTGTTCCACTGACATAAAGCCACCTCCTTGTTTAGGAGTTTGCTGGGTTCTCAAATTAGTCACCACCGCTGTTATCATCTAGTCATCTGGGGAAGAATGCACAACAAATAAATCTCCATCTCTCAGATGGAGCCCTTGCTGCCTTCTATCTGCTGTGCTGCTGATGCTTCTGGAGTTTTTGGAAAGGGACCAAGAGGGAAGTAAGCATGTGGGCTGGGAAACCCTCCCCCTCCTCCAAGTGGTTCTGGGTCTTCACTACCATCATACGCAACTGAAGGCAGTACCAAGCATGCATCAGGGAAACTGAGGGAACTTGATGATATTCTGCTGAGAAGCTACAGACTCCAGGTAGACAGATGGAAATGCCCAGATCTTTCCTTTACACTTGGGAGCCATAATAAGAAACAAATAAAAGGTAAGAGGTACTACAAGAGGGCCTTCAGCTCCATTTCAGCAAACTGTCACCATCTTGGCTCTGCCCACCATGCTTATAAATTTGATCCCATGTCCCTTTACTCACTCACTCGGTGGTTACCTGTCTGGTTCATAAAGTCTTTCACTCAGGTATAGCTGATTATCTTTTCAATATGCTCATTCCCCAGAAGGAAGTGAGTGCCTTAACAAATCATTCTCAAGAGATTGAAACTGATTTTTCCAACATAATTTAACTTCAATGAAGGACAATCTTCTCCTGCAGAATAAAATGGAATATTTTGAGACTATTATTCATAATAAAAACTTGCATTTGATAAATCTCCTCAAATACCCAATATTTCATGAAAGGAAAGGTTCGGAAATATCTGCGACAGTCCTAAAGATTCAAGAATCTAGTTTTTACACAAATAACTACTTGTACGCTTTACTATCTACCTATTAAGACTAAAATCCCAGGCTTCTGAGTTTTCAATGGACTCTTTAGAACCAGTTGCAGAGATCCAGCAAATGGAATTGACAACATTTTTGGAAACATCCATAGAATTACAAGCAACACCATCCACCTTAATTGCATCTTTTGGAGGGTCATGTGATGACAACAGCTTGAGAGGATACCATATAGCTTAGCTCCACTCCATTTTCACACAAATCTATCATTTTTACGAGAGGTGCTAAAAAGTTCAATTTCCTAAATTCTGAGCATTATTTTGCCACTCTTGCTGAAAATAGTGTTATTTTATTTCCTTAAATGCTAATTTGCAGAAACGAAATTCTTTGTTTTGACATTGTTTTAGATGATTGATTGAACCGTAGCCGTGTCATTCTTTTTTTGGTTGGGCTGGAACTTTCAGCACCCCCTCGTGCACTATAGAATAACCTTGAGAGAGTCTTCAATTGAAAAACATCCAAGGTATGCTAGTGAAACTGGTGAGATTGGGCAGAGATAAAGCATTTGGCATGGCGAGCAAGATGGTGAAGCAGCATGTTGAGTCAACTCCAGCTGCTTTGCAGGAAGATACTTATCCCACATGCTGGATGATAAGCTAGCCAAGCTGCATGTAGCCTGGAAGAAATAAAAGATTGTGTGGCCTGTCATGCGGCAGAAATTCAGCATGTGTAGGAATGCATCTCTAAAGAGGAGGACTGCACGGCAGCTTTGGAGGACAGGCTGAGTTCTTGGAAGTACAAGTAAAGGCCCTGGGAAAAATAATGAGAATTGCATAAGCCAGTGAGAGATGCTGGAGAATAGAGTCTTTGCAATACTTTAGAATGCAGAGTGACTCTGCCACTTAAGAGAAATTTTATTATTCTAGTGATTCAGCAGGTGGCGCCATCTGCTTACAAGTTTATTTGTACCCCTTACAGAAAATGACAAATTTTGCAGTGGTGAAAGGCATTTTTCTGTATTCTCATCACTACTGTATGTAGGTCATATAAACATTTCAGTAAGAAGAACAATAGTATGTTCAGTGTTTTTGACTGGCTGTGATTGATGAAAGCAGCAATGGTGCCTGTTCTTCAAAAACATCAGCCTGCATGCCATTCAGGGAGCCTTTACAGTGAAGAATTGAGAAGATGCCTTCAGGGCAATTCTACACCTGGGTGCCCATACTTTTCCGAAAACGTTTTTTTTATTTATAATAATCAATTTTAAAGATTTCAATTTCAATTACAATTTCAATTGTAATTATTTCAATTACAATAAGTAATTGAAAAGAAAACTGAAATAAGACCGAATTCAAGAAATATACAATAAGGAAAAAAATAAAACTATTTCATCCACAAGTATGGGAAAATAATAATGGTTCCAAGAAATAAATCATTTATACAATAGTATTTTTTTTAAATATATATATATATAATTTTTTTAAATGGAAAATTGTAACAGAGACAGTACACTCAGTGGTCAAAACAAGCAAAAACATAACAGGTCATATAGTACAAAAGAACTATACAGTATATCCGAGCTCCAACATGGAGAACAGCATTGTAATAACAGATCAAGGCCCACTGGGCACCGTTCCCATCACAACATTCACTTTCTATTATATCCCCCTCATGCACACAAGACGTACAATCAACATTCATCCAGCTCTTCAAATGGCTCACCTTTCAGAACTCACCATACACTTAACATTCATGCAAGTAACTACCTGTTGTCCATCACCCATCCGAGCACCTGCCCCATAGGAGAAACAGGGGAGCAGATAATATGTCTTGAAGGTTCCTAAGTATCCCCACCAGGAGTCTGGGAATTTAAGATACTACATTGGGCCTATTTAGAACGAGTTCAGGGAGAACGCATGGACCTCTGGTAAGGGGATATGTGCCTTCCTGGAATGCCCCTCTACAAAATGATAGTTGCTGGAGCAGATTGTAAAGCGTCCCATACCTTGTGATTATTGCTTCTTATTGCTGGGGGATCAGAGAGAGCTCATAAAGGTTGTGGTCCCACTGTACCACAGGAAATTTATATATCTGGCTGTACTGGAGGTTAAGAGACTTTTATTCTCAGACAAGGAGGCTTCTTATGACCAATGGCTTCGTAAGATGGCGCTGTTCACTAAATTTGAGAGCCAGAGGTTCTCCTTTTCCATCTGTGCTATGTGGCACTCTGGATGAATTTTATACAATAGTATAGTAGTATTAGACATTTATGATCAAAGGACCTCTGCACATAATAGATCAACAATAGATAAAAAAATAAGTGGAGAAAAAGAGTCCTCAGAAATTTTGCTCCATATTTTCAGTACTTTAAAGTTCTGTAGAAGAGTTCATATAGTCATTGGGATCTTTAAAAAATAGGTACCCGTGAGTTCTTGACGGGATACACTATTTGCTATTAGCTGTTTATTGTTTTAAGGAGAACAGATGGCCAGAGCCCTTGATAATAGCTTTATGCGAAACAGGGCCTATGTCAGGTGTGGCTGAAACAGTTTAAATTTGCCTGATTGTTCTCTGGTTATGGTTGCTGTCTATGAACATTAATGGTTAACTTGCCCCTGGCTGCACAATTGGAATTATTATTGTAGAATTGATGTTATATAAGAGATTTTTGTGGAATTTTTTTAGAGACTGTGACTGTATGAGCTCTTCTACAGAACTTTAATGTACTGAAAATAAGGAGCAAAATTTCTGAGGTCTTTTTTTCTCCACTTATTTTTTGATCTATTGTTGACCTATGTGCAGGAATCTTTTGATCATAGATGTCTAATACTACTATACTATTGTATAAGTAATAGTTTAAGAAAAATAAATTATTAAGAAATCATTCAAGGTGACCACTTTTAAGCATCATTTGCACACTCAAAAGATTAATCAATGCTGATAATCGGCAGCTAGCAACTCAGGAAGAATATATGAATAATGGTGCTCTCAGCAGATTCGCCACTAGTTTAGAAGTAAGCCTGTAAAATATTTGAAATGCTAAACAGGCTGATTTAAAAAGGATCTGTTCCTGTATTGAGAGCCAACGCAATTTAGTCAAAAAAGGTAAAATGCTGTCAAGCTGAGGTATTCTGTGTGAGGGACCACTGACAAGTTCTCAGTCCAACCAAGAAGAGAATGATGTGGAATCATGAAACTTGCAAGTTATTCCACACTTTTCTTGACACTTTTCATTTCAATGATGTGAAATGAAACGAAAAGTGTCAATAAAAGTGTGGCATAACTTGTAAATTTCATGATTCCATATCATTCTCTTCTTGGTTGGAACTTTTCAGCGGCCTCTTGTATAAGCTGAAGCTTGCTTAATAATTTGGTAGACAAACCCAAATAGAGGACATTACAGTAGTCAAGATGAGGTAGAATCAGTAGTTGAACTGGCAAGGCAAAGGAAGCTTATTCAAAATAATATCTAATTAAGTCCAGTTATCTTAATTTAAAGAAAGTTTTTTGTTGTTGTTTTTTAACCAAAGATGGTTTACCTGAAGTTCAAAGATCAATGAGAAATCAAGAATGACCCCCAGAACTCTTGATTTATTTTCAACTGGGAGAGATCTCCCTGAAGACAACATGATAGAGTTACGTATCTTGATTCCTGGTTATTTGAACCAAAGTGCTTTTGTTTTATTAGTGTTCAGTTTTAACATGTTATTTGTTGCCCAGAGCTGATTGCTATCCATACAGAATAAAGAGGGTAATTTTTGATATGACATCTAAATCTGAGTTCAGACCTTTTACAGAAAATGCACAAAATTTTTCCAGTACCAAACATGCCCAATTTCAAAACTGCAACACTTTAGATGTGTTTGTGCTCAGTGCGTCTATCTTTTGAACCATTAAAAAAAAAAAGTACAAAACAAAAACGCACAGAGAAAGCCATTGGGATGTAGGAGAAGCCAGCTCTCTTAGGAGACTGGCCATAGAGGCATCCCAGCAGAGCAATAGGGCACCCTAGGGGGAACTGCAGTGAACTTCACATAAAGGTTCCTAGGTACTCATCTTATCATAGCCCCGTTATATTGTATGGTGAGCCCTCCAAAACCGACTCCAAACCCAATATACCCAGCTGTACACCATACCAATAGCCCTTATGCCTGCAGGTGTCACCTACTGCATATGTGAGTACAGTGAGATTAGCATTGGGTTTGGAAGGCTCACATATTCCATCATAAGTACAGTACAGTGGTGCCTCGCATAACGGCCGCCTCGCACAGCGAACGCTGCGCACAACGAACTTTATGTCTTGATTCGTACAACGGACTTCGTTTCACACAACGAAGTCGCCCGAGCTGCATCCTTCCGGGGTTCCTGCGGGGTTGGATCGCAGCGGGGTTGGTCGAGCCGCGAGGGTAGTCTCCTTCTCCTTACCTGCCCTGTCGCAGCACACAGCCGAACGGAAATCTTCCCGATGTCAGCGCTGATGTCGGAGGGAGGGCTTAAGCAAAGCCCTCCCTTCCTCCGACGTCAGCGCTGACATCAGGAAGACTTCCGGTCGGCTGTGTGCGGCTGCGGCAGGGCAGGTAGGAAGAAGGCAATGGCGAACGAAAGAGGGGGGAGGGGGCGGTCCGCCCCGAAGAATGTGCACAGCTGGTCAGGTCCCCCGATCGACCGACAACAGGCCCGGCCGACAAACCTCCCTGCCCTGTAGCCGCGAATCTAAATTACCTCTTACAGCAGCTTCAATAATCCAGCTGCTGTAAGAAGGTAATTTAGATTCGCGGCTACAGGACAGGGAGATTTGTCCGACCGGGCCTGTTCTGTTGTCGGTCGGGTGCAAAAGCGCCACAAAGGTGGAGGCAGGGAGGGAGGAAAGGTGGAGTGGAGAAGAAAAGACGCTTAAGGGGGGAGAAGGCCGCTGAAAGCACATGTTGGAGCAGGGGATGAGAGGGAGGGAGAGAAGGGGAAATATTGGACAAGGGCAGAAGGGATGCTAAATCATAGGGTGACAGGCAGAGAGAACAACAGGAAAAAGAGTGGAAGCAATCTTGAACCCTGAGGGTGAGGGCAGAGAGAAGTGGTGAGATGATTGATCATGGGGAGAGGGACAAAAGGGGATAGAGATGGGATAGGAAGATAGTGGAAGTAAAAGGACAGGGAGATGTATGTTTTTAGATGTATCTAAATAAAAATAATAACAAAAAATTTATCTTTTTTTATGTCATCTTAGCATATTTTATGCTACAGAACGAATTATTTTTTTTAACATGTATTGTTATGGGAAAACGCGTTTCACATAACGAACTTTTCGCATAACAAACTTGCTCCTGGAACCAATTAAGTTCGTTGTGTGAGGCACCACTGTAGTTAGAATGGGATATAGGCCCAAGTCCCCATCTCTGTGGTACACTGCCCACCAGGCTACGCCAGGAACCTACTAATTGTTCTAATACTGGCCATAACATCTGATGCTGTCATTCAGACAGGTACTGTATGTACTGTTTAATTTACATATTTAGAGGGTGGAAGGAGAACAGTGACCACTGGGGCAGTGTGGGAGGTCATGCTTTCATGTCTCTAGTGGTCATATGATCAGTTTGGGCACCTGTTTGACTTTTTTTTTGTTGTTAAAACAGGTCTAGCCCCAAACATCTAAACTGTGGCCTGGATGTATTCTTAAATGTTTGGTTATTGTAGAAAAATGTCCCTATCATAAGCCCAACCTAGTTACACCCAGACCATGCCTCTAACTCTCCTGCTTGAGATTTACAGTAGATGCACTGCGGACAAGCACCATCGAAATCCATCTAGAAAATAGCTTTGAAAATAGCAAATTGGAAATATTTGGTGAGAAAAACATCCACCTGCCCCTTTATGCCACATTATGGATGTTTTTCTTTTTTGAAATATACCCTAAATATACCTTTACTGTAACCCACTTGCATCCCATGTACTGACTAAACGTATCTTTATAGTAAACCGCTTCGAACTTCACGGTATAGCGGTATATAAGAAATAAATTATTATTATTATTATTATGGGGCTCCTTTTCAAAGAAGAAAAATATCCAAAGGATGACATAAACCATCACTTGGACATTCTAATCGTCAAAACTTCCAACTGCCAATTTCATAACTGACTTTTTAGATGTTTTGCGTGTCATTTTTCCTCCAGTATGTCTAAATCTTAAGGGGGCATGTTAAAGGTGGATTTGGGGTGGAATTAGGGCGGGTTTAGGACTTGGACATTTTGTAGCGATAATAAAACATTTTACAAAATGTCCAGGGCACAAGGAAGTTTGGGGCTAGACCTGTTTTTAAAACAAATAAGGGCCAAAAAAGTGCCCAAACCGACCAGATGGCCACTGGAGGGATGAAAATATGGCCCTCCTACACTCCTCAGTGGTCACTGACCCTTTCCCACCCCCCAAAGATCTGCATGAAAAGAAATCAAAACCCTACTATTCAAAAAAACTATACAACCTCCCAACTGACCCTAACAAGTCGCCAACCCTAATCTCTTCTTCCCTACTAGTATTCCTCAATTCTCCCCTTCCCCAACTTCTCCCTCTGCCTCCTCTATTAAACCTTCCCTATACAGTAATCCCCCTACATCTACTATGTAAACTTCCTCTAAATTGTAATTCCTTGCATCTATTATGTAAGCATCCCCCCATTGTAACTTCCTAGAAAATCCCAGCTATCTTATTCTATATCCCGCTTAGAACTGTAAGCATCCCCTAAATTGTAACTTCCTGGAAATGTCCAGCTGTCTTATACTGTAATCCGCTTAGAACTGCAAGGTAAAGGCGGAATATAAGTCACTAATGTAATGTGATGTACATGTTTGTCTCTATGACAGCTGCAGATACTATGGCCACTCCTAATAGAGCTGAAAGCAGGTTCCTAGAGTAGCTAACTGGTCAGTGCAATGGATTCCAGAGAATAATAATAATAACAACTTTATTCTTCCATACCGCCATAGTCAGGTGACTTTTAGGAAGTTCACACTGAAGAGAGCTGGACAATCAGCCAATTACAAAATGCAAATAGTGAAAGTACAACATATTACACAAGAAATAGACAGAAGGAATATATACGCCATCCTAATTAGTACACTTGTGGTTGAAAGTGTGAGCCCACCATAACCCACCCAAAACCCACTGTAAGTACATATAAGTGATCCCTGCAGGTAGAACTATTGGGGTAGAAGATAAGTGGGTACAGTAGGTTTTTGGAGAGTTTGGGAGGGTTTATCATAAAAGGGGGGTTATGGTGAGATATGTACCTGGCACCCTTTATGTGAAGTTTACAACAGTGACCCCTAAGGTGCCCCACTACTCTGCTGGCATGTCTGTGTGCCTACATCCAAATGGTTTGGTTTTGGATATTTTTAATTGGACTTTTTTTTTTTTTTATGGCCCAAAATGTTAGACATCCTAAGGGCAAAATGTCTAAATAGATCATTTTTTGGGGAAAAAAAAAAGTTGGATGTCTTGCGGGTGTGAAAATGGTAATTTTCTCTCCCCGATATCTGGATATTTTCTAAAAAACGTCCACAGTCAGACTTACAGCCTCTTATACAAAACTGCGCTAGCAGCTACCGCGCGGCAACAGCCCTGAAGCCCTTTAAATGTCTATGGGCTTCGGGGCCGTTAGCGCAGCGCAGTCGCTAGCGCAGCTTTGGAAAAGAGGCCATTAGATGTCCTATTGAAAATGCCCCTTCATTTCATTTAGATCATCAGACAAAGGAATCAGCATATCTTAGTACATTATCAAACACCTATTACAATCTGCCAGCAGCTGTTATGTTTCATAAACAAAACTAATCATTGATATCACTGTACATGTTAACAGCAGAATTAAATTATATTTGTTCTCCAGTCTTACATAATGTTAGGCATGATAGTATCAGCATCCTACAGGTCAACTTCATTACATAATAACTTTAAAATAGAAAATATTCTCTCTTACCTAATGGCTTTTTAACAAGAAAAACATTTATTGCAAGTTTAATGCTTCATTGTCCTGTGTGCTGTAAGGTATTTTCATATTACAATACAGTGTTGCTACAGAGACGTGAAATTATGTATAAAAATGTGCCAGTTAAGATTAATATATTAGCCTTTAGTAAAGATTGTGTTCAATATACAACTATGAAAGTCAAAGGCACTCATTTACATCCATGCTGTGTAAGATTTGACTCTAATGAACAGAAAATTCATTAGATGCATTTCCCTATGGAAACCTGTCACCTTTTAACCAAACAAGTTTCAGCAGAATTAATTAAACAGCTACCTATGCCTAAAAGACAAATCAGTTACATGTGCATGAGAATTTTTTTTACCAATAAAGATATGCTTAAATTTTTCTTATCTTCCATTTCATAAATTATTGAAGTCCTATTTTTTTTATTTAGAAAATTTCTGTTAACTTAATTTTTGTTAAGAAATTTTTATTATTATTATTATGTCTTTGTTTGTATTATCCTAATTGGTTATTGAATCAGTTTCTTAAAATCGTTATCCCACTCTGAACCTTGTTTTAGGGATAAAGTGAGTTATAATAACATAATTGTTCTACTTTGAGTCCTTGTAGAAAGAGTCAACCATAGATCAACCAGGGCCATCTGAGGGTTGCCCGCATCTTCTTGCGTAAATCTACATATTGTCTGTCTGCACTGTATGCAACCAAACAATGGTGTTTGAAATGCTTGTTAGTATGCATAAACGCTAAGATCTTAATATTTTTTTGGCTTAGTTCCAGATGTACTAAAAGGTTTTCCCATGTCATCTCCATGGGAAGAATCCTTAATGCATCAGACTCTCAGTGACCGAACCAGGCCCAGAACACATATCATCACAAAGAATAGCACAGTAGGTGTTGCAGATGAAAGGTATATTAGCACAACTGTGTTAGACTAAAGATTTTAAACATTTTTTTTTTTTTTTCATTTTACTAACAACAAGCTAATAAACAGATTTGCTTCAGAATGGAAAGTGGAAAATATTTGTTCAGCAGAAAAGCTCTGCCAGATTAAATAAGGCGAGAATATGTGAATGTGAACAGAAAGGACTGAGAACACCAATATATAACTATGTACACAGGTAAAGAATACATGCATTTTCATAGATTTTCAAAGGTACTTCCAAACTGAAAATTATCTGAGGGAATATAAGGGCTCCTTTTACTAAGCTGGGTTAGGGCGTTAATGCACGGAATAGCGCACGCTAGACGCTAATGCCAGCAATGAGCTGGTGTTAGTTCTAGCCGCATGCACTAAAAATGCTAGCATACCTTAGCAAAAGGAGCCCTAAGGGCTCTTTTTATTAAGGTGCGCTAGCGTTTTTAGAACACGCAGGAAATTACCATGTGCTACACCGCACGCTACACTTCTAGAACTAACGCCAGCTCAATGCTGGCGTTAAGGTCTAGCACACACGCCAATGTAGCGCGTGCTATTCTGCGCGTTAAAACCCTAACGCGACTTAGTAAAAGGAGCCCTAAGTATTTGGCATTAAACCAAGCCTCAACAATTTTTCATTAAATCTAGGAGCCAGCTTAAAAACATAAGAGCCTATAGAGGAAACTTCTCTTTCTTCTCCTTCCCTACCTGTCCAGCATTGTCCCAAGTGAAGTTTGGAGGTGGGAGATTGTAGGATGGAATCCCCTCCCAGATCAGCAATAGCACGTTCAGGTCAGGAAATGAACTGTTTGTGGTATGGCGGTATATAAAAATAAAGTTATTATCATTAAAGTTCTTTTTTAATTTGTGTCTATGTCAAGACATTATAGTAAATCAAAACCTCAAGGTGCCTCTGCAAATCACTGGCAGATGCTGAAAACCAGCCAAGATCCAACCTCTGCAGCTGTCCTTTCTCCTACACCCAAGAAACCCCGCTCCATCTGCTGCCCCAACCAATCCCCGGCTCACAGACCCGGTGTGCAGCACTTACCTCAATCCCGAGCCTTCCCTAGCCTAGACCCTCCTTCCTATCCATTGAGAGCCAATCCCGATGGGTCGACATGAGGGCCATCCAGCCCCGTGTTACCTGCGCCCATCGAGACTCGCTCTCGGGCTAGCTTATGCCGTAGTCTCTTTTCCCAAAGCATGCTGTCAGTTTTGTGACAATCAACAAATATTATTAAATGAGTTATAATCCACATGTATAATAATCAGTGCATATCATTGCAGTAATTTTTAAATATTTTTTATAGTATCTTCAGATTGCTCTTAGACGCAATAGCTGAGTCGTACAACTCAATTCTTCATTGACTCCCCCCTTTTAAAAAAACTTTTACTCTTCATATATCTTCTTTAAATTCAGACTCAAATAAATAGAATTCTTCTTAGTTCAATAGCACCTCTCCCGACGTGAATTCATGTTTTGAATACTTTGCCGGGGTTGAGGTTAATTGCTGTCCCAGCATAACAAACTTGCATCTGATTGACTCTTTTCAAAATGGCCCAAACATATGAGTCAAATGAGCTATTTAGCCAGCCAGAAATGACTTCTGGCTGGCTAAAAAGCACACATCTACCTAAGCACTATTCAGCAGGAGATGGCCATTTATTTATTCATTTATTTAATTTTCTATACCGTTCTCCCAGGGGAGCTCAGAATGGTTTACATGAATTTATTCAGGAACTCAAGCATTTTTCCCTGTCTGTCCCAGTGGGCTCACAATTTATCTAATATAGTTTATTAGTTCAAGTTTATTAGGATTTTATATACCGCCTATCAAGGTTATCTAAGCGGTTTTTACAATCAGGTACTCAAGCATTTTCCCTCTCTGTCCCAGTGGGCTCACAATCTATCTAACGTACCTGGGGCTATGGAGGATTAAGTGACTTGCCCAGGGTCACAAGGAGCAGCACGGGGTTTGAACCCACAACCCCAGGGTGTAGATCCAACCACTGCGCCACACACTCCTCCTGGGGCAATGGGGGGATTAAGTGACTTGCCCAGGGTCACAGGGAGCAGTGTAGGTTTGAACCCACAACCTCAGGGTGCTGAGGCTGTAGCTTTAACCAGTGTGCCACATCAGTGGTTAGTGGCTAACGGATAGCCAGCTATGTCGCACAACTTAACTGACTATCTGCCAAATTCATACTGCTGGCCAGCTAAATTTTCAGCAGCCAAAAATAGACTGGATATTCAATGTCGGTCACTGGAAATGGCCTGGCATTGACTATAGGGGCTCAGTGCCGACCACAGGAGTCAGCTCAGCTAACTCTTACATTCCGAATACCAAGCCCTTACAATTTAGGAGCCCTATTTATTAAGTTGTGTTTTGACAATAAAACACATATTTGCCAGTAATTCAGATTAAGTAGCATTTTCTTTTACCACAACACACGTTAATTAGTAATGAGAAATGAGGGATGCACACACAAGCAGAACAACCCATAATTATGCAAAAAGAATTATGTAGCCCACATTAAACTCTGAAGGATGCATACACTTCAAATGGTGTTGAAAGCTTTTTCCCAGGAGCGTTGGGCTGATAACATGTGAACTGTTGCTCCTTGGAGCAACAGTAAGGCGCCAGCAAATGAAATACATAACTTGCCCTGCTACTCTTAATTCCTTAAAAAGTCATATTTGGTCCCCTGCCTCCTCCCCATCCCAGCCAAACACATGACTTACCCTGATGCCTTTAAAAATTAGAGCCTCAGTACCCTTGCTACTAATGCTTTTCAATAAAAAAAGAAAAATAAACAAATAAATAGTGCCTTCCCAGGAGCCCCCATTTCTATTCCTTTATTTAATCCAGGCTTTTGGTACTTTGAAAAGCTGACTCTCAGATAGTTGAAAAGGCTATGCTGCCTATCCCTGACCTGCGACTAAATAATTGTACAAACTTTGGTTTATTAGTCATTTTTCGTTACTATTAGAAAACCGCTTTAAATATCAAATCCTTTTGGCAAAACTGTGATTTTAAAATTGCATGATTAAAATCGATGTCGCAGTTGAAAAATTAATTGCCTTGAGCTGTAACTGTGGGAAGCACCTTTCCTTCCATCTTCCTTTTGCCAGTGGGTGACAATAATAGTTCTATCACAGCCTGTCATCTCTGCCCAGCATACTCGCTCAGGCCCAGATTCTAAAAAGTTTAACACCGTCGCTAAACTGTTTTCCATCAGTTTAGCCTGCACACATTTTAGCGACGGATTATCAAAACGGCTTATCTCTGTTTTTAGCGAGGTTTCTAGCAGTCTCCACCATGCAAATGGGCTCTTCAACATTAAAATAGGCACTCCGGTGGATTCTTTAAAATTGCCGAGCCATTCTCTAATAGCGGCGGCAGCTTTCGATGACAAAAACCAGCGACTGGTCCAGGGGTGCCGGTACAGTGACAGCACCCTTTCAACTCCTCCAGTCCCGACTCCTCCAGAACTGCCCAAAGGTATAAACTAGCCTTCCCCTCTCTACGCGGCATCCACGCGGCAGGCAAACTGGGAAAATCCCTTCTCTTCAAAATCACAGGTCTTTGGAACGACCTCACCATCCCGTTGCGGAACCTGGGCTCCCTTCAATTATTCCACAAACAACTGAAAACTTGGCTTTTCATCAAATTGTAACTCTATCCTCCCCCCCTTTTTCTCCTCCCTTCTACACATAAGTTCATGTAAACCTTTTTCTTCTTCGCTACCTATTATTTAAGTTCTTGTAAACCGTGTCGAGCTCCATACTCATGGAGATGATGTGGTATATAAACTTAAGGTTTAGATTAGATTAGATTAGCACTGTTTTAAACCCCAGCATGGCAGTGTTGGAGACTACTAGAAAAGCCGTTTTGAGAAGCAACATCTCCCTCCAGCAGCAGGAGAGATGCCCATTCTCTCCCACTGCCACACAACTTTCTCCTCTGCAGCGGGAGAGATGCTAATTCTCTCCCACTGGCAAGTGAATCCACCCCCCTGCAGCGGAAGAGATACCCATTCTCTCCCACTGTCATACAACATCCCCCCAGCAGTGGGAGAGATGTCCACTCTCTGCTGCTGCCAAGCGAACCCTCCCCCAGCAGCGGGAGAGATGCCCGTTCTCTCCCATTTCATCACAACACCCCCCCCCCCTGCCTCTGACCCCTTTCCCTTTTACCTTTAATTATATGGTTGACAGGAGGGATGCCTACTCCCTCTGGCCAGCTGGCCTGCCTCTTCCAAAATGAGATGCACCAGGGAGGGACCTGGGCCTCTGATTGGCCCATATTTTTAAGGTCCCTCCCATAGTAGAGGCCTTATACAACCTGAGCCAATCAGAGCCTCAGGCCCCTCCCTGGATGCAGGGGAAGGGGCCTAAGGCTCTGATTAGCCCGGACACCTAAGGCCCCTCCTATGAGGTATCCAGGCCAATCAGAGCCTTAGGCCCCTTCCCGATGCATCCCATTTTGAAAGAGGCAGGCAGGGGGATGGGTTGGCGGGGTCATCAGAGTCCTGCTGCACAGGGGGAATGGCTTCGTATTATCTGTTCCACAAAGATCTCAAGACTTTTATATTTCAGAAATGTTATTTTTAAGGATGATCTGTAATTTGTTTATTTATTAACCATTTAAAGCTCTATTTTATAGGGAAGATGTGGCATACAAGAACAATGCTTAGATTAGATTAGATCTAATCTAATGCAACGCAATGAAATTGCTTTCGGGGTTCTGCTGATTGGTGTTGAGGAAGCGAACATGAAGATAAAAAAGGATTGTTTTACAATCGTTTCATTGGACTTGGAGAATTTTTTGTTTGTTTTGATTATTTTGACCATTTTTGGTGATTGGGGTTTTAATACATTTTGAATGTTGAACACTGAACTACACGACAGGGACTGGGAGCACATGAAGTTCACCTGACAGCAGATAAATTATCTAACAGCACTCATGGCCTCCTTGTGAAATCAATGAAGAACTGTTCAAGATAAGTGATTTAAATTATATTTTTGCTTTTGTACCTATAATGGTTTAGGAGGTAGGGAAGGTGCTATGATGTGAATATTTACATCGTTTATCTTACACTACTGCTGGTGTAACATGGTGTTTACTGACTGAGCACTATTATCATTAATATATTTTATTTTATTTAAGTTAGTTTGTTTTGAATTATTTGAAGTCCTTTGGGAATGATTGGAGACAGAGTATCCACAGTTTTGGGAATGGACTCCTGGATAGTTTTCACTTTGCTATCAAACTGAGTTGCAAATTCTCTGCAGTTAAGCCAAGTACTGGAATGCCTTCTGGGGAACAAGCGATTATAGATAGGTTACGCTAATATTCTTAATAAAGGTTTGGATTGAAAACCATCCTGCTTAATCTTGGAATGGTATTTGTCATATGACATAAAAATCAAATAATAGCACACTTGTCTGTGATATAGCATCCACATGATGTTTGCTTGATAAGGTAATCCAGCACACTTATTTAGTGAAGATGCTTTTGGTTGCAAAATTGGACGTAAGTGCACAACAATAGGCCCTTTCAGAACCACAAACTGAATGATCAATTAGAGATGTTACTATATATACCCTGGAAGAAATACGGGAGAGAAGAGATATGCTAGAGACATTTAAATATCTCTGTGGCATTAATGTACAGGAGATGAGCCTTTTTCAAATGAGGGAAAACTCCGGACGGAGAGGGCATAGGATGAAGTTAAGAGTCGATAGGCTTAGGAGTAATCTAAGGAAATACTTTTTTTTACAAAAGGGTGGTAGATGTGTGCAATAGTCTCCCAGTACAGGTTGTAGTATAGACAAAGACTGTGAATTCAAGAAAGTGTGGGACAGGCACGTGGGATCTCTTAGAGAGAGGAGGAGATAGTGAATGCTGCAGATGGGCAAACTGGATGGGTCATTTGGCCTTTATCTATTATCACGTTTCTAAGCAATTTTCAAATAGCCCATTTACCTGGCTTTTGGAATTTTCCCTCCTTATGTATACAAGTGAAGAGCTTTGAACCATGTCTGTTTTGCACATGGCATTTTATAGTATTTTTCTGGGAGTGGTGGTATAATAGTGACCATGACTGTCGATTTAACTAAGGGCCTAGAAGTCAAGTAGACAAAGGACTAAGGGCTAGATTCACTAACCTGCCTGATCGTGACCAGTCCGTGTCCGATCCGGGCAGGTACGATGGATTCAGAAACCAGCAATATTTTAATGGGGGCAATCAGAGGAATGCCCCCCTATGCTGACATGGATCGCTAGTGTGCGATCCCAATGCATGTGCAGACCATCTGTAGATGGTCTGCGCATACATCTAAGACCCGTCTCAGTTGCAACTTTTTTTTTTTTTTTTACTTTACTTTACTTTTTAGTAGCCCAGCGAGCCTGTGGTTTTAACCCACTTTAAACCTGCGGGTTAAAACCACAGACTCACAGTGCGGGGAAGGGCAGGAGAGACTCGGGACAGACAGGGCGGCAATTTGGGGCGATAGTCAGGAGAGATTTGGGGAAGAGCATGGTGGTGATTTGGGGCAGCAGGTAGGAGAGATTCGGGGAATAGCAGAGCGTCGATTCGGGGCGATAGGCAGAAGAGATTCGGAGAAGAGCAGGGCGGCGATTCGGGGTGGTAGGCAGGAGAGATTCAGGGCAGAGAGATGATTTTTATCATGGGAAACTAAACATGCTTTGCCCTGAGTGCTCCTAAATATTATTGGAGCAGCAGAGAGCAGGGCAGCAATGGAGCTGGAGAGTGGGAAAGGATGTTTGCAACTGGTCCCAGCAGTCGCTTCTTGGGTTGATCGGCCAGCCCAGTTGGTTTGCAAAATTTGTTTTGTGAATCGCGTCCCTGCCTACTTTGCGTGCCATTCCCCTCATTTGCATGCGTGAATCTGCATCAGATCGGCAGAGAGGTAAGTGAATCGGGCCGAAGTAAAATGGGGGCAAAGGGGTTGCAAACTGATCGGTACACGATCAGTTTACTTAGTGAATCTATCCCTAAAGATTTTCCTCGGGCACTTAACTAACCCTGCTCCAGTCCAGCTGAATGGCACTGAGGACACAGATGCCTAATTTTACAAAGTTGTGTGCCTGTGTGACTAATATGAAAATGTGCGCATGCAAATTTTAGAATAAGATCAATGATACATGTAACTTAATGTAATAATGAGTCAATAATTGGTGTTACCAAGCAATAATAGCCAATAATTGGCCTTAATTGGTGCTAATTGGTACTAATTAGCAATTACATGTGTAACTGTCCTTGTAATCGGTATTCTATTAGTTACATGCTCAAATTCCAGAGTGTGTAACTTCAAAGGAGACTATTTACCTAGAAGAGGCATGGATGGGCATAGGGCATGTCAGGCAGTTACACCTGTGGGTTTTTTTTTAATTTATTCAATTTATAAATATACAATTACAGTAGATGTAGTTATATATATATAAAAGGAAAAAAGAGAGATTACATACAATTAAGCAAAAAACACAATAAAATAAAAATAAAATAAATTCCATATGGAATTAACGATCTCTCTAATAAAGCCCACACTTTGGGAGAAGCAATTCATATTCCATCATGGTATCTGATTAGATATCAAGGTAATATACAAAATAATAATATCAATAATGCAGTGTTACATCTTCTACATTATTTAAGGATGGTCTGCGTGGGGGATTACTTCTTTCCCCTCTAGAATTCTATGACCATCGGAGCAGTGCAGAGCACTCAGCATGCTGGCTTGTGCTACAAACCGAAGGAACAGTACAGTTTAGGGCAGGGGTGTCAAAGTCCCTCCTCGAGGGCCGGAATCCAGTCGGGTTTTCTGGATTTCCCCAATGAATATGCATTGAAAGCAGTGCATGCAAATAGATCTCATGCAGATTCATTGGGGAAATCCTGAAAACCCGACTGGATTCTGGCCCTTGAGGACCGACTTTGACACCTGTGGTTTAGGGGGTGAAGAAACAGTGGTGCATATTCCCCATTACTGAACAAAATATAAAGATAGCAGATGTAAATTTGAAAAAAGGAAAATAACAAATCACTTTACAAATTAACAAATAAAAATAAAACATAAAATGGAAACTAAGATAATACCATTTTATTGGACTAATACATTTTTTCATTAACTTTCAAGAAGTCAAACCCTCTTTCCTTAGGTCAGTAAAGTATACTGCTGTTACAGTATCCTGTCCTGACTTGAGGAAGGAGAATTTGGTCTCTGAAAGTTAGTCAAAAATGTATTAAAATTAGTCAAATAAAACGATCACCATATTTCCATTTTCAATTTATAAACATTTATCAACACAGCTACAGTACTACTGTATCCTATAGCAAAAAAAACCTAAAAAAAAAAAGAAATAATTTTTTTTCTACTTTTGTCGTCTTGATTTTCATATAGGCTCTCTATCAGTTGAATTATGTGTTTGGATATTCCCATTTGCACTAGAGTTCTCCATAGTTTATTGTAATCCACACAGTCAAAAGCTTTGCTGTAGTCGATGAAGCAAAGGTATAGGGGTTTTTGGTATTCTTTGCTCTTCTCCAATATTCATCTAACATTGGACTAGGACTCAAGCATGAGTTGATGGCACCTAACAACCTTTGTCTCCCAGTTTCTGCTTTTCTCATCTTGTCATTTTCTTCCTTCCATCCACTGTCTGTCCCTTTCAGAAATTGTCTGCCAACCTCCTTCCATCTTTCCATTTCTCCTCCTGCCCTCCCCCTGCCCCCTTGGTCTGGCATACATCTTCTTCCATCTCTCCTTCCTTCCCCCTCTCTCTTCTCATTTCCTCCACTCAGATCTGATATTTCTGTCTCCTTCCCCCCTTTTCCCCCATGCTCTGGCATCTCTCTCTTCTCTATTTTCTGCTTCTGTCTAAATTAAAATAATCTCTTACTATTCAGTCCTCAGTATCCCTCTTTTCACTGTGTCTACCCACCATTTGCCACCCGTTTCCTTCACCCCTTCACTATCTCACTAACTCTCTTCTTCCCCCGTCCAGCATATGCCCTTTTTCTTTATCCCCTCCTTCCATCTAGTATATGTTCTCTTTCTCCACTTCCATTCAGCATCTACTCTTCCCTCTCAACTGACATCTGTGTGCCCTCTTATCTCTTTCCCTCTCCCCACTTCCATCATCTGCCCCTTCTCTCCTTCTCTTCCTCCACCCCTATTATATTGCGTTATCCTGCCCCCTCACCTCCTCACCGCTGATGCTGCTTTCCCACATGATCCTGACCCTGAAGACACAAGTTCTCCCCATTTGCATCATCTGCCCCCTTCTCTCCACTTCCATCATCTGCCCTGCCCCCTTCTCTCTCTCGCCCTTCTCCTCACTTCCATCATCTGCCCTGATGGAAATCAGTAAACGGGAACTGGGGGCCTCCGCATTAGAAAAAAAAAGTGGCCAGACATGAAAAAGTAGAGAAAATAATTTTATTCATGTTGGATGAAGTAGTGTAGTACCACTCCTAGTGCAGTGTTAAGGTGGAGAAATTGAAGGGAAAATACACAGAAAACAATGTGATACTTTTTCTTATGAATAATCACTGTAAACACATTTTTAGACTTGATATTACTAGCCAAAAACTGTATGGAATGATTCCAATATCACTTTATTAGTCCAGTGATATGAGTGCTTTATCAACTATTTTTGGTTTTTTTCCTTTTGGTGTCTTCAATTATGTTGCAATTGGAATAGATCATTTTTTTGAAAGTTATATCTGTTGCCCTTATAGTTTAAATAATATAGGGATACACGCATCACTGTTTATCATTTTCTGTTGTTGCACTTTATGCAGAGTCCAGTGTCCTGAGAGTCAGTATAATTTTCTACTTATTTCTATTTTTAGCTTGTGGTTACTTATTTTGTTTTTAGTGAGATTCTGTTTATATTATACATGTGTGTAAAAGGGATTGAATGATCTGTACAGAGTTATCCCAAGATGTATACTGATGTTTTACTGCCCACAGTTTAATGTTTTACCAGGTAGGCCCTTCTTGAAATTTGTACTATAATGGTATGGTAGAATAATTTTATAGGTCTTGGGTGAGTTTTGTAGGGTTTTGAAGTGTGCCTCATTTTGGATTTAGATTAAGATCAAAATGAGTTACATTCAGGCATAGGCATTGGAATTGGGGGGGGGGGGTATGGTCCCCCCCAAAAAAAGAATTGGCATGGGAACAGAGCTGATGGGAATCCCATGGAATCTGCGTAGGCCTCCTCCTTCTTACATTCAACTGCAGTTCTTCACAAAGCCGCCGGCAGCTGCCCGTGGCTGACCTGGAAGGCTTTCTTCTGACGCCAGAGAGAGCTTCCCTCTGTGGAGCAGCCTCATTGCCAGAGGGTGATCTGCAGCTGGACAACTCACAGGCCACTCTCTTTGGGTTGTGAACGTGGAGGAAGGGCTTTTGTGCTGCTGATGGGTTGCATGTGTGTGTGTGAGTATGTGTTGTCTCAGCCAGGATTTCGAGGGACCGCTGAAAAGTTCTCAGCCCAATCAAAAGGAGAAGATGTGGAGCCATGAAACTTACAAGTTATTCCACACTTTTTGTTTCATTTCATATCATTGAGACAAAAAGTGTCAAGAAAAGTGTGGAATAACTTATAGGTTTCATGGCTCCACATCATTCTCTTCTTCGTTAGGCTAAGAACTTTAAAACGGCCCCTGGTATGTTCACTTAGTGCACTGCTGCTCTCTATTTTTTAAGATTCTCAAGTAACAAAATAAAGATTACTGTACTTTTCCCTCACCATAAGACACACCCCAGATATAGAGGAGGAAAACAAGAAAAAAACCATTCTGAACCAAATTGTGCACCCAGCCTGCCTCACTACCTGCCAGGCTCTGCACCCAATCCCACACTCCTTGTTGGGCTCTGCACCATGTCTCCCCTTCTCTGCCAGGCTCTGCACCCTATCCCCCCTTCCCTGACCTGTACCCTACCACCCCCCCTCACCTCTGGTGGTCTAGTGGTAGGCTGGGACAGGAGGGATCCGTCCCAGCTGAATAACAATTTTTTCCTCCTCCCCCCACCACGGTACTACTTTTAAAAACATGTCCCACCTGCCCTTCCTTTTAAAAGACCCCCCATCCCCAGTACCTTTTTAAGCGCCCCTTAAGCCTGGTGGTCCAGTGGTGTATGAGCTGGCAGGAGCGTGCTGTCTGTGCTGCTGTCTGTGCCTGCCCCGCTTTCATAATGACTGCAGTCAGTTCTCGTGAATCCCGCGCAGCATGCTTCTTCTGGCCCATACAACTCTGGCTCACCAGGCTTAAGGGGCACTTAAAAAGGTACTGCAGGGTGGTGTTTTAAAAGGAAGGGCGGGAGGTGTTTTAAAAAGGGGGGGGGATGTCATCTTCGCACCATAAGACACACCTCCTTTTCCACCCCCTTTTGGGGGGGTGGAAAAGTACATCTTATGGATCGAAAATACGGTATTCAGGAAATGTGCGTAAAAATTGTGAGGCACCAGGCTCTTCTCCAGAGTTGGCTGAAGTTTAAGATTAAAACAGCAACAGAACAAAAGCCCTAGTGTTTCCTCAAAGAGAAAATCTAGAAGTAGGGTCAGGAATATGTCTTCTCTCCCAGATGCGATATTCAAAGATAAAACTTTATTGCGGTATCTTATATAAATTCACAAAAACACAACATAATACCATGTTTCTGTGGAAACTTGCCTTCTTCTGGGTTTATCAGAATAATATCGGATACTATATTCAAACTGTGTGTTTGGCATTAAACAGAATAGGACATTATTCTGTGCATGGAAGCGGGAAATAGGTGATCCAGTTTGACAGGGGTGTTTGTGATTTACAGACAGAACTATGTACAGTGTCTTCCACCTTCATTGATTTGTTTGATGTCCTAATTATTCAATAACAAACGCACAGTCTGATATTATTCTGATAATCTATGAAGTAGTATAGGGTTCCCATTCAGCTGGAAAAGAAATATTTCTCATTGTTGCTTTTTAGAGCAGAGGTGCAGCCCACCCTGTACTTTAAGTTGTTTCATAACGAATGGATGCTACTTTTCTTTCATGGTTTTTTTGTTGTTGTTTTTTTTGTTAGTAATAACAGTAGGTATTTCTTTAGGACAATAACAAAAACTTCAGTAACAGAAGTTTACTGTGTCTCTTCCTTCATTGTCGGGGAGCTCTGCGATGTATAACTGTGCACAGAACTGGTACAGACTCCACTCCCAATGGACTGGGTCCCGGGTCCCGGGTTCCGGGTTCAGCCCTCTTGGATGCTTCCTTTGACCTGAGTGCAAACATTGCTACTGTACTTCACAGACATTCCTGTCATATGAACTCTAGTCTAATTATGCCAAGTTTCCACTTAGAACTTTATGAAGGGATTCATATGCCTAAAATTTATTATATGTCAAAATGTTTTCAGAGAATTACAATATAAATGTTTAGCAGACTTATCACTTGTTCAGTGACAAGTAGTTTTCTTTTGCCTACTGGATTTCTTTTCGATCAGTGAATTACATGTAAACGGCTCTGGCTTTTCAGCATTTATTGCCAGGTATCCTTGCTAATCTGCCTCCGTCACCCAGTAAACCACAAGTGAGAATGCTGTGAATGTCCGACGTGAGGCAGACTTTCCTTTAAATACGAATGTGAAAGTATATTAAGCTAGTTGAGCCCTATTGTCCAGCAAAGTGAAATTACCCAGCTTCCTGAATGCTAGAGTTACACACAAATGAATCTGGTTTTCTCTCTCTCAAATACACGTTCTATTTCTATACTAGGACTACTGTACTATGCTGGAACGATGAACACACAGTCCCAAAACAGAACCTAAGCTTGCTGAACATAAAAGGAACTGGACCAGTAGGTGAAATTTACGCTAGTGCTCGGAACCTTATAGTAAGGTAGAAGAACCAACAACCCGAGGACAAGCCCAGGTATTGTGGACTCCTTAATCTTTCATTGGACTGCTGCAAGTTTTTGTGGTTAATAATATAACTCAACTCAAAAGTCGTGATAGTGATTATATGTCATAAAGTCCAAAAAACCTAAAAAGATCCAACTTAGCTTCAAACCACCACGTTTTCCATTAAGTGAAGGTGAAGAAATTTCAAGCAGGATATCCTGGGCTTGTCGGTTCTTCTACCATACTATAAGGTTCCGGGCACTAGCCGTAAGTTTCATCTACTGGTCCAGTTCCTTTTATGTTCAGCAAGCTGTTTCTATACTAGACACAACCTGCAGAGCTTTTTTTTGCCCACTATATTTCAGTGATGGGGCACAGCTGTTCGGCTGACAGGTGAATTGGGCAGACACCACGCCCATTCTGGGCCGTGTCCCGCCCTCTATGACGCTACGTTCTCGATGCTCAGCCGTTTGGGTGGCCTGGAGACCTCGCGCCTGCGCCGCGTCCCGCCTCCCTGTGACGTTTCGTAGTTTTACTGTGAGGACGGCCACGCCCAGAGTAAGAGGAGGCTGCGTCAGAGCCGGCGCGACAGCTTGAGGCATCCAAACAGCACTCCGCGGGATCGGAGCTGACCTGGAATTGGGCCGGGAAGTGGTTCCTTGTTGGGCATAGCTCTGCTGTTCAGAATCTGAAGTAGGTCTCTTTTCGCAGCTGACGAGACGGGGATTTTAGGTTGCTTTTTCGCAGTGTGTCCTTTCGCTCCTGGGCTGCTGGGCTGGTTGGATCCAACCCTTGAGGCAGGGAGATCAGGATGGGGAGCGGAAAGCTCCGGATCTAACTGTCTATCTTGGACAGAGCTGGGGCAAAACAACCTTGTTTATTTTTACATTAAACAACCAGATTTGAAGACTAGGCCGTGTGACTTCTGAAGGGCAGGGAAGGAAAAAAAAAAAAAAAAGCAGAAGTGTCTCAGAAGGTCACTGTTTCTGATGGTAGTTTCCTGGAGGCAGCTATTGCTTATTTGTTCCTAAGGAACACACTTGGAGAAGTCACTGTGTTGGCACTGCCAGGCAAATTCAAAATAGTAATTTAGCCTTAAGCATCGGTGTTTTAAAAAAGGAGAGGTGATGGTTGACATTTTTACCTGGAGGTAAGGCTATTTGCACTGTGATCATATGGTTTAATGGCTTTTATCATGTTGCATTTTTGCATGTGGATTTTGTTAAACGTGATCTTGTTTGGTTATTTTATTATTTTTTTTTTTAACAAATGATTGTAATAAAAGATTTCTATTTGTGCAGGTAATAGATGGAAGTGGGTAAGAAATGTCATGAAGACAGCTTTTTGTAATGTTGATTTTTAAATGTATATGGAAACTGTCTAGATATAAATGGTATATCAATTTAAAAAATAAATAAATAATAATCTAAAGTAGTGTGCAGAAATTAATGTAACCCCCCCCATAAAATATTAAACTTTCATTGGACTAATTTTATACATTTCTTGACCAGCTTTCTGGGATGTGTGTGTTTTACCTTTTGATAATAAAGATTATCATGTGTTGGTTTTTAATGTTAAATTCTACCTTGGATGATTCTTCTTTGCATTATATTAACTATCTTTGTTCCCCTTCTAGTGTGGAATTGGTAAGCAAGTCTGTGCATAGTGATTTTGTGGCACATTGGTGTGGAAATGTTTATTTTAAATTTTGTTATATTCCTTTGATTGTATACATTAGATTG